>NW_026137954.1:0-351989 GCF_019393585.1 Leptopilina boulardi | reverse complement strand
TTTTTTTTTTTGAAGAGTAATAAATAAACTAATATTTTATAATTAAGAAATAATTCTGGAATCAATCTCTGAATTGATTTCAAATCAATTTATTTTCGATAAAAAATTTTTTCTTAATTATTATTATTATCTGTAAAAAAAATGTATTTCAAAAAAAAAAAAATTAATGGGTAAAAAATTCAATAAAAAAAAAAAAAATTTACAGGTTTTTCGATCATTAAAGAAACGAAAAAAGATAATTTTTTTCCTCTTTTTCATGAATTTGTAATTTTCGAAAAAAACGACCGTCATAACCTGCCATCTGGTGTCTGGTTTCATTACACAACACAAATTATATTATTTTTTTTTAAAAGAAAATTTGACAATATCTTACTATTTTAAATTTTTTAGAAAATCTAATAAATTCTTTAATTTTATCCAATTAAAAAAAATTGATTCTGGAATCAACCTTTGGGTTGATTTCAGAATCAATTTTTTTTTTGGAACGAAAAATTTTTCGTTCCTTAAATATCATCTGCTTGAAGATAACCGAAACAAGGTCTAATAGACAAGTGGATACTGCACTCAACTGCTAACCCAAAAATCGTGGGTTCGATTCCTGGTTGTTTCAAATTTTTTTTTTTTACTAAAATTATTATCTGTAAAAAAATGTCATTACAAAATAAAATTTTTCTAAGTTTGAAAATAAGTAGATAAAAAATGTGTACAGTTTTGGATTTTCCAAATAAATGAAAAAAACGTAAAAATTTTTTTTTCTCTACATCATGAATTTTCAATTTTTGAAAAAAACGACCGTCATAACCTGCCATCTGGTGTCTGTTTTCATTAAACAACACAAATTATATTATCTTTTTTTAAAGAAAATTTGACAATATTTTCATTTTCTCAGGAAATCTAATAAATTCTTTAATTTTTTTTTTGGAACGAAAAATTTTTCGTTCCTTAAATATCATCTGCTTGAAGATAACCGAAACAAGGTCTAATAGACAAGTGGATACTGCACTCAACTGCTAACCCAAAAATCGTGGGTTCGATTCCTGGTTGTTTCAAAATTTTTTTTTTTTTACTAAAATATTATCTGTAAAAAAATGTCATTACAAAATAAAATTTTTCTAAGTATGAAAATAAGTAGATAAAAAATGTGTACAGTTTTGAATTTTCCAAATAAATGAAAAAAACGTAAAGATTTTTTTCTTACTTTATCATGCATTTAATTTTTAATAAAATATACCGTCATAACCAGACTATTTTTATTTAAAAACACAAATTCTATTATTTTTTTTTTAGAAAATCTAATAAATTTTCTAATTCTATAAAATTAAAAAAAAAAATTGATTTTGGAATCAATTTTTAAAATCATTTAAGAATCATTTTTTTTTTAATTTTCAGTTAACCTTGACGAGAAGCTCGCAAACTTTGTCAAAAAAATTTATATTTTTCCAATTTATCAAGATTTGAACCTTGGAAAAAAAATCTTTTTTTCCAAGATTTGAACCCTCGCGGGAAGATTGTGAACTAAGGCAAAAAAAACTTTTTTTGCGATTTTTTAAAGATTTAAACCTTGGCGGTAAGTTTGCAAACTATAACAAAAAAATTTTTTTTTCCAATTTTTCAAAATCTGAACCCTGGCGGGAAGATTGCGAATTATGGCAAAAAAATTATTTTTTTGCGATTGTTCAAGATTTGAATCCTTGCGGAAAGATTGTGAACTAGGGAAAAGAAAATTATTTTTTAGAGATTTTTTAAAGATTTAAACCTTGGCGGTAATTTTGCGATCTATTACAAAAAAAAATTTATTTCCAATTTTTCAAGATTTGATCCCTGGCGGGAAGATTGTGTACTATGGCAAAGAAAATTTTTTTGCGATTTTTTAAAAATTTTAACCTTGGCGGTAAGTTTGCGATCTATTACAAAAAAAAATTTATTTCCAATTTTTCAAGATTTGATCCCTGGCGGGAAGATTTTGTACTATGACAAAGAAAATTTTTTTTGGGGGATTTTTTAAAGAATCGAAACTTGTCGGAAAGCTTGCAAACTATGTCAAAAAAATGGTTTTTTTACAAATTTTCAAAATTTGATCCCTGGCGGAAAGATTGTGAACTATGACAATGAAAATGTTTTTTTTGTGATTTTTTAAAGATTTAAACCTTGACGGTAAGTTTGCGAACTATGACAAAAATTTTTTTTTTACAATTTCTTAAGATTTGGTCTCTGGCATGAAGATTGTGAACTGTGGCGAAGCAAATTATTTTTTTGCGATTTTTTAAAGATTCGAAACTTGTCGGAAAGCTTCCAAACATGCATACATAAGTAACGAGTTAATTAATAAAATAAATAGAAAAATACATTAATTAATTAATGGTTTTTCAGAAAGAATTATTTTTTAATAACTTTTAAAATTATTTTTAATTTCGTTAAATTAAAAAAAAATTGATTCTGTAATCATTCTTTGGATTGATTTCAGAATTATTTTTTTTGTCGAAATTTTTTTTTTGTATTATCAAAAATTTTTGGTTATTTAAATATTTAATTTTAATAATAAATTTATTAATGACTATTCATTTTTTCTTTCTCAATTATTTAATTGAGCGAGAAAAATTAAAAAACATTTTTATCTTTTTTTAAATTTAATTAATAGAAAATTCAGGGAAAAAAACGCCTGTAAAAAGCTGTCATCTATTGGCAATTACTGTCAAACAACACAATTTTTGAATAATTATTATTTCTTTGACAAAAAAATCAATTTTTTTTACTTAAAATAATTGACAAAACTTAAATATCATCTCAATTTAACATCGACTTTAAGGTTCAATAGGCTTGTGGATCAAAAGCTGGGCTGGTGATCGGAAGATGCAAGTTCGATTCCAAGAATCTTGCAAATTTTTTTATTATTAATTTAATTATTTAACTTTGATTAAAAAAATTAACTTTTTTTCATTAATAATTTTTTTAATGAAACTTGAAATTTCTAAAGACTAAAAATTTAAACTTCTGTCGCAATTTTTATTATTTTTCATTGCTGATTTTTTTATAGACTTTTTTCATGATTCGGAACAAGCAATCGTATGGATTTTGAAAAACTTCAATTTTTTCAAAAAAACACTTTTTTATTGTTTCAAATCAATTTTTTTAAATCGGCAACGTGAAACTATTTTAAAATCTTCATTAAAATACTTTCCAACACATCCACAAATTATAATGAAAATGAATTTTGAGGGAACATTACATTTTTATTTAAACTTCCTTCTGGCGCACCCTGTTATTTCACAAACCTCGACTTTCAGTTGTTTCTAGCTTCATAGCTTTATTTTTTTTATTATTTGACGTTTTGGTGCACATAACCAACGATTGGTGATATTTTTTAACTTCCGTAAATTTTTTCAAAAACGTTTAAAATTGTTTCCTTTTCGTTTCTTCTTCCTCTTCTTCTCTTCTGCACATTCAATTCAGGTAATTTATGTTATATTATGTTTATTTACTACATATTTCTAGAAATATTTTTTTAATGACATCATTTCAACAGCTAAAATTTTCTTTATGTAAAATTATTATTTTTTAAATTTTTGATTGACCTTTTTCGATTCAAACAAATTTTGAAAGCATAATTTTTTTCTTAATGTAAGTTATAAAAAAATATAAAAGAGATTATATATTTATTTATTTAAATATTATTATTATTTATTTATTAAATTTGATTTTAAACTTTATTAAATATCATTATTTTCTAAATGAATTTTCATTTTTTCAATTATCATTTAACACCATTTCTTTTTAAACCAAATTTTATTTAACAAAATATGTTATTTAAAAAATTCTAATTTAAGCCAATTATAATTTCGTTAAAAAATTTTTTTGTAATAACAAAATTTTTAATAAAAAATATGAAGTTTCTTTAAAAAAAATAATTTTTTTTAAAGAAACTTCATTTAAAGAAAATTTTGAGAAGAGTATAAGATGCAAAAATAATTAATTTTTTTCAAAAATTTTCTTTTTTTCGTTAAATTTCCCATACATTTGGAAACTTTGAAATTTAAAAAAATTAAAGAAAAAAAAAGTTAAATTTTATTTTAAAGAGAATTTGCCAAAAGTTTGAAACTTGATAAAAAATTTAACGAAAAATGTAATTTTTTGAAAAAAATTGATAATTTTTGCATCCTATACTCTTCCCATACTTTCCCAATACTTTATGTGAGCCTCCGGAAAGTAAAACAACACAT
Organism: Leptopilina boulardi; assembly: GCF_019393585.1. Taxonomy (NCBI): domain Eukaryota; kingdom Metazoa; phylum Arthropoda; class Insecta; order Hymenoptera; family Figitidae; genus Leptopilina; species Leptopilina boulardi. Next base: position 347,772 of record NW_026137954.1, on the reverse strand, counting down.
AAAATTTGTCTGTACTTTTGAGTTAAACTCTGGTAACCTAAAAATTGATATTAAAAAAAAATGAATTTTATTTATTTCCAACCTATTTCCAATGACTTTGTAATAAATACAATTTATTTTTTGAAAATTGATTTTTTCTGTACTTGGGGAGCCAACTAAAAAAAATTAAAAAATTTTATGTGTGGTTTTACTTTCCGGAGGCTCATGTATACTTTTTTCAAAAAAATTTAAATTTGAGAAATATGACGAAAAATGTAATTTTTCTCAAACTTTCTCCTATACTTTCCGCATACTTATTCAAATCTTTAAAATTTGAGAAATTTGTCGAAAAATTAATAGGTTTTTTTAAAAAATTAATTTTTTTTAAAGAGAATTTGCCAAAAGTTTAAAATTTGAGAAATTCAACGAAAAAAAATAAATTTTTGAGAAAAATTAATCATCTTCGAAACTTATACTCTTCCCATACTTTTTCAAAAGTTTGAAATTTGAGAAAATCAACGAAAAAAATTGAAATTTTTGAGAAAAATTAATTACTTTAGCATTTCATACTTTTCCCATACTTTTTCAAATCTTTGAAATTTAAGAAATTGGTCGAAAAAATAATTTTTTTTGTAAAAGAGAATTTTCCAAAAGTTTGAAATTTGAGAAATTCAACAAAAAATATTACATTTTTGAGGAAAATTAATTATTTTCGCATCTCATACTCTTTCCATACTTTCCCCATACTTTTGTAAAAGCTTGAAATTTGAGAAATTTAACGAAATATATTCAATTTTTGACAAACCTTATTTTTTTCGCATCCCATACTTTCCCCATACTTTTTCAAAAGTTTGAAATTTGAGAAATTCAACGAAAAAAATTAAATTTTTGAGAAAAATTATTCATTTTCGAAACTTATACTCTTCCAATACTTTCACCATACTTTTTCAAGAGTTTGAAATTTGAGAAATTCAACAAAAAAAAATTAAATTTTTGAGAAAAATTAATTATTTTCGCATCCCATACTTTCCCTTATACATTTTCAAAAGTTTTAAATTTGAGAAATTTAACGAGAAAAATTAAATGTTGGAGAAAAACTAATTATTTTCGCATCCCATAGTCTTCCCATACTTTTTCAAAAGTTTGAAATTTGAGAAATTCAACGAAAAATATTAAATTTTTAAGAAAAATTACTTATTTTGGCTTCACATACTTCGCATACTTTCCTCATACTTTTTCAAGAGTTTGAAATTTGAAAAATTCAACAAAAAAAAATTAAATTTTTGAGAAAAATTAATTATTTTCGCATCTCATATTTTCCCTTATACTTTTTTAAAAGTTTCAAATTTGAGAAATTTAACGAGAAAAATTAAATGTTGGAGAAAAACTAATTATTTTCGCATCCCATAAGTCTTCCCACACTTTCCCCATACTTTTTCAAAAGTTTCTATTCACGGAGAGAAGAGATTTAGTCTATTCTACTAAACACGTTTAGTCCAGATTCTACTAAACAGCGTATAGTCAGAGGACTACTACAGTTCTGTCACACAAAAAAATTTACCGACAGAATAAAAATGCACAAATCTGATTGGTTGTCCACAATTAACCAGATTGCGGACAACCAATCAGATTTCTACATTTCGTTTCTGTCGGTAAATTTTTTTCTATCGATAATCGTGTAAATTTTCTTACTATCAGTATCGTTCATTTAACTGAATGTTTAGTCCGTCCAAAATGAACGATACTGTTTAGTAGATTTAACTGAGATAGTAGTAAGATCTACTACGCCCTTCTCTCCGTGTTCTATTCTATTTGTTCTAGTAGTACTTTAGCAGTATCTCTGTTGTAGTACTAGATAACCAGTGCTGAGCCGATATTGAGCCAGTATTGGCTAAAATAGATTTTCTATTTGATTACATTTTAATGTTTAGAAACAGGAATATTTAAAATTTGATTAGAAAGTTTAGATTTTTATTGATTTTTGAAAAAAATATTAAGGGAAAAAAATATTTCTGAACGTTTATTTTCAAAAATATTAATTACGCAGCCACACACAAAAAAAGTTTCGTTAACTGTGGTCGAGACATATGTATTCCTATGTATTTTGATGCGCTGAATCCGAATCCGACATCAGAATTTGTCCAATGGGTACTGATTTTGCCCTAACCTCAAAAATACCTTAAAATCGCTAAAATGGTTTCTTTTGATTGATCAAAATCAAACGCAACAACATATTAATTCAAAATAGTGGCCAAAAATCCTAACATTTGACCTAAATTGAAATTAATTACTAGAAATTTTTAGGGGTTACAAATTAAAAATTTAATGTCAAATTCGTAATCAGCGATTTCGAAAAACCCCGAGTAACGAATTTCAAACGAATCTGAATAAATGTTAAAAAAAATTGTCTGACATATTAGATCTGCCATTTTGAATTTTTAGAAACGGACATCGGATTCGTAATCAGCGACCCTAAAAACCCCTGAATAACAAATTTTATCAACTTAGGTCTAATTTTAGGATTTTGCCCGCCATATTGGATCCGCTATTTTGAATTCTTTAAACTTGACATCGGGTCCGTAATCAGCAACCTCATAAAGACCTAAGTAGTAAATTTTATGAGCTTACCTAATTTTTCTCGATATGTATGGTATAATTTGTTTCTTTGGAAACTTCGATGTATAATAAGGTTTTTTTGAGGTTAGGGCAAAACCAGGACCCATTTGCCAAATTCTGATATCGGATTCGGATTTAGCGCATCAAAATATATAGGAATATATTTGATCGGAAAATCGTAGCCAAAAATTGGTCCAGGTGATGAGGGCGATGTACGGAGGGGGAATGTTTTTCGTTTTGGAAAAATAGCTCATAGTTTTCAAAAAAAAATTAAAATTTCCAAAAACAACAATAGCTGCTATGCTATGGTGATGGTTGCTATGGAAATAGTTCCTATGGTAATGGTTTGCATGGAATCGGTTGCCATGGAAACAGTTGTCATGGTAAGTCCTATAACACTTTCTACCTTTGGTCCTAGAATGGATCCTAAAACTCGGTCTAATCTTCGTCCTAAAACGGATCCTACAACACTTTTTACATTTCGTCCTGAAACTGCCCTATAACACTATTTACCTTTGGTCCTAGAATTGATCCTAAAACTCGGTCTAATCTTCATACTAAAACTGATCCTAAAACACTTTCTACACTTCGTCCTGAAACAATTGCTATAGTGCCAGAAAGTGTTTTAGGATCAGTTTTAGGACAAAGATTAGATTGAGTTTTAGGATCAATTCTAGGACCAAAGGTAGAAAGTGTTATAGGAGCAGTTTCAGGACGAAATATAAAAAGTGTTTTAGGATCAGTTTTAGGACGAAGATTAGACCAACCATTAGGACCAATTCTAGGACCAAAGATAGAAAGAGATATAGGATCAGTTTTAGGACGAATGTAAAAAGTGTCATAGGTCGAATTTAATTACTAAAGGTAGAAAGTGTTTTAGGATCAGTTTTAGGACGAATGTAAAATGTGTCATAGGTCGAATTTAAGTACTAAATGTAGAAAGTGTTTTAGGATCAGTTTTAGGACGAAGATGAGACTGAGTTTTAGGATCAATTCTAGGACCAAAGGTAGAAAGAGTTATAGGAGCAGTTTAAGGACGAAATATAAAAAGTGTTTTAGGATCAGCTTTAGGACGAAGATTAGACCAACAATTGGGACCAATTCTAGGACCAAAGATAGAAAGTGATATAGGATCAGTTTTAGGACGAATGTAAAAATTGTCATAGGTCGAATTTAATTACTAAAGGTAGAAAGTGTTTTAGGATCAGTTTTAGGATGAATGTAAAAATTGTCATAGGTCGAATTTAAGTACTAAAGGTAGAAAGTGTTTTAGGATCAGTTTTAGGACGAAGATTAGACTGAGTTTTAGGATCAATTCTAGGACCAAAGGTAGAAAGTGATATAGGATCAGTTTTAGGACGTATGTAAAAAGTGTCATAGGTCGAATTTAAGTACTAAAGGTAGAAAGTGTTTTAGGATCAGTTTTAAGACGAATGTAAAAAGTGTCATAGGTCGAATTTAGGTACTAAAGGTAGAAAGTGTTTTAGGATCAGTTTTAGGACGAAGATGAGACTGAGTTTTAGGATCAATTCTAGGACCAAAGGTAGAAAGAGTTATAGGAGCAGTTTCAGGACGAAATATAAAAAGTGTTTTAGGATCAGCTTTAGGACGAAGATTAGACCAACCATTAGGATCAGTTTTAGGACGAATGTAAAAAGTGTCATAGGTTGAATTTAAGTACTAAAGGTAGAAAGTGTTTTAGGATCAGTTTTAGGACGAAGATGAGACTGAGTTTTAGGATCAATTCTAGGACCAAAGGTAGAAAGTGTTATCGGAGCAGTTTCAGGACGAAATATAAAAAGTGTTTTAGGATCAGCTTTAGGACGAAGATTAGTCTAATTATTTAGACGAATTCTAGGTTCAAAGATAGAAATTGATATAGGATCAGTTTTAGGACGAATGTAAAAAGTGTCATAGGTCGAATTTAATTACTAAAGGTAGAAAGTGTTTTAGGTTCAGTTTTAGGACGAATGTAAAATTTGTCATAGGTCGAATTTAAGTACTAAAGGTAGAAAGTGTTTTAGGATCAGTTTTAGGATGAATGTAAAAAGTGTCATAGGTCGAATTTGAGAACTAAATGTAGAAAGGGTTTTTTGGGATCAGTTTTAGGACGAAGATGAGACTGAGTTTTAGGATCAATTCTAGGACCAAAGGTAGAAAGTGTTATCGGAGCAGTTTCAGGACGAAATATAAAAAGTGTTTTAGGATCAGCTTTAGGACGAAGATTAGACCAACAATTAGGACCAATGCTAGGACTAAAGATAGAAATTGATATAGGATCAGTTTTAGGACGAATGTAAAAAGTGTCATAGGTCGAATTTAATTACTAAAGGTAGAAAGTGTTTTAGGATCAGTTTTAGGACGAATGTAAAATGTCTCATAGGTCGAATTTAAGTACTAAAGGTAGAAAGTGTTTTAGGATCAGTTTTAGGATGAATGTAAAAAGTGTCATAGGTCGAATTTGAGTACTAAAGGTAGAAAGTGTTTTAGGATCAGTTTTAGGACGAAGATAGTCTAATCTTCGTCCTAAAGATGATCCTAAAACCCTTTTTAGATTTCGTCCTGAAACTGCTCCTATATCACTTTCTACCTTTGGTCCTAGAATTGATCCTAAAACTCAGTCTCATCTTCGTCCTAAAACTGATCCTAAAACACTTTCTGGCACTATAGCAACCGTTTCAGGACGAAGTGTAGAAAGTGTTTTAGGAGCAGTTTCAAGGCGAAATGTAAAAAGTTTTTTAGGATAAGTTTTAGGACGAAGATTAGACCGAGTTCATGATCAATTCTAGGACCAAAGGTAGAAAGTGTTATAGGACTTACCATGACAACTGTTTCCATGGCAACCGTTTCCATGGCAACCGATTCCATGCAAACCATTACTATAGGAACTATTTCCGTAGCAACCATCACCATAGCATAGCAACCATTGTTGTTTTTGGAAATTTTAATTTTTTTGAGAACTATGAGCTATTTTTCCAAACCGAAAAACATTCCCCCTCTGTACATGCCCTCATCACCTGGACCACTTTTCGGCTACGATTTTCCGATCACCCTGTATATGTCTCGAACTCAGATCAAGACACTTTTTTTGTCTGGTTATGTTATTTATAAATAATTTTTTTTTAATTTATGCATTTTTTCAAATTACTTTTTCATTTCATGCCTGTCAGCAAAAATACTATTTCACAAAAAGTTTTAGAGTAAACCTTATTGAATCTTTTTTTTAATTATTTTGTATATAAATTATTTTTTTAGGTAAATTTGATTGGTTTTTAATTAATTTAACTTTTCATTTTTCATTTAAATTTTCTTCTTTTAATTTTATATTGCTTCTTTTCACGTTTTTTAACCCTTTTACTGTTACAGAAAAAATTGATACTATAATCTCAAAATGTCTAACAAATTCTGGTCGACAAAATTTTATGAAACTTAGTATATAAAAGTTTTTGGGGTCTCTGAATTTAATTAAATAAACATTTTCGTGATTTTTACTTGATTTTTAATTGTGATATTAGTTAAAAATAATAAATTATTATGTAATTATTTCTTAACCAAATATCGTTGATACCTGAAGTGTGCGAATAATGATATAAAAGAATTCATTTTTTAATTTAGAAAGAAAATTTCATTTATTTTGTGTAAAGATGATTACGACACAACGTCTACATTACAGATTTATAATATAAAATGGGTGAATATACTGCACGACATTATATGGAGATGGTAATGTTGTACGGCGAACACGGGTATAATGCTCACCAAGCAGCTGCCGCATTTAGGCAGAGGCACCCTGCACTTCGACCAAACCATAATACCATTCTCAGAGTCATCCAACGAGGAAATGAGAATGGTAATTTGGTTCCTGATAATAGAAACAGGGCGGGTGCACCTAGGAGGGCGAGAAACCCAGCGAATGAGGAGAGGATTCTCCAATATATCCATCAACACCCGACGCACAGCATAAGGCAAATGGTGCGTGCCCTTCAGCTCAGTTACTGGACTGTACAACAGATCTTAAGAGGCGACGGGTAATATTTTCATGTTAAACGTGTTAAACGCTTTCCTTCTTTCTTTTTTCATCCTCTCATACAATCATCTAATTGTGCATTTCTCTTATTCATTACTCATTAATCCATTCATTGTCGCATTCTTTTTTAGGATGCAGTCCCATGACGGCTCGAATACAGAATGCAAAGTTGAGAATCATGAGAGTAATAAGGATAGCGAGATCTTTTCATCTCTTTTGCACTCATGGTTTTCAGTTTTGCACTCTGCTTTCTCGCCGTCATAGGACTGCACCCTTATCCATCTATCCAGAAAGTAAATTCCGTAATGTTTCCTGTTTTTAATTCCCAAATTCAAAGTGGGATGTAGAAAGTGTAGAGTAGGATGTGAAATATGAGAAATAGATAGTGGCATATGAAAAGTGATACATGGAAAATGGGATGTAAGAATGAGAAGTAGAAAGTAGGAAGTGAAAAGTGTAGAGTAGAAAGTGAAATATGAGAAATAGATAGTGGCATATGAAAAGGGATACGTGGAAAATGGGGTGTAAGAATGGGAAGTAGAAAGAGGGATGTGAATAGTGTAGAGTAGGATGTGATATAAGAAAAGTAGATAGTGGGATATGAAAAATAATTCGTGGAAAATGGGATGTAAGAGTGAGAAGTAGAAAGTGGGATGCGAAAAGTGTATAGTAGGATGTGAAATATGAGAAATAGATAGTGGGATATGAAAAGTGATACGTTGTAAATGGGATGTAAGAATGAGAAGTGGGAAGTGAAAGTGTAGAGTAGGAAGTGAAATATGAGAAATAGATAGTGGCATATGAAAAGAGATACGTAGAAAATGGGGTGTAAGAATGGGAAGTAGAAAGAGGGATGTGAAAAGTGTAGAGTAGGATGTGAAATATGAGAAATAGATAGTGGGATATGAAAAATAATTCGTGGAAAATGGGATGTAAGAGTGAGAAGTAGAAAGTGGGATGCGAAAAGTGTAGAGTAGGCTGTAAAATATGAGAAATAGATAGAGTAAAGTGTAAAGTAGGATGTGAAGTAGAGAGTGTCATGTAAAAAGTAGAAATTGGAAAGTAGGTTGGAAAAAGTGGAAATGTTATGGAATTGACTTAATGTCCTTAATTTCCTTTAACATCCTTGGTTCCTTTAACAGTTTACACGCTTACCATTACCGCCAAGTACAAGCCCTCCATGAAGGTGACAACGAGAGGAGAATGGCATTTTGCCGGTGGCTCGTCGCTCAACACGAGCAGGACCCGACATTTAGGGACAGGATCCTCTACACGGATGAGGCGACGTTCCCGAGAAGTGGAACTTTCAATTATCATAACAACCACGAGTGGAGGCACGAAAATCCACATCTCGCGATACGTTGCCGACACCAGAGGAGAATGTCCCTAAATGTTTGGTGTGGTGTTGTAGGAGATCTCCTTGTAAGTATTTTCAGATTTATGCATAAGATTTTAACATAAGGGTTAAAACTTCAACATAACGCTCAAGTTCTTAAGTCTTAGGACTTATGTTTTAAATAGTAAAATTCAAAATTTAAGCATAAGTTTTAAAATTAAAACTGAAATTTTTAGTAAAAATTTTAGACTTAAGCGTAAGATTTTAACATAAATCTTAAAGCTTCAGCATAAAACTTAAGGTGTTAAGTCTTAGGACTTAAGTTTTAAGCATAAATTTTAAAAGTAAAATTTTAAAATTTGTTAAGTTTTTCAGAATTAAGAATAAGAGTTGAACATAATTCTTAAAACTTTAACATAAAGCATAAGTTTTTAAGTCTTAGGACTTATGTTCTAAATCTTAAAACGTAAAATTTAAGCGTAAGTCGTAAAATTAAAGTTTAACTTTTTTTAGATTTATGCATTAGATTTTAAAATAAGACTTAGAACTTCAGCATAAAGTTTAAGTTCTTAAGTCTTAAGACTAAAGTTTTAAATCTTAAAACTGAAGTTTTAAGTATAAGCTTTAAAATTTAAATTAAAAAAAAATTTTTAGACTTAAGCACAAGATTTTAAAAAACCGCTGCTAAGTTAAAGTATGAATTTTTTGTGTTCATAAAATGAACACTTTGCTTCCCCATGGAGATTTTTTGTGATCAATTTATGGTAACTTACTTGGTATGATTATAATTTTAAGAAGGTGTTAAAGTGTATTTTTGGGTATTTGCAGAGGTAGATTTTTAATATCAATAAATTAGTAATATTTCCCAATAAAAGGTTCAATAATAGGTCAATTGATTCGTTTTTAAATATTCTCTAAGTTGTTCATAATTATTTTAAAGATACATAAATATTTTTTTATAAATAAGGCAAAAAGGCAGGTTTTTCTAAAAATTTTAATTTCTAAATGTTAATAACTCTGGATAAAATAACAGTAGGATATTCGCTAATAGGTCAAAAGATGCGTCTTGATAAACTCTACAAAACTAGGAACAAATATATGTTGGTATCAATAAATTTTTTTTAAGTTATGGGCAAAAACTATTTTCTTTGATTTTTAAAAATTGAATAACTTTCGATAGAATATCAGTAGAATGTTCGCCAATGGCTCAAAAGATGCGTCTGCAGAAATTCTACCAAATTAAAGAAAAATATTAATAGGTGTCTTAACATTTTTTTAAAGTTATGGTCAAAAAACAATTGTTCAAAATTTTTAAAATGCAAAAAAATAATAGTTAAACTTTATTCATATTGATCAAACTACTCTCATTATTTGTCCGCCAGTGAGACCTACAATTTAAAAAACATGCATCCCTTTAGCTCTTATAGTATTCGAGATATTTAAGACAATGTAGTGTATATATACACACACACGGAACGACATTTTTTAAAAATGTCATTTTTGGATTCCTGAGGTCGAAAAACATAAAGATACATAAAATAATCAAGTTCGAAAAATTTTGGTATTACAATGCTTCCTCCATGAGGAAGCAATAAGATGTAAAACTTCAGCATAAAGCTTAAATTCTTAAGTCTTAGAACTTATGTTTTAAATCTTAAAACTCAAGATTTAAGCATAAATTTTTAAATTGAAATTTTTAATTTACAGATTGGTCCTTTCTTTTTTGATGGCCATTTAAATCGTGATATTTATGCCAATTTTATCACCAACGAGTTGCCTAGATTGTTGACAGAGGCTGGACTTACGCAAGAGCAGATTAATAGAATCTATCATCAACAAGATGGTGCTCCACCTCATAGGCCGGAGGAAGTTCTTAACAGAATCCGTGTAATATTTGGTGATCGCATAATCGCTTTGGGTGCTGAGCGAGAGTGGCCTCCGCGGTCCCCAGACTTGAATGTTTTAGATTTTCATGTCTGGGGACAAGTAAAGGATTATGTGTACCGGGTGGAAATTGAGACCATCGAACAATTGCGTAATCGAATTCTCGATGGTTTTGCTACAATCACCCCTGAAATGTTGCGCCATTCAACACAAAGCGTTATCCGACGCGCGATGTGTTGCATTGAGCAAAATGGTGGAAATTTCGAACAGTTTTTATAATTTTAGAGTCACAAGTTTTTCTGAGCGTTATAATTAATAATTTATTTAAAATTTCAATTTAATAGTTTTGAATTTATTGTTAACTGTTTTTTAGGACAAAGAAGATATATATCTGCAATTTGAAAAAAAGAAATCCAGTGCAATAATGTATTTTTTATTTTTCATTAAGGGGAGGCATCACCCCCAATTTTGACCCACTTTAATTTACATTATTAAACGAGGTTCTATTTTTTTCTTGCATCATTTGGATCTTAAAAACATACAGAATAGTCCAAAAAATGAAATTTTAATTTATGACCATTTTAGAAATTAAAGTCTTAAAAAAATTAATATTTTAAATATCTATCTTTTTTTTACAATTTTGACTATTTTTCCACGCTTTTTTAATGATTCTTAAGAATTTCTCGCATGGATTTTCAAAAATTTTAATTTTTTCAAAAAAAGAGCGAAAAATATAAGTTAAAACACCATTGCACTCTCCGATTAAATATGTATCTTCTTTCACAATTTTAAGTATTTTTCATCGTCAAATTTTTTCCACGCTTTTTTAATGATTTGTCAGAATCTCTCGCATGGATTTTCAAAAATATTAATTTTTTCAAAAAATAAAAATTCTAAAATGGTCAAAAATTTTCTTTTTTTGACCACTTTATATGTTTTTATGACCCAAATGATGCAAGAAAAAAAATATAACCTCATTTAATAATTTAAATTTAAGTGGGTCAAAATTGGGGGTGGTGCCTCCCCTTAAATCATAAAATTAAATTTTGAATTGGAAATACATTATACTTAAAATTTGTCCTAAAAATAAGTGAAATATATCAATATCGAAATATGAATTTTCGATTTGGATATTTAGTTTTTCTTTTTTTGACTTTTATGTGTAGTAAAGCAAACTTATTCACTTATCCTTCTCACTCTTTTATCTCGATGAACACGCCACCAACTGGGATTGAAGTGCAACTAAAAATTGTAGACACATAATCTTTGCAGATTTTTACCTCCTCTCCGCGGGGTCCCACACGTCCCACTTGTTACAGGGCCGACTTCATTCATTGTGAAGTTGTAGATTGTATTACTCTCTCTGTATAGTCTTCAAATTTGAAGTAGTGACTTACTTTTTCCTTTTGAATTAGTTAAATTTTACTATAATTTGATTTTTTCTACTATTAATTTGTTAAATTTTACTAATTTGATTTTTGTTCACTATTAATTAGGTAAATTTTACTGGATCAGAAGAAGGTAGCCTTCAAAGGCGAAAAAAATAGAAATTTAGGAAAAAAAGTATTATAGTTAGTATGGAATGACCCCAAAAAAATCCAAAAAACGGTTATAAATTTTGAAGACATTAACGGATCGTTAGGAAACTTGGTAATTATGTTATTTGCGATGAATAACAGTAATTCAAGGTGGAAAAATACAATTTTAAGAAAAAAGTTTTTAATTATTACGGAATGACCCAAAAAAAATCCAAAAAACCGTTATAACTTCTAGAATAATTAACAGATTATTATGAAACTTCGTAATTATGTTCTTTGCTTTGAATGAAACCATTAAATGTCAGAAAACATACAAATTTAGGGAAATAGTGTACAATTATTATGGAATGCCACCTAAAAAATTCAAAAAACAGTTATAACTTCTGAAAAAATTAACGGATCGTTATATAACTTGGTACTTATGTTATTCGCGATGAATGACACTATTTAAAGGTGTAAAAATACAAAATTTAGAAACAAAAGTTTATTATTATTACGGAATGACCCAAAAAAATCCAAAAAACAGTTATAACTTTTGAAAAAATTAACGGATCGTTATGAAATTTGGTAATTATGTTCTTTGTCTTGAATGACACGATTTAAAGGCGGAAAAAATAGAAATTTAGAAAAAAGTTTATAATCATTATGGAATGACCCCAAAAAAACCCTAAAAACCCGTATAACTTCTAAACAAATTAACGAATCGTTATGAAACTTGGTAATTATGTACTTTGCTATGAATGAAACAAATTAGTGGCCGAAAAAATACAAATATGGAAAAAAGGGTTTTATTACTACGGAATGACCCTCAAAAAATTCAAAAAACGTTTATAAATTATTTTCATTTATCAATTTAATTTTGAAAAAATCTAAAATTTCTATTTTATAAAAATTATTCTAGAATAGAAATACAATAAATAAAGAGAGTGAGAAGTATATGTTTAAAACAGATTTTTTATTCTACAGTTATTCATAATTCTTAAAAAAAATCCCTATATTATTCTAATTAGAAATATTGCGATTTCTATTACTACTTAAAATTATTGTGTACCATTATCATTGAATTTCAATTTTTAAAATAATTTTTTCTGTCAGAAAATTATTTACTTATTAGTTGTTTCAAATCACCCTGCATATTTCATGCGTATATTACACGGAACCATAATTACACTATTGCTTAAATTATCTTCTGCTCTTTTCATTCTTATTATTATATTTATTTTCTCTCTCTTTCTAGAGCAGTCATTTTTTTGAGTCCAACTAATCGACTGTATTTTAACTTTGAAAAAATGTTTAGAAAAACATAAAAAAAATTGTAAATGTTTAATTTATTGTTTTTATTTTTAATTGTGCTTTTTAATAAAACTTAATTTAAAAACCACTGCCAAGTTAAAGAATGAACTTTTGTGTTCATAAAATGAATATACTTAATAATAATTTTAAAGGCGTTAAGTCTTATTTTTGGGCGTTTGCAGATTGATTTTTAACATCAATAACTTCGTAATATTTTACAATAAAAGATTCAATAATAGGTCATTGATTCGTTTTTAAAAATTCTCCAAGTTGTTCATAATACTTTAACCCTTTCGTGCCCCCGGGCAACCTAGCTTATAGATTTTGTTGAAACTCGTCACTCGGGGGTTTATGGGGTCGCTGATTTCGAATTTGAAGTCAGATTTTGAAAATTCAAAATGGCGGATCCAATATGGCGAAAAAATTTTCAAAATTTTATCTGTTTTCCTTAAAACTCATCACTCAGGGGTTTTTGGGGTCGCTGATTTCGAATTTGAAGTCAGATTTTGAAAATTCAAAATGGCGGATCCAATATGGCGGAAAAATTTTCAAAATTTTATCTGTTCCCCTTAATAGTCATCACTCGGGGGTTTTTGGGGTCGCTGATTACGAATCTGAAGTCAGATTTTCAAAATTCAAAATGGCGGATCCAATATGGCGGACTAATTTTCAAAATTTCACCGGTTTCCCTTAAAACTTATCACTCGGGGGTTTTTGAGGTCGCTGATTACGAATCTGAAGTCAGATTTTCAAAATTCAAAATGGCGGATCCAATATGGCGGACAAATTTTCAAAATTTTATCTGTTTGCCTTAAAACTCATCACTCGGGGGTTTTTGGGGTCGCTGATTACGAATCTGAAGTCAGATTTTCAAAATTCAAAATGACGGATCCAATATGGCGGACAAATTTTCAAAATTGTATCTGTTTTCCTTAAAACTCATCACTCAGGGGTTTTTGGGGTCGCTGATTTCGAATTTGAAGTCAGATTTTGAAAATTCAAAATGGCGGATCCAATATGGCGGAAAAATTTTCAAAATTTTATCTGTTCCCCTTAAAACTCATCACTCGGGGGTTTTTGGGGTTGCTGATTACGAATCTGAAGTCAGATTTTCAAAATTCAAAATGGCGGATCCAATATGGCGGACTAATTTATCACTCGGGGGTTTTTGAGGTCGCTGATTACGAATCTGAAGTCAGATTTTCAAAATTCAAAATGGCGGATCCAATATGGCGAACAAATTTTCAAAATTTTATCTGTTCCCCTTAAAACTCATCACTCGGGGGTTTTTGGGGTCGCTGATTACGAATCTGAAGTCAGATTTTCAAAATTCAAAATGGCGGATCCAATATGGCGGACTAATTTTCAAAATTTCACCGGTTTCCCTTAAAACTTATCACTCGGGGGTTTTTGAGGTCGCTGATTACGAATCTGAAGTCAGATTTTCAAAATTCAAAATGGCGGATCCAATATGGCGGACAAATTTTCAAAATTTTATCTGTTCCCCTTAAAACTCATCACTCGGGGGTTTTTGGGGTTGCTGATTACGAATCTGAAGTCAGATTTTCAAAATTCAAAATGGCGGATCCAATATGGCGGACAAATTTTCAATATTTTATCTGTTCCCCTTAAAACTCATCACTCGGGGGTTTTTAAGGTCGCTGATTACGAATCTGCAGTCAGATTTTCAAAATTCAAAATGACGGATCGAGTTTGTTCAAAAAATTTTTAGAAATTCTTAAATTTTTCTCACTTTCAAATCAATTGTTTGCAGCGGTGACGGTCTTCCACACCACCTAAGAGGTTCCGAATAAGGCGCGTTAGGTTTTTTTTACAGTGAACCTTCGCCAAGAACCCTATTTTAACAAGGTGGATGAATTTCATTATCATGTGAATCGCGCGAATTTTCAAAATCGATGTAAGCTTTACATATAACAAAATACAAAAATTTGTAATATGTAAGAAATTAATTAAATATAATTTTAAGATGGTGATTAAAATAAAATTAATAATTTCAATATAATTAGTTTAATAAAATAATAATTTTAATAACCCCCGATTGATGAGTTTTAAGGGAAATCGGTGAAATTTTGAAATTTATCCGCCATTTTGAATTTTGAAAATCTGACTTCAGATTCGTAATCAGCGACCCCAAAAACCCCCGAGTGACGAATTTGAAGAGAACAGATAAAATTTTGGATATTCGACCGCCATATTGGATCCGCCATTTTGCATTTTGAAAATCTGACTCCAGTTTCGTAATCAGCGACCTCGAAAATATTAAAAGTCAATGTGTTGTTAAAAACGGATGAAGCCTAAATGAATGACTTAACATTATTGATATATAACTTTTGTTAATTTTTTATCAATGTTGTACCTATTGTTTAAAATAATTATAACTGTATTATACTGTTTTCTATTTTTTAACATATAGTAATAACGATTGTCAATAAAACTATCCATTGGAATTACTGATTGGGTTAAATTTGTAAGATTTACATCAAATTTTGTTAGTGGTACATATATGTACCGGAGGCACGAAAGGGTTAAAAGTTACATAAAGACTTTTTAACAAATAATAAAAAAATGGCAGGTTAAAAGGTTCAAAAGTCAATAAAGCAAGTAACTGTTTATTATTATTATTATTATTATTTATAAATTTAAATTTAAAACTTTTTTATTGACAATCATTTCTTGGATCGTAATCATCGTCATTGTTTTTTTTATATTTTTTTTTTGGTGCTGGTCTCCCTCCAAACAAATTCCTCAATTTTTCAATTTTCTTCTTCTTTTTTTCTTCTTCAATTAAGTCCTGAAATGTTTTTTAAAAGTGTTCTATTGAGTGTTTTTTACAGAACTTGGATTATAAGACTGAAATCAGCAACATTTAAAAAACGAAAAAATAAAAAAGTACCCAATCAGCAAGTAATATTACCTTAATATCAGTAATATTACATGAAATATTCTTAATATTACAGTAAAAATAAAATGTCCGCCACATGATAATATTACAAGTTATATCTAGGTAATATTACCAGTAATAATGGGGTACACGGAGAAACTTTAGTTTGTAAAATTTGACATTATAATAATTATTTTTACAAAAAACCAATAGTAAGAGAGGATGAAGTGATAAAAATGACATTATTTTCTATTACTGTATTACAAAATACATTTATCGGTATCATTTAAAAGTATAGTATATTATTAATAATTACAAAAAGGAGTTGGAATGATTAATAAAAGCTATATGAATTGTAAATTAGGAAAAAGAGATATTCACAAAAAGAATTTTGACTAGAATAATTATTAAAAGTAAAAGTTGAAATTTCACATATTACACTCTGTTTTAAAAATATTACTATTTTTATTGGAAAGAGGCAGAGGTGCTATAAATATTGCTCATCTTAAAATTGGTTATTGTAACATCTAAAATTGTTTTTTGAAAATATTCCCATTGAAAATAGGAATTTTATTTCTTAGTAGCATTCGATTGGTCGAACTTTACCGATGATGTACGAAAAATATCCGGTTATTGCCGAGTATAACCGATTGGGTTTCATCACCTAATAGTAATATTATCAATATGTATGTATTAAGTATATAGTTTGCAAATATGAGAAATGACTATTTTGAACATTTTATTCAATATTTAGATTTAAAAAATTAGATTAATTTAAATAATAATTAAATCAAATGTATAATTTCATATAAAAAAATTATTTTTAAATATGTGTTTATTATTATTTTGTGTTTTATTGAAAATAATTTATTTATTTTAAGTGTTTCATAAAAATTTCTGAAAATCAAATATTGAAAAATTTTAATAAAAAATCAAAACAAAAAATAGTTTTAAAAAAGCATACATATATCAAGTAATCATTGTAAAAAAGTAATTCTTAGAATTTTTTATTATATTTATTTAAAATAATAACTTTTTAAAAAATCTAAATTTTTTGAATTATTGTTAAAATTTTTAATTAAAATTATTAAAAAGTTAAACAGTGAAGGAAACACAAAATGAAATTTACTGAATAATATTTAATTTTGAGAATTTAATTTAAATTTTACTTTATTTATATTAATAATTTATATTTTAATTAATAAATTTAAATAAATTTAAAATATTAAATTAGATTTACACAGGTATATAACATATATTTGTAGAAATTCTCTCGCAAGCGGCAATACTTTTTGTTGTTTAATATATAAAGAACTTCCCTTTTTTCTCAAGCATGTATTGCGACGATTATGTGAATGTGTGTATTATTAGAAGAAGTTCTTTGTATTAGTATTGTATTAAAAGCGTGCGTTCCTCAAGAATATGTAATATGTGTGAGTATATATAATATGTTTACTGTGACATTTGAAGGTGCAACTTGGAACATTTAATGTCGACTATGGTAAAATTTAGTATGTAGTAGTAATTTTTTTCTATTATTGTGGAGGGCTTTTTAACTTTTATGTCAATATTCCCAAAACACTATAGTAATTTTATTTTTACACGGGATGGATATTTACCATAGTTTTTGTAAATTTCGTAATTCTTTTTCAGTTATTAATATATTTATAAAGCTCGTTTTCAACGATTCACCAACTTCAGTTTCCTATTTTTTTTATTAAAATTTCCTACTGTTTAGAAATATAAATCCTTAATTATTATATGACTCTTTCCAAATGAAGAACACTCACTCAGTATAATATTTAAATAGTAATTTTCACAAAGGGAACGCTATATCCTCGTTTACTATTGGCTTTTTGTAAAATTTAGTATTATAATATCAAATTTTATAAACTAAAGTTTCTCCGTGTATTATTACAAGTAACTTTGATTAAAATAAGCAAAAAAAATTTCGTAAAATTTTGTGAAACGTAAAAAAGTAAAAAAAATGTTAACGCAGTTTATTCTTTCCGAGCATTCCCGAGGCAAAATTAAAAGCCTACTTTTCTAGAAGTAAAGTAGGGTTAAACAGACACTCTTAAACTGCCTGAAATGTGCGCTAATTTCCATTTTATCCACTTTTGATTTTAAAGTAGGGTCGAAAAATGTATTAAAATATTGAAGATTTTGAAATGTTACTTTTCTAATTTTTTTTATTTTTTAAACGTTTCCAACTTCAGCAACTTCAGCTAGTTTTTTCAAGCTAAATATTCCTGTATAGGATCATTAAAGGGTCCCTAGAATTTCCTATATAGTTTTACTCTCTCTCTCTCTCTCTCTCTCTCTCTCTCTCTCTCTCTCTCTCCTTTCTATATAGGTAGCCTCATCGAAATTTTCACAGTGTATTTGAAAACATTCTTACATTTGCAGCATCCTCCTCTTCATTCGCATTTGTTGGAGTATTACCATCTCTACACTCAGGAGCAAAACTACTTCTTTTCCGCATCCTCTACCTTTGATTTTCTCACGGAGAATGGTTTTATTAAAAGCTCTGAAAAAGTATTATAATAGCGTACGGTAAGGAATTAAGAAAGAAGATATTTGAAAAAATTATAACGCGTCGCGAAGGAAGAGACTTTAGAAGCAAACAATTATAGGATATGTTTTAAAATTTTAAGGTGATAATACACAAAGAGGATCAATTCAAGTACAAACTAATAATGTTTAAGTCACCATTATATTATAAATAAATAATAAAAATTGATTTTTATATTACAATTGTATATTACAAATGTTATAGTTATTTATGAATAATTTATCCAGGAAATTAAGATGGTGTATAGAAAATTCACATTAACACAAAAAATAATGGATGGTTTTTTATACAATTTATTACTCGTGTGTTTTCGGGACGCAAATTACGAATCTGATGTTAGTTTTTCAAAATTCAAAATGGCGGATCCAATATGGCGGATAAATATTTAAAATTAACTTTAAAATCACTGGAAACTACTTATCTAGAAATTTTTAATACATTAAATTTTTTCAACAATCGTGCGAAATATTGCATCCGCTAATTTGTATTATTAAAAACTGACATCGGATTCTTAATCAGCAACCACGAACCTTAAAAGTGTTGGACGAATGAGAACGGGAAGAATGAGAATTTGTCATTTAAAAAAAATGTTGAAACAACATTAAATGGAAAGAATGGATGCCAGGTGAATGAGAATTTGTATGTGTTTTTTTGAAAATTTTTTTTTTCAATAGATGCTTTTTAGTGCAACAATAGAAACCATTAGGATTTACAATTTTCCTAAAAAAGAAAATTATATTTTTCATAGAAAATAAGCCTGACCGGTAAAAAGTCTTTCGTTTGTAGAATCATCTATATAACATTAAACCATTAAAGATTATACATTACACAGCGTTTCTAACGCAAAATTAAATATTGGATTCAAAGCAAAATAAATTGTTTATGTAATTTTTTTAAACAATTTAATAAAAAAAAAATTTTTTAAACCCCAATATCAACATTCACAAAAACGTTACCTTTTCACTTTACAACTTTTTCAACCAACCACATCTTTTTGTAATAAATAAAATTATAATATAATAATGATAATAATTGTTTTTTTAGGTTATCTCGGGTAGCCCCATACTTCCGTATACGAAAATCTCCAGTAGGAGAAGGTTAAAATTCTATTAAATAATAATTATGCTGAATTGGCTTACATTAGAATTCTTTTAAATAAAAAATTTTGTTAAATAAAAATTCGTTTAAACAGAAATTGTGTTAAATGGTAATTCAAAATATGAAAATTCATATAAAAAATAATTATATTTAATAAAATTCAAAATAAAATTCAATAAATAAATAATAATAATTAAATAAATATTTATTCTCTTTTATATTTTTTATGTTTTTTGATAATTTACATTGTAAAAAATAATTGTGCTTTTAAAATTTCTTTGAATCCGAAAAAGGTTAATCTAAAATTTAAGAAAATAATACTTTTCCAAAAAGAAAATTTTAGCTATTGAAATTATGTCATTTTAAAATAATATTATAGAAATATGTAGTAAATAAACATAACGTAACAAAAATTACCTGAATTGAATGCAAAGAAGAGAAAAAGAAGAAATGAGAAGATTTTCAATATGTTTGAAGAAATTTAAGGGATTTAAAAAATATCGCAAACGTTGGTTATGTGCACCAAAACACCAAATATTAAAAAAATAAGGTGATGAATCTTGAAACACTTGAAAGTCGAGGTTTGTGAAGTAAGGAAAAACGCGGTAAATTAAAAAAAATAAAAAAACTAATGTGCGATTTCATTTAATATTAATTATTATAATTTAAAAAAAATGTTTAAGAAAAATTGATTATTTTTTACGTTCTTTTACGCCACGTTCCTTTAAATGGCAGTATTGGTTTTAAAAAAAAATTTATTTTATTAAATTGTCATTTTTTTCGGTTATGCTATCAACCCAATAGTTTAATTATAGTTATATAATATTTTATTATAGATAGACTTGATTGTTTTTAATTTTCAGAGCATAGGATGCATCGTACAATTTTGAGCTAATTGTTTATAAAAATTTATTGCAAAAAGGTTTGCAATTGCTTCCTTTTCCACACTGAAAAAAAATATTTGGATAAAATAAAAATTATTTGATCCAAATACATAATTTACTTGTCTATTATCCAATAAATATGTATTTGAACCAAATACACATTTACTAAACCTAAGTATTTTATTAAATCGTGACAAGTAAATAATAATTTGTATCAAATACAAAGTATTCGAATCAAACAAATGGAATATTTCAAACTAATAAATAATAATTTAAATCAATTATGGATATTATTTCATTTTTTGAAATATTTACTACACATAAGTATTTTATTTTGTCGTATAAAATAAATAGTAATTCGAATCAAATACAAAGTATTGAAATAAAATAAATGGAATATGCAAAGCTAATAAATAATTATTTGAGTCATTTATGAAAATTATTTGATTCAATACTGCATGTATTGAATACATAAACTAATAATTTTCTTGAATCAAATATTCGATTACTTATCATAAGTAATTGATTTTATTGAAACTAAAACCTCTTTAATTGTTGCAATTATTATTTTATTCGATCCAAATACATAATTTATTTTCACAAAATGTAAGAATTTTTGATTCAAATAAAGCAAAATTTGAATTGAATAAATAACCTATTTATTTACGAATTCTTCCATTACTAAATTAAATTCTTACTCAAATTGAATTTATTAAATAGAGTTCTAATTAATGAACTGGCGAATATAGATTTAAAGTAATAATAAAAAAATTAATAAAAAAAATTTTTAAATATGTAATCTATTATTATTTTTCATCTTTTCAATGAAGTTTTCATCCGACAGAAAAGAATTTCTCAAAGTTGAAACAAAAATATTAATATTTAGCCGAGTTCAAGTGAAGTTTATTTTGGTCGGTGAAAATTGTTGGTTAGCAGTTTTTGTGTGCAATTTAATTTCTAAGAAATAATTCCGTGAGTGCTGTACGCTCAAAAAAAAATTTTTTCTTGTTTCAAAAGAAGACAGAAAAGTGCAGAAAAAATATGTCAAAGACAAAGTAACTTGACTAAAATTGTTCATTAAGATGTTATATGAAAATGTAGAACGTAATATGGTGTTTGGATCACGCGCTTATTTTTGTGTGTGATGTGACGCTAAACGACGTGTGAGACATGGTTGAGCCACCCAAAAATTTAGCAATTATTAAGATTTCTTGCAATGGAAATTCATTTGTCGACTTAAAGAGGTGTCAAAAACTTCATTTGCATTGGAAAAAAGGAAATACAAATTTTTGATAATTTTTTTCACTATGCAGACCAGCTTACACATTTCGAAGTGTATTTGAGTGCCATTCTATCATATGAAGGTCATTATTAATCATTTCCCGCGTAAAAATGAAAGTATGGGGAAATTATGGGGAAAGTATGAGATAGTATGGGGAAAGTCTGGATTCCGATCACTTCCCATACTTTCGTATGCAAAATAAATAATGGCCAGAGTATGAGGAAAGTATGGGAAGAGTATGGGATGCAAAAATTATCAATTTTTTTCAAAAAATTACTTTTTTTCGTCGAATATCTCAAATTTCAAACTTTTGGCTAAGTACCTTTAGAAAGAACGAAATTATTTTTTTTTTAAAACATAGTTTCTTCTCTCAAACTTATCAAATTTCAAAGTTTGGAAAAAGTATGGGGAAAATATATGAGTATGGGAGGCAAAACTTTTTAAATTTCTCAAAAATATATTTTTTTTTCTAAAATTTTAAACTTTTGGCAAAGTCCTTTTATAAAAGAGGAAATTAATTTTTAACAAAATTTTTTTTTTCGTAAAATTTCTCAAATTTTAAAGTTTTAAAAAAGTATGGGGAAAGTATAGGATGCGAAAATTATCTATCTTTTATCTATTATCTAAAAAAGTTAATTTTTAAAAATTCGACAAAGAAAGCGAAATTTTGAAGAAAAATGATAATTTTCGCTTCCCATACTTTTCCCATACTTTCCCCATACTTTTTCAAAACTATGAAATTTGAGAAATTAGACGAAAAAAACTAAGTTTAAAAAAAAAATTATTTCCCAAACAAAACAATTTTTTTGGGTTGGAAATAATTTTTTTGACAATTTTTTTCTTTAAAAAAAATTAAATAATTAAATTATTCAATTATTAGTCAATTAATTTTTTTCCTTAAAAAAATGTAATTAACTAAATTATACAATACTTAGTCAATTAATTTTTTTCAGAAAAAAATGGTAAAAACAATAATTTCCTCAACAAAAAACATTTTTTTCGGCTGAAAATAATTTTTATGACAATAGTTTTCTCTAAAAAAATTTAATTAACTACATTATAAAATAATTAGTCAATTAATTTTTTTACAGAAAAAAATGGTAACTCGCCTAAATAGTCATCATTTATAACGAACTTTGAATAATTGTGTTCTAGCGGATGAAAACTTCGTGGAAAAGGTGGAAAATCTTGGTAAAATAATTCTACAATATTATTTGTATTTCCGTTCCGGTTTTATCTTATATAATGAATAACGGTTACTTGAACTCGGCTAAATATTAATCTTTTTTAACGAACTTTGACTAATTGTGTTCTGGCGGATGAAAACTTCGTGGAAATGTCGAAAAACCTTGATAGAATAATTTTGAAAATTTATATCTAACTCGGTTTCGGTTTAATATTAATCAACGAATAAAGGTCACTGGAACTCGGCTTTATATTAATCTTTTTTAAATAACTTTGACTAATTGTGTTCTAGCGGATGAAAACATCGTGGAAAAGGTGGAAAAAATATTAATTGACTTCTTGTACAAGTTTATTTGTAGTTATAATGCAGTTTAATCACTTTTAGCGGATAAATTTCACTTGAATTCGGCTAAATATTAATATTTTTGTTTCAACTTTGAGAAATTCTTTTTTCTGATAAAAACTACTTGGAAAAGATGGAAAAATTATTAATTGACTACACGTACCAATTTATTTGTAGCTCTAATATTGTTTAATATCTTTTAACGGATAAAGTTCACTTGAACTCGGCTAAATATTAATTTTTTTGTTTCAACTTTGAGAAATTCTGTTCCTTTGGACTAAAACTACGTGGAATAGGTAGAAAAAATATCAATTGACTACATGTATTAATTTAATTGTAGTTCTAATGCTATTTAATAACTTTTGACGGATAAAATTCACTTGAACTCGGCTAAATATTAATATTTTTGTTACAACTTTGAGAAATTCTTTTTTTTTGGATAAAAAATACTTGGAAAAGATGAAAAAATTATTAATTGACTACACGTACCAATTTATTTGTAGCTCTAATATTGTTTAATATCTTCTAACGGATAAAGTTCACTTGAACTCTGCTAAATATTAATATTTTTGTTTCAACTTTGAGAAATTCTTTTTTTTGGATTAAAATAACTTGGAAAAGGTAGAATAATTATTAATTGACTACACGTACCAATTTACATGTAGCTCTAATATTGTTTCATAAAATTTAACGGATAAAGTTCACTTGAACTCGGCCAAATATTAATATTCTTGTTTCAACTCTGAGAAATTCTTTTTTTTTGGATTAAAACTACTTGGAAAAGATGGAAAAATTATTAATTGACTACACGTACCAATTTACATGTAGCTCTAATATTGTTTCATAACTTTTAACGGATAAAGTTCACTTGAACTCGGCTAAATATTAATATTTTTGTTTCAACTTTGAGAAATTCTTTTTTTTGGATAAAAACCACTTGGAAAAGGTGGAAAAATTATTAATTGACTACACGTACCAATGTACATGTAGCTCTAATATTGTTTAATAAATTTTAACGGATAAAGTTCACTTGAACTCGGCCAAATATTAATATTTTTGTTTCAACTCTGAGAAATTCTTTATTTTTGGATAAAAACTACTTGGAAAGGATGGAAAAATTATTAATTGACTACACGTACCAATTTACATGTAGCTCTAATATTGTTTAATAACTTTTAACGGATAAAGTTCACTTGAACTCGGCTAAATATTAATATTTTTGTTTCAACTTTGAGAAATTCTGTTCTGTCTGGATAAAAACTACGTGGAAAAGGTGGAAAAAATATTAATTGACTACAAGTACCAATGTATTTGTAGCTCTAATGCTGTTTAATAACTTTTGACGGATAAAGTTACACGTGAACTCGGCTAAATATTAATATTTTTGATTCAACTCTGAGAAATTTTTTTTTTTTGGATAAAAACTACGTGGAAAAGGATGGAAAAAATATTAATTGACTACACGTGTACCAATTTACTTGTAGCTCTAATATTGTTTCATAACTTTTAACGGATAAAGTTCACTCGAACTCGGCTAAATATTAATATTTTTGTTTCAACTTTGAGAAATTGTGTATCTTTCGGATAAAAACTACGTGGAAAAGGTGGAAAAAATATTAATTGACTACACGTACCAATCTATTTGTAGCTCTAATGCTGTTTAATAACTTTTGAACGGATAAAGTTCACTTGAACTCGGCTAAATATTAATATTTTTGTTTCAACTTTAAGAAATTCTGTTCTGTCTGAATAAAAACTACGTGGAAAAGGTGGAAAAAATATTAATTGACTTCATGTACTAATTTATTTGTAGTTCTAATGCTATTTAATAACTTTTGAAGGATAAAGTTCAGTTGAACTCGGCTAAATATTAATTTTTTTGTTTTAACTTTGAAAAATTCTGTTCTTGTGAATAAAAACTGTTTAGAAAAGGTGGAAAAAAATATTTATTGACTGCATGTACTAATTTATTTGTAGTTCTAATGCTGTTTAATAACTTTTGACTTTTAAATTCACTTCAATTTTTTATTTTTGTCAATTTAGTTAATAATAACAAAAATCCAAAATTCAAATGAATTTCTGTTATAAAAATCATAAGGAATAAGAAAAAAATTTTGTATGATTTTTCAAATGCGAGACAAAATACTGAAATAAAAAAAAATGAAAAAATTTTAATTGGTTTAACTATCATATATCTAATACAATTTTTTTCAAGTTTTTTCATCCCTTATTACAGTAATATATTTAAGGAGGCTTTTTTCTAAAAGCTTTTTTAAAATAACTATGCTGTCCCCATTTACCCGAAATTTTGGGGTAAATGGGGACAGTCAGTTTCATGCATTTAAAGCTTATCTAAATTTTTTTCTGCTAAATAAAATTAATCCTGGCAATGTAAACAACTTCGGCCTCATTTTCGTCCTCATTTTCATTTAAATGTTAGTCCTTAACTTTGTCCTCATTTTGGTTTTTCAAGTTAGTCCTCATTTTCGTCCTCATTTTCGTTTTCAAGTTAGTCCTCAAATTCGTCCTCATTTTCGCTCTCATTTTTATTTCAAGTTAGTCCTCATTATCGTCCTCATTTTCGTTTTCAAGTTAGTCCTTAATTTCGTCATCATTTTCGCTTTCATTTTCGTTTCTAGTTAAAGCTCAAATTCGTCCACTTTTTCGTTCTTAAGTTAGTCTTCACTTTGTCCTCATTTTTGTTTTTCAAGTTAGTCCTCAAATTCGTCCTCATTTTCGTTTTCAAGTTAGTCCTCATCTTCGTCCTCAAGTCATTTCTCATCTTGGTCCTTAAATTCGTCCTCATTTTCGTTTTTGAAGATAGTCCTCATTTTCGTCCTTATTTTTGTTTTTCAAGTTAGTCCTCATTTTCATCCTCAAGTCAGTTTTCATCTTTGTCCTTAAATTCGTCCTCATTTTCGTTTTAAGTTAGTCCTCAAATTCGTCCATAATTTCATTCTTAAGTTAGTTTTCATTTTTTCCCTCATTTTCGTTTGAAGTTAGTCCTTAACTTTGTCCTCATTTTCTTTCTCAAATTAGTCCTCAACTTCGTTTCCAAGTTAGTCCTCAACTTCGTCCTTATTTTCTTTTCAAGTTAGTCCTCAACTTCGTCCTCATTTTCGTTCATAAGTTAGTCCTAAACTTCGTCCTTATTTTCGTTTTTGAGTTAGTCCTCAACTTCGTCCTCATTTTCGTTCATAAGTTAGTCCTAAACTTCGTCCTTATTTTCGTTTTTGAGTTAGTCCTCATGTTCGTCCTCATTTTCGTGTTTGAGTTAGTCCTCATGTTCGTCCTTAAGTTAGTTCCCATCTTTGTTATCAAATTCGTCCTCATTTTCGTTTTGAGTTAGTCCTTAACTTCGTCCTCATTTTTGTTTTTCAAATTAGTCCTCAACTTAGTTTCAAGTTAGTCCTCATGTTCGTCCTCAAATCAGTTCTCATCTTTGTCCTTAAAAATTCGTCCACATTTTCGTTTCAAGTTAGTCCTCAAATTCGTCCTAATTTCCATTCTTAAATTAGTTTTCATCATTGTGCTCCTGAACTTTGTCCTCATTTTCCTTTCAAGTAAGTCCTCAAATTCGTCCTCATTTTCTTTCTCAAACTAGTACGCAACTTCGTCTTTATTTTTGTTTTTTAAGTTAGTCCTCATTTTCGTCCTCAAGTTAGTTCTCATCTTTGTCCTTATATTCGTCCTCATTTTCGTTATACGTTAGTAATGAACTTTGTTCTCATTTTCTTTCTCAAATTAGTCCTCACTTCGTCCTCATTTTTTTTTCTCAAATTAGACGGCAACTTCGTCCTCATTTGTGTTTTTCAAGTTAGATCTCAAATTCATCCTCATTTTCGTTTCAATTTAGTCCTCAAATTCGTCCTCATTTTCATTCTTAAGTTAGTTTTCATCACTGTCCTCATTATCGTTAGAAGTTAGTCCTGAACTTTGTCCTCATTTTCATTCTCAAATTAGTCCTCAACTTTGTCCTCATTTTTTTTCTTAAATTAGTCGGCAGACTTCGTCCTCATTTTTGTTTTTCAAGTTAGTCCTCAAATTCGTCCTCATTTTCGCTCTCATTTTCGTTTCATGTAAGTCCTCATTTTCGTGCTCATTTTCGTTTTCAAGTTAGTCCTCAAATTCGTCCTCATTTTCGTTTTTCAAGTTAGTCCTCATTTTCGTCCTTATTTTTGTTTTACAAATTAGTCCTCATTTTCATCCTCAAATCAGTTTCATCTTTGTCCTTAAATACGTCCTCATTTTCCTTTCAAGTTAGTCCTCAAATTCGTCCTCATTTTCGTCCTTATTTTTGTTTTTCAAATTAGTCCTCATTTTAATCCTCAAATCAGTTCTCATCTTTGTTCCTAAATTCGTCCTCATTTTCCTTTCAAGTTAGTCCTCAAATTCGTCCTCATTTTCATTCTTAAGTTAGTTTTCATCATTGTCCTCATTTTCGTTTAAAGTTGGTCCTGAACTTTGTTCTCATTTTCTTTCTCAAATTAGTCCTCAACTTCGTCCTCACTTTCTTTCTCAAATTAGTCTGCAACTTCGTCCTCATTTTCGTTTCAAGTTAGTCCTCAAATTCGTCCTCATTTTCGTTTTTCAAGTTAGTCCTCATTTTCGTCCTCATTTTCGTTTTCAAGTTAGTCCTCAAATTCGTCCACATTTTCGCTCTCATTTTTATTTCAAGTTAGTCCTCATTATCGTCCTCATTTTCGTTTTCAAGTTAGTCCTTAATTTCGTCCACATTTTCGCTTTCATTTTCGTTTCTAGTTAAAGCTCAAATTCGTCCACTTTTTCGTTCTTAAGTTAGTCCTCACTTTGTCCTTATTTTCGTTTTTGAGTTAGTTCTCATCTTCGTCCTCATTTTCGTTTTTGAAGATAGTCCTCATTTTCGTTTTTAAAGTTAGTCCTCATTTTCGTCCACAAGTTAGTTCTCATCTTTGTCCATATATTCGTCCACATTTTCGTTTGAAGTTAGTCCTGAATTTTGTCCTCATTTTCTTTCTCAAATTAGTCCTCATTTTCTTTTTCAAATTAGTCTTCACTTTGTCCTCATTTTTGTTTTTCAAGTTAGTCCTCAAATTCGTCATCATTTTCGTTTTCAAGTTAGTCCTCATCTTCGTCCTCAAGTCATTTCTCATCTTGGTCCTTAAATTCGTCCTCATTTTCGTTTTTGAAGATAGTCCTCATTTTCGTCCTTATTTTTGTTTTTCAAGTTAGTCCTCATTTTCATCCTCAAGTCAGTTTTCATTTTTTGTCCTTAAATTAGTCCTCATTTTCGTTTTAAGTTAGTCCTCAAATTCGTCCATAATTTCATTCTTAAGTTAGTTTTCATTTTTTCCCTCATTTTCGTTTGAAGTTAGTCCTTAACTTTGTCCTCATTTTCTTTCTCAAATTAGTCCTCAACTTCGTTTCCAAGTTAGTCCTCAACTTCGTCCTTATTTTCTTTTCAAGTTAGTCCTCAACTTCGTCCTCATTTTCGTTCATAAGTTAGTCCTAAACTTCGTCCTTATTTTCGTTTTTGAGTTAGTCCTCATGTTCGTCCTCATTTTCGTGTTTGAGTTAGTCCTCATGTTCGTCCTCATTTTCGTTTCAAGCTAGTCCTCAACTTCGTCCTTAAGTTAGTTCCCATCTTTGTTATCAAATTCGTCCTCATTTTCGTTTTGAGTTAGTCCTTAACTTCGTCCTCATTTTTGTTTTTCAAATTAGTCCTCAACTTAGTTTCAAGTTAGTCCTCATTTTCGCCCTGATTTTTTTTCTTAAGTTAGTCCTCCTATTCGTCCTTATTTTTGGTTCAAGTTAGTCCTCGACTTCGTCCTCAATTTTCTTTCTCATTGTAGTCTTTTTTCCTCTGACAATTTTTAATAGCGATTAAAACAAAAAAGTTATACAACTTTTTTAAAAAAAGGACAAAAACGGATTAAAAATGGGTAAAATGCTGGGCAAAATTACTTTATTTTGAGAAAATATGAGCAACTATGTATTATCTCTGTTTAAATCACCTTAAATTAACACAAATAACAGTGACTTCCCGCGTGGAAATGGAAGTATGGGCCAAAGATGGCAAAGTATGGCCAACTATGGGTTAAAGATGGCCAAAAGCTGACAAAGTATGGCAAAAGTATTGCTAATGAGCGAATCCCATAGTTAAAGTATGGCTTTAAAAAAACCCTTTTTTTAAAAAATTTTGAACTATGGGCGAACTGTGGGCCAAGTATAGCGAACTATGGAAGGCAAAAAAAATCATTTTTTTCAAATTCGTCAAATATGGGCGAACTATGGGCAAAGTATGGCGAAGTAAGGGGGGCGAAAAAAACACTTTTTTTTAATTTTTGAACTATGGGGGAACTATGGGCCAAGTATGGCGAAGAATAGGAGGCGAAAAAATCATTTTATTCGAATCTTCGAACTATGGGTGAACTATGGGCAAAGTATGGCGAAGTATGAGATGCGAGAAAATCTTTTTTTTTCAATCTTCCAACTTCCAACTTCCTCCAATCTTCCATAGTTGGCCCATAGTTCGCCCATAGTTCAAAAATTTTAAAAAAAGTGTTTTTTTCGCCTCTCATACTTCGCCATACTTTGCCCATAGTTCGCCCATATTTGAAGAATTTGAAAAAAATGATTTTTTTCGCCTCCCATTCTTCGCCATACTTGGCCCATAGTTCCCCCATAGTTCGCAAATTTAAAAAAAAGTGTATTTTTCGCCTCCCATACTTCGCCATACTTGGCCCATAGTTCGCCCATAGTTCAAAAATTTAAAAAAAATTGTTTTTTTCGCCTCCCATACTTCGCCATACTTGGCCCATAGTTCCACCATAGTTCGAAAATTTAAAAAAAAGTGTTTTTTTCGCCTCCCATACTTCGCCATACTTTGCCAATAGTTCGCCCATAGTTCGAAAATTTAAAAAAAAGTGTTTTTTTCGCCTCCCATACTTCGCCATACTTGGCCCATAGTTCCCCCATAGTTCGAAAATTTAAAAAAAAGTGTTTTTTTCGCCTCTCATACTTCGCCATACTTTGCCCATAGTTCGCCCATATTTGAAGAATTTGAAAGAAATGATTTTTTTCGCCTCCCATTCTTCGCCATACTTGGCCCATAGTTCCCCCATAGTTCGCAAATTTAAAAAAAAGTGTATTTTTCGCCTCCCATACTTCGCCATACTTGGCCCATAGTTCGCCCATAGTTCAAAAATTAAAAAAAAGTGTTTTTTTCGCCTCCCATACTTCGCCATACTTGGCCCATAGTTCCCCCATAGTTCGAAAATTTAAAAAAAAGTGTTTTTTTCGCTTCCCATACTTCGCCATACTTGGCCCATAGTTCGCCCATAGTTCGAAAATTAAAAAAAAGTGTTTTTTTTGCCTCCCATACTTCGCCACACTTGGCCCATAGTTCGCTCATAGTTTGAAAATTTAAAAAAAAGTGTTTTTTTCGCCTCCCATACTTCGCCATACTTGGCCCATAGTTCGCCCATAGTTCAAAAATTTAAAAAAAAGTGTTTTTTTCGTCTCCCATACTTCGCCATACTTGGCCAATAGTTCGCCCATAGTTCGAAAATTTAAAAAAAAGTGTTTTTTTCGCCTCCCATACTTCGCCATACTTGGCCCATAGTTCCCCCATAGTTCGAAAATTTAAAAAAAAGTGTTTTTTTCGCCTCCCATACTTCGCCATACTTGGCCCATAGTTCCCCCATAGTTCGAAAATTTAAAAAAAAGTGTTTTTTTCGCCTCTCATACTTCGCCATACTTTGCCCATAGTTCGCCCATATTTGAAGAATTTGAAAAAAATGATTTTTTTCGCCTCCCATACTTCGCCATACTTGGCCCATAGTTCCACCATAATTCAAATAATTTAAAAAAAAGTGTTTATTTCGCCTCCCATACTTTGCCATACTTTGCCCATAGTTCGCCCATATTTGAAGAATTTGAAAAAAATGATTTTTTTCGCCTCCCATACTTCGCCATACTTGGCCCATAGTTCGCCCATAGTTCAAAAATTTAAAAAAAAGTGTTTTTTTCTCCTCCCATACTTCGCCATACTGGGCCCATAGTTCGCCCATAGTTCGAAAATTTAAAAAAAAGTGTTTTTTTCGCCTCCTATACTTCGCCACACTTGGCCCATAGTTCGCCCATAGTTCGAAAATTTAAAAAAAAGTGTTTTTTTCGCCTCCCATACTTCGCCATACTTGGCCCATAGTTCCCCCATAGTTCGAAAATTTAAAAAAAAATGTTTTTTTCGCCTCTCATACTTCGCCATACTTTGCCCATAGTTCGCCCATATTTGAAGAATTTGAAAAAAATGATTTTTTTCGCCTCCCATACTTCGCCATACTTGGCCCATAGTTCCACCATAATTCAAATAATTAAAAAAAAAGTGTTTATTTCGCCTCCCATACTTTGCCATACTTTGCCCATAGTTCGCCCATATTTGAAGAATTTGAAAAAAATGATTTTTTTCGCCTCCCATACTTCGCCATACTTGGCCCATAGTTCGCCCATAGTTCAAAAATTTAAAAAAAAGTGTTTTTTTCTCCTCCCATACTTCGCCATACTGGGCCCATAGTTCGCCCATAGTTCGAAAATTTAAAAAAAAGTGTATTTTTCGCCTTCCATACTTCGCCATACTTGGCCCATAGTTCCCCCATAGTTCGAAAATTGAAAAAAAAGTGTTTTTTTCGCTTCCCATACTTCGCCATACTTGGCCCATAGTTCGCCCATAGTTCGAAAATTAAAAAAAAGTGTTTTTTTTGCCTCCCATACTTCGCCACACTTGGCCCATAGTTCGCCCATAGTTCGAAAATTTAAAAAAAAGTGTTTTTTTCGCCTCTCATACTTCGCCATACTTTGCCCATAGTTCGCCCATATTTGAAGAATTTGAAAAAAATGATTTTTTTCGCCTCCCATACTTCGCCATACTTGGCCCATAGTTCCACCATAATTCAAATAATTTAAAAAAAAGTGTTTATTTCGCCTCCCATACTTTGCCATACTTTGCCCATAGTTCGCCCATATTTGAAGAATTTGAAAAAAATGATTTTTTTCGCCTCCCATACTTCGCCATACTTGGCCCATAGTTCGCCCATAGTTCAAAAATTTAAAAAAAAGTGTTTTTTTCTCCTCCCATACTTCGCCATACTGGGCCCATAGTTCGCCCATAGTTCGAAAATTTAAAAAAAAGTGTTTTTTTCGCCTCCTATACTTCGCCACACTTGGCCCATAGTTCGCCCATAGTTCGAAAATTTAAAAAAAAGTGTTTTTTTCGCCTCCCATACTTCGCCATACTTGGCCCATAGTTCCCCCATAGTTCGAAAATTTAAAAAAAAAATGTTTTTTTCGCCTCTCATACTTCGCCATACTTTGCCCATAGTTCGCCCATATTTGAAGAATTTGAAAAAAATGATTTTTTTCGCCTCCCATACTTCGCCATACTTGGCCCATAGTTCGCCCATAGTTCGAAAATTAAAAAAAAGTGTTTTTTTTGCCTCCCATACTTCGCCACACTTGGCCCATAGTTCGCCCATAGTTCGAAAATTTAAAAAAAAGTGTTTTTTTCGCCTCCCATACTTCGCCATACTTGGCCCATAGTTCGCCCATAGTTCAAAAATTTAAAAAAAAGTGTTTTTTTCGACTCCCATACTTCGCCATACTTGGCCCATAGTTCCACCATAGTTCGAAAATTTAAAAAAAAGTGTTTTTTTCGCCTCCCATACTTCGCCATACTTTGCCAATAGTTCGCCCATAGTTCGAAAATTTAAAAAAAAGTGTTTTTTTCGCCTCCCATACTTCGCCATACTTGGCCCATAGTTCGCCCATAGTTCGAAAATTTAAAAAAAAGTGTTTTTTTCGCCTCCCATACTTCGCCATACTTGGCCCATAGTTCGCCCATAGTTCAAAAATTAAAAAAAAGTTTTTTTTAGGCCTCCCATACTTCGCCATACTTGGCCCATAGTTCGCCCATAGTTCTAAAATTTAAAAAAAGTGTTTTTTTCGCCTTTCATACTTCGCCATACTTCGCCCATAGTTCGAAAATTTAAAAAAAAGTGTTTTTTTCGCCTCCTATACTTCGCCATACTTGGCCCATAGTTCAAAAATTTAAAAAAAGTGTTTTTTTCTCCTCCCATACTTCGCCATACTTGGCCCATAGTTCGCCCATAGTTCAAAAATTAAAAAAAGTGTTTTTTTCGCCTCCCATACTTCGCCATACTTTGCCCATAGTTCGCCCATAGTTCGAAAATTAAAAAAAAAGTGTTTATTTCGTCTCCCATACTTCGCCATACTTTGCCCATAGTTCGCCCATAGTTCGAAAATTTAAAAAAAAGTGTTTTTTTCGCCTCCCATACTTCGCCATACTTTGCCCATAGTTCGCCCATAGTTCGAAAATTTAAAAAAAAGTGTTTTTTTCGCCTCCCATACTTCGCCATACTTGGCCCATAGTTCGCCCATAGTTCAAAAATTAAAAAAAAGTTTTTTTTAGGCCTCCCATACTTCGCCATACTTGGCCCATAGTTCGCCCATAGTTCTAAAATTTAAAAAAAGTGTTTTTTTCGCCTTTCATACTTCGCCATACTTCGCCCATAGTTCGAAAATTTAAAAAAAAGTGTTTTTTTCGCCTCCTATACTTCGCCATACTTGGCCCATAGTTCAAAAATTTAAAAAAAGTGTTTTTTTCTCCTCCCATACTTCGCCATACTTGGCCCATAGTTCGCCCATAGTTCAAAAATTAAAAAAAGTGTTTTTTTCGCCTCCCATACTTCGCCATACTTTGCCCATAGTTCGCCCATAGTTCGAAAATTAAAAAAAAAGTGTTTATTTCGTCTCCCATACTTCGCCATACTTTGCCCATAGTTCGCCCATAGTTCGAAAATTTAAAAAAAAGTGTTTTTTTCGCCTCCCATACTTCGCCATACTTTGCCCATAGTTCGCCCATAGTTCGAAAATTTAAAAAAAAGTGTTTTTTTCGCCTCCCATACTTCGCCATACTTGGCCCATAGTTCGCCCATAGTTCAAAAATTAAAAAAAAGTTTTTTTTAGGCCTCCCATACTTCGCCATACTTGGCCCATAGTTCGCCCATAGTTCTAAACTTTAAAAAAAGTGTTTTTTTCGCCTTTCATACTTCGCCATACTTCGCCCATAGTTCGAAAATTTAAAAAAAAGTGTTTTTTTCGCCTCCTATACTTCGCCATACTTGGCCCATAGTTCAAAAATTTAAAAAAAGTGTTTTTTTCTCCTCCCATACTTCGCCATACTTGGCCCATAGTTCGCCCATAGTTCAAAAATTAAAAAAAGTGTTTTTTTCGCCTCCCATACTTCGCCATACTTTGCCCATAGTTCGCCCATAGTTCGAAAATTAAAAAAAAAGTGTTTATTTCGTCTCCCATACTTCGCCATACTTTGCCCATAGTTCGCCCATAGTTCGAAAATTTAAAAAAAAGTGTTTTTTTCGCCTCCCATACTTCGCCATACTTTGCCCATAGTTCGCCCATAGTTCGAAAATTTAAAAAAAAGTGTTTTTTTCTCCTCCCATACTTCGCCATACTTGGCCCATAGTTCGCCCATAGTTCAAAAATTAAAAAAAAGTGTTTTTTTCGCCTCCCATACTTCGCCATACTTTGCCCATAGTTCGCCCATAGTTCGAAAATTTAAAAAAAAGTGTTTTTTTCGCCTCCCATACTTCGCCATACTTGGCCCATAGTTCGCCCATAGTTCAAAAATTAAAAAAAAGTTTTTTTTAGGCCTCCCATACTTCGCCATACTTGGCCCATAGTTCGCCCATAGTTCGAAAATTAAAAAAAAGTGTTTTTTTTGCCTCCCATACTTCGCCACACTTGGCCCATAGTTCGCTCATAGTTTGAAAATTTAAAAAAAAGTGTTTTTTTCGCCTCCCATACTTCGCCATACTTGGCCCATAGTTCGCCCATAGTTCAAAAATTTAAAAAAAAGTGTTTTTTTCGACTCCCATACTTCGCCATACTTGGCCAATAGTTCGCCCATAGTTCGAAAATTTAAAAAAAAGTGTTTTTTTCGCCTCCCATACTTCGCCATACTTGGCCCATAGTTCCCCCATAGTTCGAAAATTTAAAAAAAAGTGTTTTTTTCGCCTCCCATACTTCGCCATACTTGGCCCATAGTTCCCCCATAGTTCGAAAATTTAAAAAAAAGTGTTTTTTTCGCCTCTCATACTTCGCCATACTTTGCCCATAGTTCGCCCATATTTGAAGAATTTGAAAAAAATGATTTTTTTCGCCTCCCATACTTCGCCATACTTGGCCCATAGTTCCACCATAATTCAAATAATTTAAAAAAAAGTGTTTATTTCGCCTCCCATACTTTGCCATACTTTGCCCATAGTTCGCCCATATTTGAAGAATTTGAAAAAAATGATTTTTTTCGCCTCCCATACTTCGCCATACTTGGCCCATAGTTCGCCCATAGTTCAAAAATTTAAAAAAAAGTGTTTTTTTCTCCTCCCATACTTCGCCATACTGGGCCCATAGTTCGCCCATAGTTCGAAAATTTAAAAAAAAGTGTTTTTTTCGCCTCCTATACTTCGCCACACTTGGCCCATAGTTCGCCCATAGTTCGAAAATTTAAAAAAAAGTGTTTTTTTCGCCTCCCATACTTCGCCATACTTGGCCCATAGTTCCCCATAGTTCGAAAATTTAAAAAAAAATGTTTTTTTCGCCTCTCATACTTCGCCATACTTTGCCCATAGTTCGCCCATATTTGAAGAATTTGAAAAAAATGATTTTTTTCGCCTCCCATACTTCGCCATACTTGGCCCATAGTTCCACCATAATTCAAATAATTAAAAAAAAAGTGTTTATTTCGCCTCCCATACTTTGCCATACTTTGCCCATAGTTCGCCCATATTTGAAGAATTTGAAAAAAATGATTTTTTTCGCCTCCCATACTTCGCCATACTTGGCCCATAGTTCGCCCATAGTTCAAAAATTTAAAAAAAAGTGTTTTTTTCTCCTCCCATACTTCGCCATACTGGGCCCATAGTTCGCCCATAGTTCGAAAATTTAAAAAAAAGTGTATTTTTCGCCTTCCATACTTCGCCATACTTGGCCCATAGTTCCCCCATAGTTCGAAAATTTAAAAAAAAGTGTTTTTTTCGCTTCCCATACTTCGCCATACTTGGCCCATAGTTCGCCCATAGTTCGAAAATTAAAAAAAAGTGTTTTTTTTGCCTCCCATACTTCGCCACACTTGGCCCATAGTTCGCCCATAGTTCGAAAATTTAAAAAAAAGTGTTTTTTTCGCCTCCCATACTTCGCCATACTTGGCCCATAGTTCGCCCATAGTTCAAAAATTTAAAAAAAAGTGTTTTTTTCGACTCCCATACTTCGCCATACTTGGCCCATAGTTCCACCATAGTTCGAAAATTTAAAAAAAAGTGTTTTTTTCGCCTCCCATACTTCGCCATACTTTGCCAATAGTTCGCCCATAGTTCGAAAATTTAAAAAAAAGTGTTTTTTTCGCCTCCCATACTTCGCCATACTTGGCCCATAGTTCGCCCATAGTTCGAAAATTTAAAAAAAAGTGTTTTTTTCGCCTCCCATACTTCGCCATACTTGGCCCATAGTTCGCCCATAGTTCAAAAATTAAAAAAAAGTTTTTTTTAGGCCTCCCATACTTCGCCATACTTGGCCCATAGTTCGCCCATAGTTCTAAAATTTAAAAAAAGTGTTTTTTTCGCCTTTCATACTTCGCCATACTTCGCCCATAGTTCGAAAATTTAAAAAAAAGTGTTTTTTTCGCCTCCTATACTTCGCCATACTTGGCCCATTGTTCAAAAATTTAAAAAAAGTGTTTTTTTCTCCTCCCATACTTCGCCATACTTGGCCCATAGTTCGCCCATAGTTCAAAAATTAAAAAAAGTGTTTTTTTCGCCTCCCATACTTCGCCATACTTTGCCCATAGTTCGCCCATAGTTCGAAAATTAAAAAAAAAGTGTTTATTTCGTCTCCCATACTTCGCCATACTTTGCCCATAGTTCGCCCATAGTTCGAAAATTTAAAAAAAAGTGTTTTTTTCGCCTCCCATACTTCGCCATACTTTGCCCATAGTTCGCCCATAGTTCGAAAATTTAAAAAAAAAGTGTTTTTTTCGCCTCCCATACTTCGCCATACTTGGCCCATAGTTCGCCCATAGTTCAAAAATTAAAAAAAAGTTTTTTTTAGGCCTCCCATACTTCGCCATACTTGGCCCATAGTTCGCCCATAGTTCTAAAATTTAAAAAAAGTGTTTTTTTCGCCTTTCATACTTCGCCATACTTCGCCCATAGTTCGCCCATAGTTCGAAAATTTAAAAAAAAGTGTTTTTTTCGCCTCCCATACTTCGCCATACTTGGCCCATAGTTCGCCCATAGTTCAAAAATTAAAAAAAAGTTTTTTTTAGGCCTCCCATACTTCGCCATACTTGGCCCATAGTTCGCCCATAGTTCTAAACTTTAAAAAAAGTGTTTTTTTCGCCTTTCATACTTCGCCATACTTCGCCCATAGTTCGAAAATTTAAAAAAAAGTGTTTTTTTCGCCTCCTATACTTCGCCATACTTGGCCCATAGTTCAAAAATTTAAAAAAAGTGTTTTTTTCTCCTCCCATACTTCGCCATACTTCGCCATACTTCGCCCATAGTTCGAAAATTTAAAAAAAAGTGTTTTTTTCGCCTCCTATACTTCGCCATACTTGGCCCATAGTTCAAAAATTTAAAAAAAGTGTTTTTTTCTCCTCCCATACTTCGCCATACTTGGCCCATAGTTCGCCCATAGTTCAAAAATTAAAAAAAGTGTTTTTTTCGCCTCCCATACTTCGCCATACTTTGCCCATAGTTCGCCCATAGTTCGAAAATTAAAAAAAAGTGTTTATTTCGTCTCCCATACTTCGCCATACTTTGCCCATAGTTCGCCCATAGTTCGAAAATTTAAAAAAAAGTGTTTTTTTCGCCTCCCATACTTCGCCATACTTTGCCCATAGTTCGCCCATAGTTCGAAAATTTAAAAAAAAGTGTTTTTTTCGCCTCCCATACTTCGCCATACTTGGCCCATAGTTCGCCCATAGTTCAAAAATTAAAAAAAAGTTTTTTTTAGGCCTCCCATACTTCGCCATACTTGGCCCATAGTTCGCCCATAGTTCGAAAATTAAAAAAAAGTGTTTTTTTTGCCTCCCATACTTCGCCACACTTGGCCCATAGTTCGCTCATAGTTTGAAAATTTAAAAAAAAGTGTTTTTTTCGCCTCCCATACTTCGCCATACTTGGCCCATAGTTCGCCCATAGTTCAAAAATTTAAAAAAAAGTGTTTTTTTCGACTCCCATACTTCGCCATACTTGGCCAATAGTTCGCCCATAGTTCGAAAATTTAAAAAAAAGTGTTTTTTTCGCCTCCCATACTTCGCCATACTTGGCCCATAGTTCCCCCATAGTTCGAAAATTTAAAAAAAAGTGTTTTTTTCGCCTCCCATACTTCGCCATACTTGGCCCATAGTTCCCCCATAGTTCGAAAATTTAAAAAAAAGTGTTTTTTTCGCCTCTCATACTTCGCCATACTTTGCCCATAGTTCGCCCATATTTGAAGAATTTGAAAAAAATGATTTTTTTCGCCTCCCATACTTCGCCATACTTGGCCCATAGTTCCACCATAATTCAAATAATTTAAAAAAAAGTGTTTATTTCGCCTCCCATACTTTGCCATACTTTGCCCATAGTTCGCCCATATTTGAAGAATTTGAAAAAAATGATTTTTTTCGCCTCCCATACTTCGCCATACTTGGCCCATAGTTCGCCCATAGTTCAAAAATTTAAAAAAAAGTGTTTTTTTCTCCTCCCATACTTCGCCATACTGGGCCCATAGTTCGCCCATAGTTCGAAAATTTAAAAAAAAGTGTTTTTTTCGCCTCCTATACTTCGCCACACTTGGCCCATAGTTCGCCCATAGTTCGAAAATTTAAAAAAAAGTGTTTTTTTCGCCTCCCATACTTCGCCATACTTGGCCCATAGTTCCCCCATAGTTCGAAAATTTAAAAAAAAATGTTTTTTTCGCCTCTCATACTTCGCCATACTTTGCCCATAGTTCGCCCATATTTGAAGAATTTGAAAAAAATGATTTTTTTCGCCTCCCATACTTCGCCATACTTGGCCCATAGTTCCACCATAATTCAAATAATTAAAAAAAAAGTGTTTATTTCGCCTCCCATACTTTGCCATACTTTGCCCATAGTTCGCCCATATTTGAAGAATTTGAAAAAAATGATTTTTTTCGCCTCCCATACTTCGCCATACTTGGCCCATAGTTCGCCCATAGTTCAAAAATTTAAAAAAAAGTGTTTTTTTCGACTCCCATACTTCGCCATACTTGGCCCATAGTTCCACCATAGTTCGAAAATTTAAAAAAAAGTGTTTTTTTCGCCTCCCATACTTCGCCATACTTTGCCAATAGTTCGCCCATAGTTCGAAAATTTAAAAAAAAGTGTTTTTTTCGCCTCCCATACTTCGCCATACTTGGCCCATAGTTCGCCCATAGTTCGAAAATTTAAAAAAAAGTGTTTTTTTCGCCTCCCATACTTCGCCATACTTGGCCCATAGTTCGCCCATAGTTCAAAAATTAAAAAAAAGTTTTTTTTAGGCCTCCCATACTTCGCCATACTTGGCCCATAGTTCGCCCATAGTTCTAAAATTTAAAAAAAGTGTTTTTTTCGCCTTTCATACTTCGCCATACTTCGCCCATAGTTCGAAAATTTAAAAAAAAGTGTTTTTTTCGCCTCCTATACTTCGCCATACTTGGCCCATAGTTCAAAAATTTTAAAAAAGTGTTTTTTTCTCCTCCCATACTTCGCCATACTTGGCCCATAGTTCGCCCATAGTTCAAAAATTAAAAAAAGTGTTTTTTTCGCCTCCCATACTTCGCCATACTTTGCCCATAGTTCGCCCATAGTTCGAAAATTAAAAAAAAGTGTTTATTTCGTCTCCCATACTTCGCCATACTTTGCCCATAGTTCGCCCATAGTTCGAAAATTTAAAAAAAAGTGTTTTTTTCGCCTCCCATACTTCGCCATACTTTGCCCATAGTTCGCCCATAGTTCGAAAATTTAAAAAAAAGTGTTTTTTTCGCCTCCCATACTTCGCCATACTTGGCCCATAGTTCGCCCATAGTTCAAAAATTAAAAAAAAGTTTTTTTTAGGCCTCCCATACTTCGCCATACTTGGCCCATAGTTCGCCCATAGTTCTAAAATTTAAAAAAAGTGTTTTTTTCGCCTTTCATACTTCGCCATACTTCGCCCATAGTTCGCCCATAGTTCGAAAATTTAAAAAAAAGTGTTTTTTTCGCCTCCCATACTTCGCCATACTTGGCCCATAGTTCGCCCATAGTTCAAAAATTAAAAAAAAGTTTTTTTTAGGCCTCCCATACTTCGCCATACTTGGCCCATAGTTCGCCCATAGTTCTAAACTTTAAAAAAAGTGTTTTTTTCGCCTTTCATACTTCGCCATACTTCGCCCATAGTTCGAAAATTTAAAAAAAGTGTTTTTTTCGCCTCCTATACTTCGCCATACTTGGCCCATAGTTCAAAAATTTAAAAAAAGTGTTTTTTTCTCCTCCCATACTTCGCCATACTTGGCCCATAGTTCGCCCATAGTTCAAAAATTAAAAAAAGTGTTTTTTTCGCCTCCCATACTTCGCCATACTTTGCCCATAGTTCGCCCATAGTTCGAAAATTAAAAAAAAGTGTTTATTTCGTTTCCCATACTTCGCCATACTTTGCCCATAGTTCGCCCATAGTTCGAAAATTTAAAAAAAAGTGTTTTTTTCGCCTCCCATACTTCGCCATACTTTGCCCATAGTTCGCCCATAGTTCGAAAATTTAAAAAAAAGTGTTTTTTTCGCCTCCCATACTTCGCCATACTTGGCCCATAGTTCGCCCATAGTTCAAAAATTAAAAAAAAGTGTTTTTTTCGCCTCCCATACTTCGCCATACTTTGCCCATAGTTCGCCCATAGTTCGAAAATTTAAAAAAAAGTGTTTTTTTCGCCTACCATACTTCTCCATACTTGGCCCATAGTTCGCCCATAGTTCAAAAATTAAAAAAAAGTTTTTTTTAGGCCTCCCATACTTCGCCATACTTGGCCCATAGTTCGCCCATAGTTCGAAAATTAAAAAAAAGTGTTTTTTTTGCCTCCCATACTTCGCCACACTTGGCCCATAGTTCGCTCATAGTTTGAAAATTTAAAAAAAAGTGTTTTTTTCGCCTCCCATACTTCGCCATACTTGGCCCATAGTTCGCCCATAGTTCAAAAATTTAAAAAAAAGTGTTTTTTTCGACTCCCATACTTCGCCATACTTGGCCAATAGTTCGCCCATAGTTCGAAAATTTAAAAAAAAGTGTTTTTTTCGCCTCCCATACTTCGCCATACTTGGCCCATAGTTCCCCCATAGTTCGAAAATTTAAAAAAAAGTGTTTTTTTCGCCTCCCATACTTCGCCATACTTGGCCCATAGTTCCCCCATAGTTCGAAAATTTAAAAAAAAGTGTTTTTTTCGCCTCTCATACTTCGCCATACTTTGCCCATAGTTCGCCCATATTTGAAGAATTTGAAAAAAATGATTTTTTTCGCCTCCCATACTTCGCCATACTTGGCCCATAGTTCCACCATAATTCAAATAATTTAAAAAAAAGTGTTTATTTCGCCTCCCATACTTTGCCATACTTTGCCCATAGTTCGCCCATATTTGAAGAATTTGAAAAAAATGATTTTTTTCGCCTCCCATACTTCGCCATACTTGGCCCATAGTTCGCCCATAGTTCAAAAATTTAAAAAAAAGTGTTTTTTTCTCCTCCCATACTTCGCCATACTGGGCCCATAGTTCGCCCATAGTTCGAAAATTTAAAAAAAAGTGTTTTTTTCGCCTCCTATACTTCGCCACACTTGGCCCATAGTTCGCCCATAGTTCGAAAATTTAAAAAAAAGTGTTTTTTTCGCCTCCCATACTTCGCCATACTTGGCCCATAGTTCCCCCATAGTTCGAAAATTTAAAAAAAAATGTTTTTTTCGCCTCTCATACTTCGCCATACTTTGCCCATAGTTCGCCCATATTTGAAGAATTTGAAAAAAATGATTTTTTTCGCCTCCCATACTTCGCCATACTTGGCCCATAGTTCCACCATAATTCAAATAATTAAAAAAAAAGTGTTTATTTCGCCTCCCATACTTTGCCATACTTTGCCCATAGTTCGCCCATATTTGAAGAATTTGAAAAAAATGATTTTTTTCGCCTCCCATACTTCGCCATACTTGGCCCATAGTTCGCCCATAGTTCAAAAATTTAAAAAAAAGTGTTTTTTTCTCCTCCCATACTTCGCCATACTGGGCCCATAGTTCGCCCATAGTTCGAAAATTTAAAAAAAAGTGTTTTTTTCGCCTTCCATACTTCGCCATACTTGGCCCATAGTTCCCCCATAGTTCGAAAATTTAAAAAAAAGTGTTTTTTTCGCTTCCCATACTTCGCCATACTTGGCCCATAGTTCGCCCATAGTTCGAAAATTAAAAAAAAGTGTTTTTTTTGCCTCCCATACTTCGCCACACTTGGCCCATAGTTCGCCCATAGTTCGAAAATTTAAAAAAAAGTGTTTTTTTCGCCTCCCATACTTCGCCATACTTGGCCCATAGTTCGCCCATAGTTCAAAAATTTAAAAAAAAGTGTTTTTTTCGACTCCCATACTTCGCCATACTTGGCCCATAGTTCCACCATAGTTCGAAAATTTAAAAAAAAGTGTTTTTTTCGCCTCCCATACTTCGCCATACTTTGCCAATAGTTCGCCCATAGTTCGAAAATTTAAAAAAAAGTGTTTTTTTCGCCTCCCATACTTCGCCATACTTGGCCCATAGTTCGCCCATAGTTCGAAAATTTAAAAAAAAGTGTTTTTTTCGCCTCCCATACTTCGCCATACTTGGCCCATAGTTCGCCCATAGTTCAAAAATTAAAAAAAAGTTTTTTTTAGGCCTCCCATACTTCGCCATACTTGGCCCATAGTTCGCCCATAGTTCTAAAATTTAAAAAAAGTGTTTTTTTCGCCTTTCATACTTCGCCATACTTCGCCCATAGTTCGAAAATTTAAAAAAAAGTGTTTTTTTCGCCTCCTATACTTCGCCATACTTGGCCCATAGTTCAAAAATTTAAAAAAAGTGTTTTTTTCTCCTCCCATACTTCGCCATACTTGGCCCATAGTTCGCCCATAGTTCAAAAATTAAAAAAAGTGTTTTTTTCGCCTCCCATACTTCGCCATACTTTGCCCATAGTTCGCCCATAGTTCGAAAATTAAAAAAAAAGTGTTTATTTCGTCTCCCATACTTCGCCATACTTTGCCCATAGTTCGCCCATAGTTCGAAAATTTAAAAAAAAGTGTTTTTTTCGCCTCCCATACTTCGCCATACTTTGCCCATAGTTCGCCCATAGTTCGAAAATTTAAAAAAAAGTGTTTTTTTCGCCTCCCATACTTCGCCATACTTGGCCCATAGTTCGCCCATAGTTCAAAAATTAAAAAAAAGTTTTTTTTAGGCCTCCCATACTTCGCCATACTTGGCCCATAGTTCGCCCATAGTTCTAAAATTTAAAAAAAGTGTTTTTTTCGCCTTTCATACTTCGCCATACTTCGCCCATAGTTCGAAAATTTAAAAAAAAGTGTTTTTTTCGCCTCCTATACTTCGCCATACTTGGCCCATAGTTCAAAAATTTAAAAAAAGTGTTTTTTTCTCCTCCCATACTTCGCCATACTTGGCCCATAGTTCGCCCATAGTTCAAAAATTAAAAAAAGTGTTTTTTTCGCCTCCCATACTTCGCCATACTTTGCCCATAGTTCGCCCATAGTTCGAAAATTAAAAAAAAAGTGTTTATTTCGTCTCCCATACTTCGCCATACTTTGCCCATAGTTCGCCCATAGTTCGAAAATTTAAAAAAAAGTGTTTTTTTCGCCTCCCATACTTCGCCATACTTTGCCCATAGTTCGCCCATAGTTCGAAAATTTAAAAAAAAGTGTTTTTTTCGCCTCCCATACTTCGCCATACTTGGCCCATAGTTCGCCCATAGTTCAAAAATTAAAAAAAAGTTTTTTTTAGGCCTCCCATACTTCGCCATACTTGGCCCATAGTTCGCCCATAGTTCTAAACTTTAAAAAAAGTGTTTTTTTCGCCTTTCATACTTCGCCATACTTCGCCCATAGTTCGAAAATTTAAAAAAAAGTGTTTTTTTCGCCTCCTATACTTCGCCATACTTGGCCCATAGTTCAAAAATTTAAAAAAAGTGTTTTTTTCTCCTCCCATACTTCGCCATACTTGGCCCATAGTTCGCCCATAGTTCAAAAATTAAAAAAAGTGTTTTTTTCGCCTC
This sequence comes from Leptopilina boulardi, assembly GCF_019393585.1. NCBI lineage: Eukaryota > Metazoa > Arthropoda > Insecta > Hymenoptera > Figitidae > Leptopilina > Leptopilina boulardi. Next base: position 303,458 of record NW_026137954.1, on the reverse strand, counting down.
CCATACTTCGCCATACTTTGCCCATAGTTCGCCCATAGTTCGAAAATTAAAAAAAAAGTGTTTTTTTCGTCTCCCATACTTCGCCATACTTTGCCCATAGTTCGCCCATAGTTCGAAAATTTAAAAAAAAGTGTTTTTTTCGCCTCCCATACTTCGCCATACTTTGCCCATAGTTCGCCCATAGTTCGAAAATTTAAAAAAAAGTGTTTTTTTCGCCTCCCATACTTCGCCATACTTGGCCCATAGTTCGCCCATAGTTCAAAAATTAAAAAAAAGTGTTTTTTTCGCCTCCCATACTTCGCCATACTTTGCCCATAGTTCGCCCATAGTTCGAAAATTTAAAAAAAAGTGTTTTTTTCGCCTCCCATACTTCGCCATACTTGGCCCATAGTTCGCCCATAGTTCAAAAATTAAAAAAAAGTTTTTTTTAGGCCTCCCATACTTCGCCATACTTGGCCCATAGTTCGCCCATAGTTCAAAAATTTAAAAAAAAGTTTTTTTTTCTCCTCCCATACTTCGCCATACTGGGCCCATAGTTCGCCCATAGTTCGAAAATTTAAAAAAAAGTGTTTTTTTCGCCTTCTATACTTCGCCATACTTGGCCCATAGTTCGCCCATAGTTCGACAATTTAAAAAAAAGTGTTTTTTTCGCCTCCCATACTTCGCCATACTTGGCCCATAGTTCGCCCATAGTTCAAAAATTAAAAAAAAGTTTTTTTTAGGCCTCCCATACTTCGCCATACTTGGCCCATAGTTCGCCCATAGTTCTAAAATTTAAAAAAAGTGTTTTTTTCGCCTCTCATACTTCGCCATACTTTGCCCATAGTTCGCCCATAGTTCGAAAATTTAAAAAAAAGTGTTTTTTTCGCCTTCTATACTTCGCCATACTTGGCCCATAGTTCGCCCATAGTTCGAAAATTTAAAAAAAAGTGTTTTTTCGCCTCCCATACTTCGCCATACTTCGCCCATAGTTCGAAAATTTAAAAAAAAGTGTTTTTTTCGCCTCCCATACTTCGCCATACTTGGCCCATAGTTCGCCCATAGTTCAAAAATTTAAAAAAAAGTTTTTTTTAAGCCTCCTATACTTCGCCATACTTGGCCCATAGTTCAAAAATTTAAAAAAAGTGTTTTTTTCGCCTCCCATACTTCGCCATACTTCGCCCATAGTTCGAAAATTTAAAAAAAGTGTTTTTTTTCGCCTCCCATACTTCGCCATACTTGGCCCATAGTTCGCTCATAGTTCAAAAATTTAAAAAAATTGTTTTTTTCGCCTCCCATACTTCGCCATACTTGGCCCATAGTTCGAAAATTTAAAAAAAAGTGTTTTTTTCGCCTCCCATACTTCGCCATACTTGGCCCATAGTTCGCCCATAGTTCAAAAATTTAAAAAAAGTTTTTTTTTCGCCTCCCATACTTCGCCATACTTCGCCCATAGTTCGAAAATTTAAAAAAAAGTGTTTTTTTCGTCTCCCATACTTCGCCATACTTGGCCCATAGTTCGCCCATAGTTCAAAAATTAAAAAAAAAGTGTTTATTTCGTCTCCCATACTTCGCCATACTTTGCCCATAGTTCGCCCATAGTTCGAAAATTTAAAAAAAAGTGTTTTTTTCGCCACCCATACTTCGCCATACTTGGCCCATAGTTCGCCCATAGTACAAAAATTTAAAAAAAAGTGTTTTTTTCTCCTCCCATACTTCGCCATACTGGGCTCATAGTTCGCCCATAGTTCGAAAATTTAAAAAAAAGTGTTTTTTTCGCCTCCCATACTTCGGCATACTTGGCCCATAGTTCGAAAATTTAAAAAAAAGTGTTTTTTTCGCCTCCCATACTTCGCCATACTTGGCCCATAGTTCGACCATAGTTCAAAAATTAAAAAAAAAGTGTTTTTTTCGCCTCCCATACTTCGCCATACTTGGCTCATAGTTCGCCCATAGTTCAAAAATTAAAAAAAAGTGTTTTTTTCGCCTCCCATACTTCGCCATACTTTGCCCATAGTTCGCCCATAGTTCAAAAATTAAAAAAAAGTGTTTTTTTCGCCTCCCATACTTCGCCATACTTGGCCCATAGTTCGAAAATTTAAAAAAAATTGTTTTTTTCGCCTCCCATACTTCGCCATACTTGGCCCATAGTTCGACCATAGTTCAAAAATTAAAAAAAAAGTGTTTTTTTCGCCTCCCATACTTCGACATACTTTGCCCATAGTTCGCCCATAGTTCAAAAATTTAAAAAAAAGTGTTTTTTTCGCCTCCCATACTTCGCCATACTTGGCCCATAGTTCGCCCATAGTTCAAAAATTTAAAAAAAAGTGTTTTTTGCTCCTCCCATACTTCGCCATACTTGGCCCATAGTTCGCCCATAGTTCGAAAATTTAAAAAAAAGTGTTTTTTTCGCCTCCCATACTTCGCCATACTTGGCCCATAGTTCGAAAATTTAAAAAAATGTGTTTTTTTCGCCTTCCCATACTTCGCCATACTTGGCCCATAGTTCGAAAATTTAAAAAAAAGTGTTTTTTTCGCCACCCATACTTCGCCATACTTGGCCCATAGTTCTCCCATAGTACAAAAATTTAAAAAAAGTGTTTTTTTCTCCTCCCATACTTCGCCATACTGGGCCCATAGTTCGCCCATAGTTCGAAAATTTAAAAAAAAGTGTTTTTTTTGCCTCCCATACTTCGCCATACTTGGACCATAGTTCGAAAATTTAAAAAAAAGTGTTTTTTTCGCCTCCCATACTTCGCCATACTTGGCCCATAGTTCGCCCATAGTTCGAAAATTTAAAAAAAAGTGTTTTTTTCGTCTCCCATACTTCGACATACTTTGCCCATAGTTCGCCCATAGTTCGCCCATAGTTCAAAAATTTAAAAAAAAGTGTTTTTTTCGCCTCCCATACTTCGCCATACTTTGCCCATAGTTCGCCCATAGTTCGAAAATTTAAAAAAAAGTGTTTTTTTCTCCTCCCATACTTCGCCATACTGGGCCCATAGTTCGCCCATAGTTCGAAAATTTAAAAAAAAGTGTTTTTTCGCCTCCCATACTTCGCCATACTTGGCCCATAGTTCGAAAATTTAAAAAAAAGTGTTTTTTTCGCCTCCCATACTTCTCCATACTTGGCCCATAGTTCGCCCATAGTTCAAAAATTAAAAAAAAGTTTTTTTTAGGCCTCCCATACTTCGCCATACTTGGCCCATAGTTCGCCCATAGTTCAAAAATTAAAAAAAAGTTTTTTTTAGGCCTCCCATACTTCGCCATACTTGGCCCATAGTTCGCCCATAGTTCAAAAATTTAAAAAAAAGTTTTTTTTTCTCCTCCCATACTTCGCCATACTGGGCCCATAGTTCGCCCATAGTTCGAAAATTTAAAAAAAAGTGTTTTTTTCGCCTCCCATACTTCGCCATACTTGGCCCATAGTTCGCCCATAGTTCGAAAATTTAAAAAAAAGTGTTTTTTTCGCCTCCCATACTTCGCCATACTTGGCCCATAGTTCGCCCATAGTTCAAAAATTAAAAAAAAGTTTTTTTTAGGCCTCCCATACTTCGCCATACTTGGCCCATAGTTCGCCCATAGTTCTAAAATTTAAAAAAAGTGTTTTTTTCGCCTTTCATACTTCGCCATACTTCGCCCATAGTTCGAAAATTTAAAAAAAAGTGTTTTTTTCGCCTTCCATACTTCGCCATACTTTGCCTATAGTTCGCCCATAGTTCGAAAATTTAAAAAAAAGTGTTTTTTTCGCCTCCCATACTTCGCCATACTTGGCCCATAGTTCGCCCATAGTTCAAAAATTAAAAAAAAGTTTTTTTTAGGCCTCCCATACTTCGCCATACTTGGCCCATAGTTCGCCCATAGTTCAAAAATTAAAAAAAAGTTTTTTTTAGGCCTCCCATACTTCGCCATACTTGGCCCATAGTTCGCCCATAGTTCAAAAATTTAAAAAAAAGTTTTTTTTTCTCCTCCCATACTTCGCCATACTGGGCCCATAGTTCGCCCATAGTTCGAAAATTAAAAAAAAGTGTTTTTTTCGCCTCCCATACTTCGCCATACTTGGCCCATAGTTCGCCCATAGTTCGACAATTTAAAAAAAAGTGTTTTTTTCGCCTCCCATACTTCGCCATACTTGGCCCATAGTTCGCCCATAGTTCAAAAATTAAAAAAAAGTTTTTTTTAGGCCTCCCATACTTCGCCATACTTGGCCCATAGTTCGCCCATAGTTCTAAAATTTAAAAAAAGTGTTTTTTTCGCCTTTCATACTTCGCCATACTTCGCCCATAGTTCGAAAATTTAAAAAAAAAGTGTTTTTTTCGCCTCCTATACTTCGCCATACTTGGCCCATAGTTCAAAAATTTAAAAAAAGTGTTTTTTTCTCCTCCCATACTTCGCCATACTGGGCCCATAGTTCGCCCATAGTTCAAAAATTAAAAAAAAGTGTTTTTTTCGCCTCCCATACTTCGCCATACTTTGCCCATAGTTCGCCCATAGTTCGCCCATAGTTCGAAAATTAAAAAAAAAGTGTTTTTTTCGCCTCCTATACTTCGCCATACTTGGCGCATAGTTCAAAAATTTAAAAAAAGTGTTTTTTTCTCCTCCCATACTTCGCCATACTGAGCCCATAGTTCGCCCATAGTTCGAAAATTTAAAAAAAAGTGTTTTTTTCGCCTCCCATACTTCGCCATACTTGGCCCATAGTTCGAAAATTTATAAAAAAGTGTTTTTTTCGCCTCCCATACTTCGCCATACTTGGCCCATAGGTCGCCCATAGTTCAAAAATTAAAAAAAAGTGTTTTTTTCGCCTCCCATACTTCGCCATACTTTGCCCATAGTTCGCCCATAGTTCGCCCATAGTTCGAAAATTAAAAAAAAAGTGTTTATTTCGTCTCCCATACTTCGCCATACTTTGCCCATAGTTCGCCCATAGTTCAAAAATTTAAAAAAAAGTTTTTTTTTCTCCTCCCATACTTCGCCATACTGGGCCCATAGTTCGCCCATAGTTCGAAAATTTAAAAAAAAGTGTTTTTTTCGCCTCCCATACTTCGCCATACTTTGCCCATAGTTCGCCCATAGTTCAAAAATTAAAAAAAAGTTTTTTTTTGGCCTCCCATACTTCGCCATACTTGGCCCATAGTTTGCCCATAGTTCAAAAATTTAAAAAAAGTGTTTTTTTCGCCTCCCATACTTCGCCATACTTCGCCCATAGTTCGAAAATTTAAAAAAAAGTGTTTTTTTCGTCTCCCATACTTCGCCATACTTGGCCCATAGTTCGCCCATAGTTCAAAAATTAAAAAAAAGTTTTTTTTAGGCCTCCCATACTTCGCCATACTTGGCCCATAGTTCGGCCATAGTTCTAAAATTTAAAAAAAGTGTTTTTTCGCCTTTCATACTTCGCCATACTTCGCCCATAGTTCGAAAATTTAAAAAAAAGTGTTTTTTTCGCCTTCCATACTTCGCCATACTTTGCCCATAGTTCGCCCATAGTTCGAAAATTTAAAAAAAAGTGTTTTTTTCGCCTCCCATACTTCGCCATACTTGGCCCATAGTTCGCCCATAGTTCAAAAATTAAAAAAAAGTTTTTTTTAGGCCTCCCATACTTCGCCATACTTGGCCCATAGTTCGCCCATAGTTCAAAAATTAAAAAAAAGTTTTTTTTAGGCCTCCCATACTTCGCCATACTTGGCCCATAGTTCGCCCACAGTTCAAAAATTTAAAAAAAAGTTTTTTTTTCTCCTCCCATACTTCGCCATACTGGGCCCATAGTTCGCCCATAGTTCGAAATTTTAAAAAAAAGTGTTTTTTTCGCCTCCCATACTTCGCCATACTTGGCCCATTGTTCGCCCATAGTTCGACAATTTAAAAAAAAGTGTTTTTTTCGCCTCCCATACTTCGCCATACTTGGCCCATAGTTCGCCCATAGTTCAAAAATTAAAAAAAATTTTTTTTTAGGCCTCCCATACTTCGCCATACTTGGCCCACAGTTCGCCCATAGTTCTAAAATTTAAAAAAAGTGTTTTTTTCGCCTTTCATACTTCGCCATACTTCGCCCATAGTTCGAAAATTTAAAAAAAAAGTGTTTTTTTCGCCTCCTATACTTCGCCATACTTGGCCCATAGTTCAAAAATTTAAAAAAAGTGTTTTTTTCTCCTCCCATACTTCGCCATACTGGGCCCATAGTTCGCCCATAGTTCGAAAATTTAAAAAAAAGTGTTTTTTTCGCCTCCCATACTTCGCCATACTTGGCCCATAGTTCGAAAATTTAAAAAAAAGTGTTTTTTTCGCCTCCCATACTTCGCCATACTTGGCCCATAGTTCGCCCATAGTTCAAAAATTAAAAAAAAGTGTTTTTTTCGCCTCCCATACTTCGCCATACTTTGCCCATAGTTCGCTCATAGTTCGCCCATAGTTCGAAAATTAAAAAAAAAGTGTTTATTTCGTCTCCCATACTTCGCCATACTTTGCCCATAGTTCCCCCATAGTTCGAAAATTTAAAAAAAAGTGTTTTTTTCGCCTCCCATACTTCGCCATACTTTGCCCATAGTTCGCCCATAGTTCGAAAATTTAAAAAAAAGTGTTTTTTTCGCCTCCCATACTTCGCCATACTTGGCCCATAGTTCGCCCATAGTTCAAAAATTAAAAAAAAGTGTTTTTTTCGCCTCCCATACTTCGCCATACTTTGCCCATAGTTCGCCCATAGTTCGAAAATTTAAAAAAAAGTGTTTTTTTCGCCTCCCATACTTCGCCATACTTGGCCCATAGTTCGCCCATAGTTCAAAAATTAAAAAAAAGTTTTTTTTAGGCCTCCCATACTTCGCCATACTTGGCCCATAGTTCGCCCATAGTTCAAAAATTTAAAAAAAAGTTTTTTTTTCTCCTCCCATACTTCGCCATACTGGGCCCATAGTTCGCCCATAGTTAGAAAATTTAAAAAAAAGTGATTTTTTCGCCTCCCATACTTCGCCATACTTTGCCCATAGTTCGCCCATAGTTCAAAAATTAAAAAAAAGTTTTTTTTTGGGCCTCCCATACTTCGCCATACTTGGCCCATAGTTCGCCCATAGTTCAAAAATTTAAAAAAAGTGTTTTTTTCGCCTCCCATACTTCGCCATACTTCGCCCATAGTTCGAAAATTTAAAAAAAAGTGTTTTTTTCGTCTCCCATACTTCGCCATACTTGGCCCATAGTTCGCCCATAGTTCAAAAATTTAAAAAAAAGTGTTTATTTCGCCTTCCATACTTCGCCATACTTTGCCCATAGTTCGAAAATTTAAAAAAAGTGTTTTTTTCGCCTCCCATACTTCGCCATACTTGGCCCATAGTTCGCCCATAGTTCAAAAATTAAAAAAAAGTGTTTTTTTCGCCTCCCATACTTCGCCATACTTTGCCCATAGTTCGCCCATAGTTCGCCCATAGTTCGAAAATTAAAAAAAAAGTGTTTATTTCGTCTCCCATACTTCGCCATACTTTGCCCATAGTTCGCCCATAGTTCGAAAATTTAAAAAAAAGTGTTTTTTTCGCCTCCCATACTTCGCCATACTTTGCCCATAGTTCGCCCATAGTTCGAAAATTTAAAAAAAAGTGTTTTTTTCGCCTCCCATACTTCGCCATACTTGGCCCATAGTTCGCCCATAGTTCAAAAATTAAAAAAAAAGTGTTTTTTTCGCCTCCCATACTTCGCCATACTTTGCCCATAGTTCGCCCATAGTTCGAAAATTTAAAAAAAAGTGTTTTTTTCGCCTCCCATACTTCGCCATACTTGGCCCATAGTTCGCCCATAGTTCAAAAATTAAAAAAAAGTTTTTTTTAGGCCTCCCATACTTCGCCATACTTGGCCCATAGTTCGCCCATAGTTCAAAAATTAAAAAAAAGTTTTTTTTAGGCCTCCCATACTTCGCCATACTTGGCCCATAGTTCGCCCACAGTTCAAAAATTTAAAAAAAAGTTTTTTTTTCTCCTCCCATACTTCGCCATACTGGGCCCATAGTTCGCCCATAGTTCGAAATTTTAAAAAAAAGTGTTTTTTTCGCCTCCCATACTTCGCCATACTTGGCCCATTGTTCGCCCATAGTTCGACAATTTAAAAAAAAGTGTTTTTTTCGCCTCCCATACTTCGCCATACTTGGCCCATAGTTCGCCCATAGTTCAAAAATTAAAAAAAATTTTTTTTTAGGCCTCCCATACTTCGCCATACTTGGCCCATAGTTCGCCCATAGTTCTAAAATTTAAAAAAAGTGTTTTTTTCACCTTTCATACTTCGCCATACTTCGCCCATAGTTCGAAAATTTAAAAAAAAGTGTTTTTTTCGCCTCCTATACTTCGCCATACTTGGCCCATAGTTCAAAAATTTAAAAAAAGTGTTTTTTTCTCCTCCCATACTTCGCCATACTGGGCCCATAGTTCGCCCATAGTTCGAAAATTTAAAAAAAAGTGTTTTTTTCGCCTCCCATACTTCGCCATACTAGGCCCATAGTTCGAAAATTTAAAAAAAAGTGTTTTTTTCGCCTCCCATACTTCGCCATACTTGGCCCATAGTTCGCCCATAGTTCAAAAATTAAAAAAAAGTGTTTTGTTCGCCTCCCATACTTCGCCATACTTTGCCCATAGTTCGCTCATAGTTCGCCCATAGTTCGAAAATTAAAAAAAAAGTGTTTATTTCGTCTCCCATACTTCGCCATACTTTGCCCATAGTTCGCCCATAGTTCGAAAATTTAAAAAAAAGTGTTTTTTTCGCCTCCCATACTTCGCCATACTTTGCCCATAGTTCGCCCATAGTTCGAAAATTTAAAAAAAAGTGTTTTTTTCGCCTCCCATACTTCGCCATACTTGGCACATAGTTCGCCCATAGTTCAAAAATTAAAAAAAAAGTGTTTTTTTCGCCTCCCATACTTCGCCATACTTTGCCCATAGTTCGCCCATAGTTCGAAAATTTAAAAAAAAGTGTTTTTTTCGCCTCCCATACTTCGCCATACTTGGCCCATAGTTCGCCCATAGTTCAAAAATTAAAAAAAAGTTTTTTTTAGGCCTCCCATACTTCGCCATACTTGGCCCATAGTTCGCCCATAGTTCAAAAATTTAAAAAAAAGTTTTTTTTTCTCCTCCCATACTTCGCCATACTGGGCCCATAGTTCGCCCATAGTTAGAAAATTTAAAAAAAAGTGATTTTTTCGCCTCCCATACTTCGCCATACTTTGCCCATAGTTCGCCCATAGTTCAAAAATTAAAAAAAAGTTTTTTTTTGGGCCTCCCATACTTCGCCATACTTGGCCCATAGTTCGCCCATAGTTCAAAAATTTAAAAAAAGTGTTTTTTTCGCCTCCCATACTTCGCCATACTTCGCCCATAGTTCGAAAATTTAAAAAAAAGTGTTTTTTTCGTCTCCCATACTTCGCCATACTTGGCCCATAGTTCGCCCATAGTTCAAAAATTTAAAGAAAAGTGTTTATTTCGCCTTCCATACTTCGCCATACTTTGCCCATAGTTCGAAAATTTAAAAAAAGTGTTTTTTTCGCCTCCCATACTTCGCCATACTTGGCCCATAGTTCGCCCATAGTTCAAAAATTAAAAAAAAGTGTTTTTTTCGCCTCCCATACTTCGCCATACTTTGCCCATAGTTCGCCCATAGTTCGAAAATTTAAAAAAAAGTGTTTTTTTCTCCTCTCATACTTCACCATACTTTGCCCATAGTTCGCCCATAGTTCGAAAATTTAAAAAAAAGTGTTTTTTTCGCCTTCTATACTTCGCCATACTTGGCCCATAGTTCGCCCATAGTTCGAAAATTTAAAAAAAAGTGTTTTTTTCGCCTCCCATACTTCGCCATACTTGGCCCATAGTTCGCCCATAGTTCGAAAATTTAAAAAAAAGTGTTTTTTTCGCCTCCCATACTTCGCCATACTTGGCCCATAGTTCGCCCATAGTTCGAAAATTTAAAAAAAAGTGTTTTTTTCGCCTCCCATACTTCGCCATACTTGGCCCATAGTTCGCCCATAGTTCGAAAATTTAAAAAAAAGTGTTTTTTTCGCCTCCCATACTTCGCCATACTTTGCCCATAGTTCGCCCATAGTTCGAAAATTTAAAAAAAAGTGTTTTTTTCGCCTCCCATACTTCGCCATACTTGGCCCATAGTTCGCCCATAGTTCAAAAATTTAAAAAAAAGTGTTTTTTTCGCCTCCCATACTTCGCCATACTTTGCCCATAGTTCGCCCATAGTTCAAAAATTAAAAAAAAGTGTTTTTTTCGCCTCCCATACTTCGCCATACTTTGCCCATAGTTCGCTCATAGTTCGCCCATAGTTCGAAAATTAAAAAAAAAGTGTTTATTTCGTCTCCCATACTTCGCCATACTTTGCCCATAGTTCGCCCATAGTTCGAAAATTTAAAAAAAAGTGTTTTTTTCGCCTCCCATACTTCGCCATACTTTGCCCATAGTTCGCCCATAGTTCGAAAATTTAAAAAAAAGTGTTTTTTTCGCCTCCCATACTTCGCCATACTTGGCCCATAGTTCGCCCATAGTTCAAAAATTAAAAAAAAAGTGTTTTTTTCGCCTCCCATACTTCGCCATACTTTGCCCATAGTTCGCCCATAGTTCGAAAATTTAAAAAAAAGTGTTTTTTTCGCCTCCCATACTTCGCCATACTTGGCCCATAGTTCGCCCATAGTTCAAAAATTAAAAAAAAGTTTTTTTTAGGCCTCCCATACTTCGCCATACTTGGCCCATAGTTCGCCCATAGTTCAAAAATTTAAAAAAAAGTTTTTTTTTCTCCTCCCATACTTCGCCATACTGGGCCCATAGTTCGCCCATAGTTAGAAAATTTAAAAAAAAGTGATTTTTTCGCCTCCCATACTTCGCCATACTTTGCCCATAGTTCGCCCATAGTTCAAAAATTAAAAAAAAGTTTTTTTTTGGGCCTCCCATACTTCGCCATACTTGGCCCATAGTTCGCCCATAGTTCAAAAATTTAAAAAAAGTGTTTTTTTCGCCTCCCATACTTCGCCATACTTCGCCCATAGTTCGAAAATTTAAAAAAAAGTGTTTTTTTCGTCTCCCATACTTCGCCATACTTGGCCCATAGTTCGCCCATAGTTCAAAAATTTAAAGAAAAGTGTTTATTTCGCCTTCTATACTTCGCCATACTTTGCCCATAGTTCGAAAATTTAAAAAAAGTGTTTTTTTCGCCTCCCATACTTCGCCATACTTGGCCCATAGTTCGCCCATAGTTCAAAAATTAAAAAAAAGTGTTTTTTTCGCCTCCCATACTTCGCCATACTTTGCCCATAGTTCGCCCATAGTTCGAAAATTTAAAAAAAAGTGTTTTTTTCGCCTCTCATACTTCACCATACTTTGCCCATAGTTCGCCCATAGTTCGAAAATTTAAAAAAAAGTGTTTTTTTCGCCTTCTATACTTCGCCATACTTGGCCCATAGTTCGCCCATAGTTCGAAAATTTAAAAAAAAGTGTTTTTTTCGCCTCCCATACTTCGCCATACTTGGCCCATAGTTCGCCCATAGTTCGAAAATTTAAAAAAAAGTGTTTTTTTCGCCTCCCATACTTCGCCATACTTGGCCCATAGTTCGCCCATAGTTCGAAAATTTAAAAAAAAGTGTTTTTTTCGCCTCCCATACTTCGCCATACTTGGCCCATAGTTCGCCCATAGTTCAAAATTTAAAAAAAAAATGTTTTTTCGCCTCCCATACTTCGCCATACTTTGCCCATTGTTCGCCCATAGTTCGAAAATTTAAAAAAAAGTGTTTTTTTCGCCTCCCATACTTCGCCATACTTGGCCCATAGTTCGAAAATTTAAAAAAACTGTTTTTTTCGCCTCCCATACTTCGCCATACTTGGCCCATAGTTCCCCCATAGTTCGAAAATTTAAAAAAAAGTTTTTTTTTCGCCTCCCATACTTCGCCATACTTGGCCCATAGTTCGCCCATAGTTCAAAAATTAAAAAAAAGTGTTTTTTTCGCCTCCCATACTTCGCCATACTTTGCCCATAGTTCGCCCATAGTTCAAAAATTAAAAAAAAGTGTTTTTTTCGCCTCCCATACTTCGCCATACTTTGCCCATAGTTCGCCCATAGTTCGAAAATTTAAAAAAATGTGTTTTTTTCGCCTCCCATACTTCGCCATACTTGGCTCATAGTTCGCCCATAGTTCGAAATTTTAAAAAAAAGTGTTTTTTTCGCCTCCCATACTTCGCCATACTTTGCCCATAGTTCGCCCATAGTTCAAAAATTAAAAAAAAGTGTTTTTTTCGCCTCCCATACTTCGCCATACTTTGCCCATAGTTCGCCCATAGTTCAAAAATTAAAAAAAAGTTTTTTTTAGGCCTCCCATACTTCGCCATACTTGGCCCATAGTTCGCCCATAGTTCAAAAATTTAAAAAAAGTGTTTTTTTCGCCTCCCATACTTCGCCATACGTCGCCCATAGTTCGAAAATTTAAAAAAAAAGTGTTTTTTTCGTCTCCCATACTTCGCCATACTTGGCCCATAGTTCGCCCATAGTTCAAAAATTTAAAGAAAAGTGTTTATTTCGCCTTCCATACTTCGCCATACTTTGCCCATAGTTCGCCCTTAGTTCGAAAATTTAAAAAAAGTGTTTTTTTCGCCTCCCATACTTCGCCATACTTGGCCCATAGTTCGAAAATATAAAAAAAAGTGTTTTTTTCGCCTCCCATACTTCGCCATACTTGGCCCATAGTTCGCCCATAGTTCAAAAATTTAAAAAAAGTGTTTTTTTCGCCTCCCATACTTCGCCATACTTGGCCCATAGTTCGCCCATAGTTCGAAAATTTAAAAAAAAGTGTTTTTTTCGCCTCCCATACTTCGCCATACTTGGCCCATAGTTCGCCCATAGTTCAAAAATTAAAAAAAAGTGTTTTTTTCGCCTTCCATACTTCGCCATACTTTGCCCATAGTTCGCCCATAGTTCGAAAATTTAAAAAAAAGTGTTTTTTTCGCCTCTCATACTTCGCCATACTTTGCTCATAGTTCGCCCATAGTTCGAAAATTTAAAAAAAGTGTTTTTTTCGCCTTCTATACTTCGCCATACTTTGCCCATAGTTCGCCCATAGTTCGAAAATTTAAAAAAAAGTGTTTTTTTCGCCTCCCATACTTCGCCATACTTGGCCCATAGTTCGCCCATAGTTCAAAAATTTAAAAAAAAGTGTTTTTTTCGCCTCCCATACTTCGCCATACTTTGCCCATAGTTCGCCCATAGTTCAAAAATTAAAAAAAAGTGTTTTTTTCGCCTCCCATACTTCGCCATACTTTGCCCATAGTTCGCTCATAGTTCGCCCATAGTTCGAAAATTAAAAAAAAAGTGTTTATTTCGTCTCCCATACTTCGCCATACTTTGCCCATAGTTCGCCCATAGTTCGAAAATTTAAAAAAAAGTGTTTTTTTCGCCTCCCATACTTCGCCATACTTTGCCCATAGTTCGCCCATAGTTCGAAAATTTAAAAAAAAGTGTTTTTTTCGCCTCCCATACTTCGCCATACTTGGCCCATAGTTCGCCCATAGTTCAAAAATTAAAAAAAAAGTGTTTTTTTCGCCTCCCATACTTCGCCATACTTTGCCCATAGTTCGCCCATAGTTCGAAAATTTAAAAAAAAGTGTTTTTTTCGCCTCCCATACTTCGCCATACTTGGCCCATAGTTCGCCCATAGTTCAAAAATTAAAAAAAAGTTTTTTTTAGGCCTCCCATACTTCGCCATACTTGGCCCATAGTTCGCCCATAGTTCAAAAATTTAAAAAAAAGTTTTTTTTTCTCCTCCCATACTTCGCCATACTGGGCCCATAGTTCGCCCATAGTTAGAAAATTTAAAAAAAAGTGATTTTTTCGCCTCCCATACTTCGCCATACTTTGCCCATAGTTCGCCCATAGTTCAAAAATTAAAAAAAAGTTTTTTTTTGGGCCTCCCATACTTCGCCATACTTGGCCCATAGTTCGCCCATAGTTCAAAAATTTAAAAAAAGTGTTTTTTTCGCCTCCCATACTTCGCCATACTTCGCCCATAGTTCGAAAATTTAAAAAAAAGTGTTTTTTTCGTCTCCCATACTTCGCCATACTTGGCCCATAGTTCGCCCATAGTTCAAAAATTTAAAGAAAAGTGTTTATTTCGCCTTCTATACTTCGCCATACTTTGCCCATAGTTCGAAAATTTAAAAAAAGTGTTTTTTTCGCCTCCCATACTTCGCCATACTTGGCCCATAGTTCGCCCATAGTTCAAAAATTAAAAAAAAGTGTTTTTTTCGCCTCCCATACTTCGCCATACTTTGCCCATAGTTCGCCCATAGTTCGAAAATTTAAAAAAAAGTGTTTTTTTCGCCTCTCATACTTCACCATACTTTGCCCATAGTTCGCCCATAGTTCGAAAATTTAAAAAAAAGTGTTTTTTTCGCCTTCTATACTTCGCCATACTTGGCCCATAGTTCGCCCATAGTTCGAAAATTTAAAAAAAAGTGTTTTTTTCGCCTCCCATACTTCGCCATACTTGGCCCATAGTTCGCCCATAGTTCGAAAATTTAAAAAAAAGTGTTTTTTTCGCCTCCCATACTTCGCCATACTTGGCCCATAGTTCGCCCATAGTTCGAAAATTTAAAAAAAAGTGTTTTTTTCGCCTCCCATACTTCGCCATACTTGGCCCATAGTTCGCCCATAGTTCAAAATTTAAAAAAAAAATGTTTTTTCGCCTCCCATACTTCGCCATACTTTGCCCATTGTTCGCCCATAGTTCGAAAATTTAAAAAAAAGTGTTTTTTTCGCCTCCCATACTTCGCCATACTTGGCCCATAGTTCGAAAATTTAAAAAAACTGTTTTTTTCGCCTCCCATACTTCGCCATACTTGGCCCATAGTTCCCCCATAGTTCGAAAATTTAAAAAAAAGTTTTTTTTTCGCCTCCCATACTTCGCCATACTTGGCCCATAGTTCGCCCATAGTTCAAAAATTAAAAAAAAGTGTTTTTTTCGCCTCCCATACTTCGCCATACTTTGCCCATAGTTCGCCCATAGTTCAAAAATTAAAAAAAAGTGTTTTTTTCGCCTCCCATACTTCGCCATACTTTGCCCATAGTTCGCCCATAGTTCAAAAATTAAAAAAAAGTTTTTTTTTGGGCCTCCCATACTTCGCCATACTTGGCTCATAGTTCGCCCATAGTTCGAAATTTTAAAAAAAAGTGTTTTTTTCGCCTCCCATACTTCGCCATACTTTGCCCATAGTTCGCCCATAGTTCAAAAATTAAAAAAAAGTGTTTTTTTCGCCTCCCATACTTCGCCATACTTTGCCCATAGTTCGCCCATAGTTCAAAAATTAAAAAAAAGTTTTTTTTAGGCCTCCCATACTTCGCCATACTTGGCCCATAGTTCGCCCATAGTTCAAAAATTTAAAGAAAAGTGTTTATTTCGCCTTCCATACTTCGCCATACTTTGCCCATAGTTCGCCCTTAGTTCGAAAATTTAAAAAAAGTGTTTTTTTCGCCTCCCATACTTCGCCATACTTGGCCCATAGTTCGAAAATATAAAAAAAAGTGTTTTTTTCGCCTCCCATACTTCGCCATACTTGGCCCATAGTTCGCCCATAGTTCAAAAATTTAAAAAAAGTGTTTTTTTCGCCTCCCATACTTCGCCATACTTGGCCCATAGTTCGCCCATAGTTCGAAAATTTAAAAAAAAGTGTTTTTTTCGCCTCCCATACTTCGCCATACTTGGCCCATAGTTCGCCCATAGTTCAAAAATTAAAAAAAAGTGTTTTTTTCGCCTTCCATACTTCGCCATACTTTGCCCATAGTTCGCCCATAGTTCGAAAATTTAAAAAAAAGTGTTTTTTTCGCCTCTCATACTTCGCCATACTTTGCTCATAGTTCGCCCATAGTTCGAAAATTTAAAAAAAAGTGTTTTTTTCGCCTTCTATACTTCGCCATACTTGGCCCATAGTTCGCCCATAGTTCGATAATTTAAAAAAAAGTGTTTTTTTCGCCTCCCATACTTCGCCATACTTGGCCCATAGTTCGCCCATAGTTCGAAAATTTAAAAAAAAGTGTTTTTTTCGCCTCCCATACTTCGCCATACTTTGCCCATAGTTCGCCCATAGTTCGAAAATTTAAAAAAAAGTGTTTTTTTCTCCTCCCATACTTCGCCATACTTGGCCCATAGTTCGCCCATAGTTCTAAAATTTAAAAAAAGTGTTTTTTTCGCCTCCCATACTTCGCCATACTTGGCCCATAGTTCGCCCATAGTTCGAAAATTTAAAAAAAAGTTTTTTTTTCGCCTCCCATACTTCGCCATACTTGGCCCATAGTTCGCCCATAGTTCAAAAATTAAAAAAAAGTGTTTTTTTCGCCTCCCATACTTCGCCATACTTTGCCCATAGTTCGCCCATAGTTCAAAAATTTTAAAAAAAGTGTTTTTTTCGCTTCCTATACTTCGACATACTTTGCCCATAGTTCGCCCATAGTTGGAGAATTGAAAAAAATGTTTTTTTTTGAAGCCATACTTTAACTATAGGATTCGGTCATTAGCAATACTGTTGCCATACTGTTGCCATACTTTGTCAGCTTTTGGCCATGTTTAACCCATAGTTTGCCATACTTTGCCATCTTTTGCCCATACTTCCATTTCCACGCGGGTCGTGGCTGGGCAGAAATCACATTTTTTGAAAGATTACGTGTAGCGGGAGAAAAATGCTCCCTAGGAGCAGAAAGTAATGGCAGACAGGGAGAGAAATACAACACGAGTCTTCTTGACCATACTTTGTCATCTTATGCCATCCTTTACCCATAGTAGGCCATACTTTAAAGAGTTTCAATCCCTCTTCAATTTCCAACCAAGAATAAAATTTTTGGTCACACTTTATTCGCTCGCAGCAGAAAATCAATTAATTGAAAAAAGTCGATATAGAAATAAATTACTCCAATAATTTTTTAGTAAAAATTTTTTTATTGCTCGGGAATTGTAGAGGGGTTGCAACTCTTTGAAATCTAATGATTGAAAATTTTTTTATTAACTTTAAATATCCAGCGTTCCCGCTTTTTGTAGAAAATTCCAAAAAATCCTGTAGACGAACAAAATCTAAATGAAAAAATATTATTTTCCAGAAAAGAGAAAGTTAGGCAAAATTTGAAAATTTTACGTTCTCGTCTAAAAATACAGACTCAAAAGCAATTTCTTTTGAAAAAAAAGAATTATGAGGTTCTCTTCGTAGCGATGAATTACACTTGGATGCCCATTTGCAGAAGTATTGGCACTTTTTTGTAATTATAAGAAAAAAATAACATTTTCCAGAAATGAGAAAAATAGGCAAAAATTTAAAATTTTGCGTTCTCGTCTCAAAATACAGAATCAAAAGCAATTTCACAAAAAAAAAGAATTATGAGGTTCTCTTCGTAGCGAAGGATTAAACTTGAATGCCAATTTGCAGAAATATTGGAATTTTTTTGTAATTATAAGAAAAAAAATAATATTTTCCTGAAATGAGAAAAGTAGGCAAAATTTGAAAATTTTGCGATCTCGTCTCAAAATACAGAATCAAAAGCAATTTCACTTGAAAAAAAAAGAATTATGAGGTTCTCTTCGTAGCGATGGATTACACTTGGATGAAAAAAAGATTTAGTAGGTTCCCTTCGTACCGATGGATTTGACTTATTGTGAGTACGACATTTTGGGTAACCAGTGACTCACAGGTTTTTTTTTATTATTTAACGAGCACAGTTCATAAAAATTGCAATTTAATTAAAATATAAAAGTTTTCTTAAGGGGACTTTCTGGTTTAGAATTGACAAAAAAGGAAGGTTTTAAAACTTTTATTGTAAGAACAGTATTAAAGAAATTGTAAAAACTATTTTTGGACATTGTAGCACATTGCGTAGAGAAAATTTAAAAAATATGTTTGAGTGTATTTAGTTCAATTTCATAGATGTAGGTGGCGACTTCCAAAAGATACCTTTTTTTGGTACGTTAGTTTCCGGGCAACCTGTAATACATAAATTCAAGTTCCAAACGGGAATCTCTTCATAAGGATTTATTCTGGGGCCTAAACCTCAAAAACGATTTTTTTTAAAGGTTTTTTTATTTTTTATGTACATTTTTCTCAAAAACTCGCAAAAACGCCGTGTTTTTGGGTCAATTTACCTCCATATAAAAACACAGGGGGTAGAAATATGAGTTTTTAGAGGTTTAGGCCCCAGTTTTTTAAATAAAGAATCGAAAAATTTTTGGGATTTCAAAATCGGTTCGGTAGATTTCGAGAAAAGCTCTGTACCAGTTTGAAAAATGAGTTTTCGAGAAAAACGCGTTCAAAGTTTTCATAACATAGTTCATTGAGTCATGAATATCAAACAACTTTTTATTACAACAGAACTTCGTATCCCGCAGTTCTTAGGGTCGCTGATTACGAATTTGATGTCCGTTTTTAAAAATTCAAAATGGCGGATCCAATATGGCGGACTACAAAATAAAAAATTAACTTTTTTAATTAATTAAAACGTTCCTAGAACGTTAATGTTTTGTGCCTATATTCATAACTAGCAATCTCAAAAGGCCACAAGTAACCATTTTCAACTAAATTTAATTACTTTCTTAATCTTTGTCCGCCATATTAGATCCGCCATTTTGTATTTTCAAAAACTGACATCAAATTCGTAATCAGCGACCCCAAAAACCCCCGAGTAACAAGTTTTAAGCAAATCCGGTTGAATTTTTATTTTTTCGTCCGCCATATTGGATCCGCCATTTTGTATTTTCAAAAACTGACATCAAATTCGTAATCAGCGACCCCAAAAACCCTCGAGTAATATGTTTCAAGCTAATATCAATAAAACAGGAACACCAAATATGTAAATAAGATAACTGTAGATTGTTGTTGAAATACATACCGTCATAAATATTGTTATAACTTTTGTTTTTGTACATATTTTTTAAAAAACGTTTTGGGACAGTAATTCTATGACACTGTGGAACATTTTTAAGCAAAAAAAAAATCGATTTTTTTGAAATTCTAAACCAGAAAGTCCCCTTAAAAGTGACAAGAACTCTATTATACCGACCACACACGGTAAAAGTGCGTGAATATGAATGCGCATGATCTTCTAGCGCGAAAATACAAATTGTATTTTACAACTATCTCATTATTATCTTAATTTCAATAATTAATAATAATTAATTTTTTAATTATTAATTATTATTAATTATTAATTACTTCATTAATTAATAATATCAATTTTGAAAATTAAATATTTTCTCAATTTTAAATATTTTACACCACGAGCAGACATTTTTCTTTCTGTAAAGGGAGGGAGTTTAAATATGAATTTTTAAGGCAAAAAAAACTACACTTTTTATTTAGGGGATGTAACTAAATAGTGTCAAAATAAACCACAGTAGCACAATATATCAACTAGATGTCACAGTGATATCACCGGGGAATGTCACCGTCACCCAAGTAGTAGGATATATCAACCAGATGTCACGGTGATATCACCGGGGAATGTCACCGTGACATCAGAAAAATGTCAAAATGTCCGCCTTACGGTGATATCACACGGTGACATCGAGGTGATATCATGGTAAGATCAAGGTGATATCACCATGATATCATGTTCATATTTTACAGGGATTTAAAATTTTTAATAATTTAAAAAATAATAATAAATAAAGAAAATAATGAAAAATAATAATTTTTTAAAAATTTTAAATCCTTGTAAAATATCAACATGATATCAACTGTGTCACCGTGTGATATCACCGTAAGGCGGACATTTTGACATTCTCCTGATGTCACGGTGACATTCCCCGGTGATATCACCGTGACATCTGGTTGATACTTGGGGAAATCAGGAAAATGTCAAGATGTCCGCCTTACGGTGATAACACACGGTGATATCATGTTGATATTTTACAGGAATTTAAAATTTTTAATAATATTTAACATTAAATATACTTTTTAGTTAAAAAAATAAGAAACTAGCCAAATGGTTAGTACACTTACTTTTGTATGTAAATATTAAAGATTTACAACACATTAAGGGCGCACTCACACCTTTTGGCTGCCTGCCTGCCTGCAGGAGTTGTCATGGCAATGTGTAGGAGTAACAGAGAGAGAAAATTTGAATTTACTATCTCTGTTACTCCTTCACGTTGCCACGACAACTCCTGCAGGCAGGCAACCAAAAGGTGTGAGTGCGCCCTTAAACATTTGTATTTAAAATTAATTTTGATACAAATTTTTGAAATATTCAAACTTTTTTATATGAAAAATATTGAAAATTTACAAAACTTTGAAACATGTATATTTAAAATTATTTCATATAAAAAATTTTGCAATTTTTAAACATTTCCTGTTTGAAAATATTGAAGGTTTACAATACTTTCAAATATTTAGTTTTTAAAAAATTTCACATACAAATCTTTGAAATTTTTAAAAACTTTTGTATGAAAATATTTAAGATTTACAAAACTTTCAAACATAAGTTTTTGAAATTATTTCATATACAAGTTTTTGAATTTTTCAAACATTTTTTGTATTAAAGTATTGTAAATTTACAATACTTTCAAATATTAATGTTTGAAATTATTTCATATACAAGTTTTTGAATTTTTCAAACTCTCTTGTTGTATCTCTTTTTATTTTATTTAATAAATCTCTCTCTTGTAGTATTTTTCCTTTTGAGTGGAAAAAGGGCTATATTGTTCCGGTCTACAAGAGTGGTAAAGCTAACAATGTCGCTAAATATCGACCAGTAACCATTTTAAGTGCAATTGCTAAAGTCTTTGAAAGTATCATTTCTGATATTATTTATCTATCTGTGAAAAATTTATTTATAGAGGAGCATCATGGGTTTGTGAGAGGAAGAACGACAGCTACTAACCTATGTATTTACACTGACTATTTATTTAACAGTCTTGAAAATAAATTACAGGTAGATTCCATTTACACAGACCTTGCTAAAGCTTTTGATAGAATTGACCACAATATACTTTTAGCTAAACTGAAAGCAATCGGTTTTTCTGAAATTTTGATTACGTTTCTTAAAAGTTACCTCACGAATAGATATAACTCTGTTCGTATTAAAAACGTATATTCTAGAGCATTTCCGGCGACGTCTGGTGTGCCTCAGGGCTCGCATCTGGGTCCTTTACTTTTTTTGTTACATATTAATGATGTTAAAGATTTTATTAAATTCTCTCTTATTCTTCTCTTTGCTGACGATTTAAAACTTTATAAAATAATACGTTCTGAGGATGATTCCCATCTTCTTCAGCGTGATTTAAATGGACTCACTGAATGGTGTAGAATCAATCACTTGGATCTTAATGTCAATAAATGTTGTATCATTTCTTTTAGTAAATATAATACCATTCAAAGATATTCATACTTTGTTGGCAATGGGGAGCTTAATAGAGTAAACCAGGTGCGGGATCTTGATGACTCGTTATCTTTTAGTTATCACATTTCCAATATCGTAAACTGTGCTCTCAAGTCACTAGGATTTGTTATTAGAAATGCTTTAGCATTCCATAACCCACGAACTCTGAAATCGCTTTACTTTTCATTTGTTAGATCACAAATTGAACACTGTTCTGTGTCATGGAGACCATATTATGCTCATTATCTTGTTAGAATCGAACGAGTTCAAAATCGTTTCCTTCGGTTCTTTGCTAGACAAACTAATGTTCGTTTTGATAGATTTTCACATGAATATGACAGTTTACGTTCATTGGCGAACATACCCAGACTTACATCTAGATTTGACTATTTTGATTTACTTTTCTTTTTTAAAATTTTAAAGGGATACATTGATTGTCCCCCCTTACTATCACTAATTAAATTTTCTATTCCAAAACGTCATTCCAGACATTACGTACTGTTTCAAATACCATACCATCGTACAAATTACGGAATTAATTCTGTCATTAACAGATTATCTATAAAGGCTAATACGGTTGCTAATGACATTGACTTTTTTAATATTAAGTTAGAAGCATTTAATACAGCACTGCGTAATCTATTATTTAGTAATTAGTTTCTTATTTTATAAATAGCAGCGTTATACATATGTATTATACAAATTGTATTTAAAGGGCACTTTATTTTTGAAGTCCCGTAAATAAATAAAAAAAAAAAAAAATTCTGGATATACTTCTGAAAAGGTCCCCCTTTAAATTTAATAAAACATAGGTATTCTTACGTATTTTGGTGCGTAGATTACGAAAATCGTAGTGAAAATTGGCGCAAATTTGATTATCATGGTAAAAACCATAAAAAAACCCCATAGAATAATGGTTTTTTACGATTATCTCGTAAAAAACAAAAAATTTCGAAAAAAGTTTTAGACAAAAGTTGTAGATCTCAAAAAACACACATTTTATGTTTTATGCATTTTTTACCAAAAGTCATTATTTTTCGAGAAAAATGGTCCGAAAGTAATTTGCGGAAATTGTGGGGTGAAGTCTACAGCAACGGTAAATGCAAAATAGTAAACGCGGCGTAAGGTACTGCTCTCTTCTCTTTTTAAGAAATCTTGGCGAGAGGGGATGGATGTGTCCGAAAGTAATTTGCGGAAATTGTGGGGTGGAGTCCACAGCTGCGGTAAACGCAAAATAGTAAACACGGCCTTTGGCCGGGTAAGGTACTGCTCGCTTTTCTTTTTAAAAAAAACCTTGGCGAAAGGGGTGGATATGGCCAAAAGTATTTTGCGGAATTCGTTAGATTCTGACTAATGGTGAATATGATACTATATACGAGTCAAATAATATGTCTAACCATGACTGCTGTATATGTTTTCATTATCATGGTGTTTTTCGTTTTTTGGATTTTTCTCAAAAAATAATGACTTTTGGTAAAAAATGCATAAAACATAAAATGTGTGTTTCTTTGAGATCTACAACTTTTGTCTAAAACTTTTTTCGAAATTTTTTGTTTTTTACGAGATAATCGTAAAAAACCATTATTTTATGGGGTTTTTTATGGTTTTTACCATGATAATCAAATTTGCGTCAATTTTCACTATGATTTTCGTAATCTATGCACCAAAATACGTAAGAATACCCGTGTTTTATCAAATTTAAAGGGGGGATCTTTTCGGAAGTACACCCCATTTTCTGTATTAAAGTGTTGTAAATTTACAATACTTTCAAATATTAATGTTTGAAATTATTACATATACAAATTTTTGAAATTTTCATACATTTTTGTATGAAAATATTTTAAATTTACAACACTTTCAAACAGTTGTGTTTGAAATTATTTCACATACAATATTTTGAAATTTTCAAACACTTTTGTGTCCGCAAAATGTCCGCCTTAC
Source organism: Leptopilina boulardi (assembly GCF_019393585.1). NCBI lineage: Eukaryota > Metazoa > Arthropoda > Insecta > Hymenoptera > Figitidae > Leptopilina > Leptopilina boulardi. The sequence continues at coordinate 280,181 of NW_026137954.1, read as the reverse complement.
AATGATATCACACGGTGATATCACAGTCATATCACGGTGATATCATAGTGACATCAAGGTGATATCATGTTGATATTTTACAGGGATTTAAAATTTTTTAAAAATTATTATTTTTTATTATTTTTTTTATTTCCCGTGTGGAAAAAGCCACGATCTTGCCCTCAAGAGTTCGGGGCCCCCGGCGGGGGCCCATGAGGGCTGATCCATATGGCGAATCCATGAGGGGCACCGTAGGGGCCCCGCATGGATCGCCCTCATGATCGATTAGCAAAATTTTCTAAGTCCAAAAATCAAATATTTTTTTATCACCAAAAAATTAATGTTTATAATGATTCACAACAATGAAAAACGCGTTTTTAATTAAAATATATTTTCACTTTTTTTGAAAATAACACTCACACTTATGGCGAATCCATGAGGGGCACCGTAGGGGCCCCGCATGGATCGCCCTCATGATCGATTAGCAAAATTTTCTAAGTCCAAAAATCAAATATTTTTTTATCAACAAAAAATGAATGTTTCCAATGATTCAAAACAACGAATAACGCGTTTTTAATAAAAATATATTTACACTTTTTTGAAAATTCGCCTGAGATGATTCATGATAATAATCATAAAGCATATAATTAATTATATTTTATAAATTGCATTTGATTGGAAAATATAATTTAATATCTTAACTTTAACTAAATGATGTTAAGCACTTTTCTTTGTTAGGTATTTTTGAAGTTTAAATAGCATCAAGAAGTTAGCATTCGTTTTGAAGTAGCGTGCGTAGCGTAGTTGGTAAAGCGTTAGGTTCATAGTCCGTAGGTCGTAGGTTCGATTCCCCCCATGCGTTAGATTTATTTATTTCTCAGGTTTGCGTTTAATCATTAATTCTATGTATGAATTAATTGAAAAATGAAAATATCCGTTAATAGTATGCATAAATTAAATATTTTTTAATTTTTTAATTAATTAATTTATTATTACTTTTAATTATATCCGACAGTTAATTAATTAGAACGTTAATTAATAAATTCAATTTGAGTAAGAATTTAATTTAAAATTGAATAATTATTAAATAAATATGTTATTTATTCATAACTTAAGCTTATTTATTATTAATTAACTTTTATTATTAATATTATTGATTAAAAAACATTATGGCAAACTTGAGGGCAAGATGAGGGCAAACGTGAGGGCCCATAAGGGCGCCCGTAGGGGCACCCTCATGGATCGCCCATGCGGGCGCCCTCATCGATGAGCATGTCGTTTCCATGAGGGGCCCCTATGGATCATCCATATGCGGCCCTCATGGCATGAGGGCGATCCATAAGGGCCCCCGCTGGGGGCCCACATCACTTTTCCACACGGGTTCTTATTATTTTTTAAATTATTAAAAATTTTAAGTCCCTGTAAAATATCAACATGATAACACGGTGATATCACCATGATATACCAATAATATCACCGTGATATGACTGTGATATCACCATGATATCACCTCGATGTCACCGTGTTATATCACAGTAAGGCGGAATTTTGACATTTTCCTGATGTCACGGTGACATTCCCCGGTGATTCCTTGAAATCTTGGGGATATTTAATTGCAAAGTTTAATGGAAATTGCATAAAAATTTAAATGTCCCACCAAAATAAATATTTGGCGTAAAAGTTGACTAAAACTTTAAATGAAATTTTCAGGAAATGTTCGTCGTAAAAATTAAGTAAAAATTTAAATGAAATTTTCAGGAAATGTTGCCTAATCTAAACTTATAATTATACCCTGTTCTAACTCCTTAATTTAATTCAGTTAAATTAACTAAGTTGGGGAAAGGATTATTAAATGAATGTTTCTTTAAAAATAAAAATTATTTATTTAAATAAAAGTGTAAATGTTGTTAATTGACAATCAAATATTTTAGAAAATCTATTTAATTTGATTTGGTAAAACTACCTTTTTATTTGTGGTGGCGGAGTTTCCCAATCTTCGTTTCTTGGCACCTGACTTTGATCTTCTATTGAGGTAATTAAAATTTTATTACTGGAAACCTTTTAACTGATGACAACACTTTAAAACTGTATTTTACACTTGTTATGAAGAACTTCTTGTATATATTTTGGGACTCGATACGATGAACTTTTTACGTATAATTTGGGACTGCCTTGTTAGTGAAAGGTCTCCCATTCTATAGTAATATTTTCCAATGTATTTCTCGCAGCAGGACCAGTTCGAAAAATCTTTATTGCTTTTTCTTTTAGTAGTGGTGACTCCATAATAGATTTCCTGCTTTTTTAGATCGTCTTTTCTAATTTTAAATATTAAGAACATCACACCTTTATGAAATATAATAATTTTACATATTGATTTACATTGATTATTTCTGTCTATACATTTAGTTTTGATAACAATTATTTTTGTTTCTAAATACATTTGTTATTTGCAAATATTTGTTTACAAATATTTGTTTATTTATAAACGCTCATTTATAATTTAATATTACAAGAATATTTATTTTATTAAAATTAATTATTAACAACAATTATTATTTATTATAAAAAAATGTGACGGTGACATGATTATATATTATATATTTGTTTATTTATAAATATATTTGTTTATTTATAAACAATTGTTTATCCACAAATAATTGTTTACAAATATTTGTTTATTAAAGAACAATTATTTATTTACAAATATATTTATTTATAAAAGAATTTATTTTATATAAATATTTATTAATTATTGTTAATTATTATTATTTTTATAAAAAATGTTACGGTGACGTGACAATAATAATAATACTAATAATAATAATACTAATAATAATAATAGATAGATAGATTTTTATTATTATTATCAATAAAAAAAATTTACTATCTAGGAATAAAAATAAAATAAATAATATACAAACATTGTTGTTCTGTTTTGATGCTTTGTTTCACATTGAAACAAGCACTGCATACTTGATTGAGCAAGAACTTTTGAAAACAAATTGTGTGGTGCTGGGGATTGAACATACGTTCGCCGCGCGCTAGATAAAGACCCTAACCACTACACTACAGATATCTGGCTGAGAAAAAAAATTTTTCCACAGGCTCTACAACTTGCCGATAGAAAAGTAATCTTACTTATCGACCTAAAATGGCGGGCTCATTTTAAAAGGTTTTCACGGAGATATTTGAATATTCTGAATATTCACATTGCAGGTGAATATAAAAATTAAAAGTGAATCGAAATAACACTGTAAAATCATGACTGAAGGTCATGTGAAAAGGTTATTATGAAATTAATTATTTTTTTACATATTATCTATTAATTAAAAATTCACAAATTTGGGAAAATTAATTTTAAAATTTTTTATTTATTAATAAACAATTATATTAGTATTGTTAAAGACAAGAAAAAGCGTTTTAAAAATAATTAAGAAAATAATTTCAATATATTAAAATAAGAAATAAAAGTGAACAAAAAAATCTATTTTTTAAACATTTAAATCAAAATTATTATTCAAAAATTATTTATTATAATTAAAAATTTATTAATTAATGAAAAATTAATTTTTAAATATTTTATTTTTTGTAAAAGATTGTGGCCTTTACAAAATGGTTTTTAAAGTTGAAATAAAATTATTTAAAGATTAATATTTCGATTCGAAATAAAATTGACTAAATAGACAGGAAAAAATGCTTGTAATATATTTATTTGTGACAATTTGTAGAATTTAATTATTTTCAAAATATTGAATTACAATTCTTTAAAAATTCGTTTTTTTTTAAATTTTACTAAAATTAATTAAAAATTAATTATTTTTGAAAATTCATTTTTTTTGAATAAAATTGAATTAAAATATTTTTTAAAATCTAATTTTTTTAAATATTTTTTTTTTTTAGTTGGCTGCTTTATGCAGGCGGCAGTTTACATAAAAAGTTAATTACACTGAGAGAAGTTTAACGCAACATCTGCATTTTTTGAGGGACAGATATTGTACCACAATTATGTGCAGACGCAGTACTAAAATCGAACAGCAGCAGCGCCAATTGAGTACTGATTCTGACCTAACTTGTAGGATAAACGATTTAGTACAGTATCTGTCCACCAAAAAGCGCAGCTGCGATACAATTTAGAACCGATGTCGCTCGAAAGGTTAGGTACACTATCTGAACGTGTGTTTAGTACGAAATCTGTGTTTAACTTCTCTCAGTGTATTTGATTAAATATCAAATAATAATACTTCAACTCATCTAAAAATAAAAAAAAGTTTACTTTACTTCTGCCTTAGACTCTCAGCTTTTATAGTATTCCAGACTGATCTCAACTGTGAGAGAAAATATTTTCAACATCTGGTGGTGAAACAATGAAACTATAATGACGATCAACATCTATATTGAAATTTCCTATGTCATTTCCCATGTCATTTCCCATGTGAAATCCTCTTTCATTTATTCGAAAAATTTTCCCATGTCATTTCCCATGTGAAATCTTATCATTTTTTCGAAAAATTTTCCCATGTCATTTCCCATGTGAAATCCTTCATCATTTTTTTGACAAATTTTCCAATGACAAATCCTCTTTCGCCCTATCGAAAATACCCACATCGGAAAGCATATGGGAATCCACAGAGGAAATGGAATACGATAAAGGATTTCACATGGCAAATGACATGAGGTTTGACGTGGGAATTGATATGGAAAATTTTTCCAAAAAATAATAAAAGATTTCACATGGGAAATGACATGGGGTTTGACAGGGGAATTGACATGGGAAAATTTTTTGAAAAAAATGATAAAGGATTTCACATGGGAAATGACATGGGAAAATTTTTTGAAAAAATGATAAGATTTCACATGGGAAATGACATGGGAAAATTTTTCGAATAAATAAAAGAGGATTTCACATGGGAAATGACATGGGAAATGACATAGGAAATTTCAATATAGATGTTGATCGTCATTATAGTTTCATTGTTTCACCACCAGATGGTGAAAATATTTTCTCTCACAGTTGAGATCAGTCTGGAATACTATAAAAGCTGAGAGTCTAAGGCAGAAGTAAAGTAAACATTTTTTTTTCAGATGAGTTGAAGTATTATTATTTAATATTTAATCAAATAATTAATTTTTTTTGTAAACTGCCGCCTGCATAAAGCAGCCAACTAAAAAATTCCCGAATAAAATCCTATATCGTTTCCTATATGTAAATCCATGTGAAATCTTAGGTTGAAATTTCAGAATCTATATGAAATCTTATATGATTTCCTATGCTTAAATCTATTTGTTTTATCATTTGGAAGAATGCACATGAAATCGTATTCCATTTCCCATGTGGATTCTCATATGCTTTCCTATGTGGGTATTTTCGATAAGGCGAAAGAGGATTTGACATGGGAAAATTTTTCAAAAAATTGATAAAGGTTTTTACTTGGGAAATGACATGGGGTTTGACATGGGAAAATTTTTCAAAAAAGTGATAAAGGATCTCAATTAGTATTTAACATGGTATTTAACATGATATTCGACATGAGATTTGACATAAGAAATGACATGGAGGAACCTCGTTTTGATATTTTCCTATGCCAATTCCTGTCCCAATTTCCCATGAGTTTTTATATGAGAAACCATATGGTTTCCCTTATGGGGAATGGGCTTTTACATAGTTCTTGACATAGGATCCCATGTGGTTTCCCATGTGGTTTCCCATGTGGGGATTTTCAATAGGGTTGTAACTGGCCGACATGATATATCAAATTCAGGAGAATTATTTATTAAAATTTCGTCTACTTTTTTTTAGCACTAAATACATATTTTTAAATAATGTCAAAAATGAAAAAAGACAGACCTTTTTTTTAATTTCATCATATGTAGTGCCCCTCATTTCTTTTGTAAGTTAACATTTATTTTAGTCAAACAGAATTATATTATATGTTTTTGTGTTTACTTAAATTTTGTAATAAATGTGTTTATATTAATTGTTTAATTTATTTATCCTGTTTCTAAGTAATATAATTTTTTTGTATGTATTTAAATTTTTTTTATTTAAAGTAGGTATTTAAAAAATTAGATTTTAAAAAATACTTTATTTCAATTTTTTTCAAAATAATTGAATTTGCAAAAATAATTAATTTTTAATTAATTTTAGTAAAATTTAAAAAAAACGAATTTTTAAAGAATTGTAATTCAACATTTTGAAAATAATTAAATTTTGCAAATTGTCACAAATAAAAATATTACAAGAATTTTTTTCTGTCTATTTAGTCAATTTTATTTTAAATCGAAATATTAATTTTTAAATAATTTTATTTCAACTTTAAAAACCATTTTGTAAAGGCCACAATCTTTTACAAAAAATAAAATATTTAAAAATTAATTTTTCATTAATTAATACATTTTTAATTATAATAAATAATTTTTGAATAATAATTTTGATTTAAATGTTTAAAAAATAGAATTTTGGTGTTCACTTTCATTTCTTATTTTAATATATTGAAATTATTTTCTTAATTATTTTTAAAGCGCTTTTTCTTGTCTTTAACAATACTATTATAATTGTTTATTAATAAATAAAAAATTTTAAAATTAATTTACGCAAATTTGTGAATTTTTAATTAATAGATAATATTTAAAAAAATAATTAATTTTATAATAACCTTTTCACATGACCTTAAGTCATGATTTTACAGTATTATTTCGATTCACTTTTAATTTTTATATTCACCTGCAATATGAATATTCAGAATATTCAAATATCTCCGTGAAAACCTTTTAAAATGAGCCCGCCCTTTTAGGTCGATGAGTCAGATTACTTTTCTATAAGCAAGTTGTAGAGCCTGTGGAAGATTTTTTTTCTCAGCCAGATATCTGTAGTGTAGTGGTTAGGGTCTTTATATAGCGCTCAGCAAACGTAGGTTCAATCCCCAGCACCACACAATTTGTTTTCAAAAGTTCTTGCTCAACAAGCATGCAGTGCTTGTTTCAATGTGAAACAAAGCATCAAAACAGAGCAACAATGTTTGTATATTATTTATTTTATTTTTATTCCCAGATAGTAAATTTTTTTTATTGATAATAATAATAAAAATCGGGTATCTATCTATCTATTATTATTATTAGTATTATTATTATTAGTATTATTATTATTATTATTATTATTATTATTATTATTATTATTATTATTATTATTATTATTATTATTATTAATATTAATAATAATAATAATAATAATAATAATAATAATAATAATAATAATAATAATAATAATACTTCTTAAATATTATTTTTGTATTTTTTACAAATATTTCCGTCCAACATTTCCTGAAAATTTAATTTAAATTTTCTGGAAATGTTTGTCACAAAAATTGACTGAATATTTAAATTACATTTTCACTCAACTTTCGCTATAAATTTTTAATAAATATTGAATTTAAATGTTCAGTCAATTTTCGCGACGACTATTTCCTGAAAATTTCATTTTAATTTTTACTCTATTTTCACGACGAACATTTCCTGAAAATTTCATTTAAATTTTTAGTCAACTTTTATGCCAAATATTTATTTTGGTGGGACATTTAAATCTTTATGCAATTTTTATTAAACTTTGCAATTAAATATCCCCAAGATTTCATGGAAATCTTTACGAAATTTTTAGTAAAGATTTTCTGCTGTGGGGGTTACTTAAGTGACGTTTTAGAAAAAATTCTGTTGGTTTTAACAACGTTTATTAACCGATTTATTAATTAAATACAAATAAAGTTGAATATTAAATAAACCGTTGTCGACGCGCGTTCATTCAGTAGCGTGTGAAGACAGAAACTAAAATTGTGTGTGTGTTAGTGTGAATAACTTGTGTACTTGAACTCTAGGTGTCTCTAATAATGCGTGTTGCATAATTTGAATGTCTGATAATTACAACACTCCCTCTCAACACGTACTCACTTTGATTTAACACAGTTTTTCCTAATTCCGGTACAACACTTTCGATTAGATGGTCCGAAAAGGCTTTTGGTCAGCATGTCTGCAACCATTTCGCTTGTTGGAATACAATCGACGTCCAATTCTCCTTTCTGGAACACTTCACGTACATAATGGTATAGGATGCTCACGTGTTTGCTGCGACCTTGGTGAACTGAATTCCGCATAAATTTTTGGGCTCCGTGATTGTCACAGTAGATGAGAGTCGCTTTACTTTTCGGTTTCAGCAATTCTAGTTCTTGTAGAAATCTTCGAAGGTAAACTGTCTCCTTGGCGGCTTCCAACAAGGCCATATATTCAGCCTCGGTGCTGGATTGGGCGACTGATCTTTGTTTTCTTGATTCCCACGTGATGGAACTGCCAGCTATTAGGAAAGTGAAGCCGGTATATGAACGGCGATCATCGATGTTAGAACCCCAATCGGCATCAACGTAACCGACTAGTTGTTTGCCAGTTTTCGAGAACTAGAGTCCTTCATCACGAGTTCCTTCAGGTATCGAAGGACGTGTTTCGCGCCCACACAGCGCAGTATATTGCTGTAAGCTTACCTTAAGCTAACATGTAATTTTTGTAAGCTAACCCTGTAAGCTTCAGGTAAGGTCGAGGTAATATAAAAATGTCCGCCATACAGTAATAATAAATAATTTTTTTTAAATATTTATGCGCAGTAGCTTTCTATGGCACTTACGAATGCGCAGTAAATTTTTTTAAGCAAACCCTACCGGGGTTTTTTATATAAATGACAAAATAAATATAATTGTGCAAAACAATTTATTGTTTACTGTAAGTTGATAAATTAATACTTTGTTATTTGTTAGCAATTAATATAAGCTTACCGTGTAAGCTTACTGTAACCTTACAGTGATCTTACCGTGTAAGCTTACAGTGCCCCTACCATGTAAGCTTATCATGACTTTACCATGTAAGTTTACCATGGCGTTACTGTGTAAGTTTACCATGTCATTCTTGTGTTAGCTTACTGTATGGCGGACATTTTTATATTACCTCAACCTTACCTGAAGCTTACAGGGTTTGCTTACAAAAATTACATGTAAGCTTGAGGTAAGCTTACAGCAATATATTGTGCTGTGTGGGCGGCGATCCAATGAGCTTTTCCTGGATCACGATTAAATTGGCTTAATGCACTCACCGCGAAGGCGATGTCTGGCCTCGTTGACACTGCCAAATACATTAGCGTTCCAATTAACAATTGATAAGGAATCCTCTTCATTTCGTTGATTTCCTCATCGGTGCTTGGTGCCATCGTTTTGCTCAGCTTGATGTTTCCATCCAGAGGCGTTTTCACGGGTTTTGCATCCTGCATTCCGAATTTTAGTAAAATGTCATCAATATATTTTCCTTGATGCATGAAGACGCTTTTCGATGTCGTGTCCTGTTGAAACTTAATTCCTCGGTAATAGTGCACTTTGCCTAAATCTTTGATGTCGACTTCTTCCTGGGCGATCCTTTCGATATTTGGAAATCCTTTCAGGTCGGAAGAGGAGGAATCATAGTCGAGATTCTCTCCTGGGTTTTCGTCAGTCATCTCATCGCTCGATGATGAGTCTGTACACACTTCGCGTTCTTCTTCGTTGACAGTTTGGTAGTCCGAAGAATCCTCGGTATCGCTGCTCACGATGTCATCATGGTCCTCTTCGTAGTCTGCATGATTGTTTGGAAAATCGAAAATAATCGTCGAACTGCTCTATAATTTTTCTGCTGTTTCTGTTCTTGCTTTTTCGAAGTTCTCGATGAATTCGACGTCTGAGCTGCATACAACTTTTCTCGTTTCTGTGTTCCAGAGTCGATATGCCTTGGTTTCCGTTGAATATCCGATGAATACACAAGGAGTTGATCTCGGTTCGAATTTTCCTTTTCCAGGTTTCTTCTTGAGAGCATAAGCTTTGCAGCTGAAAGTTTTGAAGTGAGCGACCGTTGGTTTCTTTTCGTACCAAGCTTCGAAAGGAGTTTGATTTTCCAGGGCTTTTGTAGGGCATCTGTTCCGCAAGTAGACTGCTTTACCCCAAAAAGTTTCCGGTAATTTAGAGTCTAATAGTATGCATCTGGCCATTTTGACGAGCGTGCGATGCATTCGCTCGGCTTTGCCATTTTGTTTTCGGCGAGTAAGCTACTGCTCTTTCTCGTTTGATACCGCTTTGATCCAAAATTGATGTGAATTCAGGATCGCAGTATTCCAGGCCATTATCTGTGCATAACGTTTTTATTTCAGGCGCGGATCCACGGTGGGGCGAAAGTGGCGATCGCCCCCCCCCCCAAAGCTTTTTGAAATCTATATTTTATGCAAATTTGAATCGTTATCTAAGCCACTTTTTTCTTTTTACTTTTATCATTAAATATACCAAAAAAGAAAATTTAGATTTTTATATGATACACACTATATGTTTTATCTTAATTTTCATAATTAAAATAATTTTCAATAAAAAATTTTATTTACGATTTAAAAAATCTTTTTTCGACATGTGATATATTTCAGCGTCACAATGACTCGTTCTACTCTTGAACGGACATTCTAATTGCGGTCGATCTCCTCGTCGGCTAAAGCAATTTTGTTCTTTATGCCATTGACCAGTACCCGACTGCCATCTGTGAGGTCGTTCTGAAGTAGTCGAGTGAATGTTTACATTCGCGTTTGCAAAATCATTAGCCTTATAGGTTATTTCCTGATTAATTATTGTTTATGAGATATGTTGTTTAAGACCAACGTTAAATACAGTGATTTGCTAATCTAATATATTACGGTATATAAGTAAGTAGGTTATAAGTTTTATTGTAAACTTCAAAAATGTCGAAAAAAAGAAAAGGAGATAAAATTTCTATTCATGAACAAACTAAATTGACTAAGTATTTCCAAAAAGAGAATCTATGTTCTGGTTTGTATCTTTAACAAAAAAATGTTTTTATGTCGAAAATAGCCAACATTAGAAAATATAATTTATATTTTTAATTTTTTATACAGTTACAATTAATAATGACAAGGAAAATTTAATCAAAGAAACTAATGTCACAGATGTCGCAAGACGTCATGACGCCTTGAATGAAATTGAAAAATCTGAGCAGGCTAAATCTGAGACTAAGCAGGTACAATTCGATTCCCTAATCGACTCTTCGACAGTAACTAATGATTTTTCCAGAAAAATAATTCAAAACACTTGTTCAGGTAACTTGGAGAATTTTATAGTTTCATTGAATCTGTGACTTTGTGAATCAGGTTTAAAAATCAGTTAAATTCATTATTTACAGAGAATAAAATAGTCGAAGAGTCAAATATTGAAACAGGAAATATTACAGAATCTCTAAATTTTCAAATTGATCAAAATTCAAGATTTTCTAAGGATGTTGCAGATTTTACCCAGGAATCGAAATTATTAGAAAAAAATGAGGGCAAAAACGAAAACGTAAAACTTGATATTGGAAGCTATATAGGAATTCCAGTTGACGATTTGACAAAAAAGTCGCTGTTACTGAATCTCTGGACTCCGCCAAAATCCTATCAATTTCCTTATTCTTTACATAATAAAAATGGTAAAGAGAAGAAAAGATATGCATCGCAAAAAAATTTGGATTCTTATACTTGGCTTGCTTTTTCTCACGTGAAACAGGTATATTTCTGTAAATTCTGTTCTTTTTTTGTTCCGGGAAGTATGGGCGGTTTTCAGAAAAATGTGCAGTTAAAAGAACTTATCACCGAGCCATTGAATAATTATATATAATTATATATAATTATGAATAATTATTCTCGGTCAGAAGGGCTATTTAAATTGTCATGAAAAAAATTCGTATCACATTGAAGCCGTAATAGCAGCAAAACAGTTCTTAAAAGCTGATCAAGATCCTTCATTGAAAGTTTGTAATCAAGTTGATTCCTACAGATTGGAAAAAATCAAAGAAAATCGTAGCAGATTAATACCAATAGTACACGGAAAAAACAAACTAACTATTTTAGCACCAAACTGCTTTATCCTTTATTAGTATGCAATTTCGTTTACCTATTAAAGTATGAAATAATGCTTTTTTAGTTTAAAGTAAGTCCATACTAAATAAGTATAATGGTTATACTCTTTTAGTAATAGTGACGTACTTTAAAAGCATAAAGTTGATGCCCACGAAGTACGACATATAGTCTACCTAAAATAGCAAGAGCTTCTTCCTTTTTGGTGTATAAATTCTTGCAACCTGCGTTTTGGCCACGCCTCCTTCTCCTTCCAACCATTGATATATCGATATAGGCCAAAACGCAGGTTGCAAGAATTTATATACCAAAAAGGAAGAAGCTCTTGCTATTTTAGGTAGACTATATGTCGTACTTCGCGGGCATCAACTTTATGCTTTTAAAGTACGTCACTATTACTAAAAGAGTATAACCATTATACTTATTTAGTATGGACTTACTTTAAACTAAAAAAGCATTATTTCATACTTTAATAGGTAAACGAAATTGCATACTAATAAAGGATAAAGCAGTTTGGTGCTAAAATAGTTAGTTTGTTTTTTCCGTGTAGAAACTATTATTTTTGTTGGTCGTCAAAATATACCGCTACGAGGACATCGTGATGACGGTCAACTTGATGTTGATAATAATAGTCCAATAAACGAAGGAAACTTCAGGGCACTTTTGAAATTTCGAATTCAGAGTGGAGATATCCAATTGCGTAATCATTTAGAAAGTTCATCTGTTCGTTCAACATATATAAGTAAAACAACACAAAATGAACTCATTATTTGTTGCGGGCAAGAAATTCTTTCAGCTATAATATCCCGAATTCAGAAAGCAGTATTTTATGGAATTATATTTGACGAAACTACAGATGTCTCCCACAAGTCTCAGTTGTCTCTTGTCATTAGGTACATTTATGACAACACTATTAGAGAGGATTTCATTCAATTCATCGACCTTCATGATGAAATTATGAAAGAAGATACCATTAACAATGAAAAATTAATGGAACCAAAGGTTACTGGTAGTAAATTAGGAAAAATAGTGGTAAAGACTTTGGAATCACTAAATTTGGATCTTAAAAATTGTGTTGCTATAACAACAGATGGCTGTTCTATGATGGTTTCAGAAACTTGTGGAGCAGTTGAAGAAGTGCTCAAAGTTGCCACAAATGCTGTACATTGCCCTTGTTATAATCATTATTTGAACAATTCTTTATCTGCATCTTCAGATGTTCAAATAATCCGAAATTCTGTTGGCACTATGAAAGAAACGATATCGTTCTTCAATGCTTCAGCAAAGCGTTCCAACACATTAAGAAAAATAATGGGTGTTCAATTATGTGGCTTGTGTGAAACAAGATGGATCGAGAGACATGATGGAGTTTTGCAATTTCGTGTTTTGCTTCCAAAAATAATTGAAACCTTAAATCATGTATCTCAATGGCAAGATTCAAAAACGTCGTCAAAAGCAAATGCTTTAAAAATTGTTCTTTGTGAAAGTAACTTTTTAGTTGCAGTCGTTTGTCTTTCTGATGTGTTGAATACCACGCAATCCCTAAGCTACTTCCTGCAAAGAAAGCAAATCGATCTTAAATCAGCGCAGGATATGGTTCAAGATACTTTAAAGTTATTACAGAGAAAACGCGAAAATTGTGAAGAAAAATTTAGAAGTCTTTTTGAAGAAGTTAAAAACATTGCAAATGATATTGGTGTTGAAATTAAAATGCCACGTGTAGCCAGAATTCAAAGAAACCGTGATAATTATCCTGTAAATGATCCCGAAACCTATTTCAGACAAGCTGTTTATATTCCTGTTCTTGATAATGTGATGACAGATTTGAAAAATCGATTTTCAACAGAAGCTTTGGATTTATATTCATTTTCAGTTCTGTTTCCTGATTCTGTAACATCAAAAGATAGTACACCATCTAAAGAAGCTGTGAAGAAACTTTGTAACAGATATTCGACTTTCTTCAAGGAATGTCCAGAGGTTTTAGAAATATCTTTGACCACTGAGTTAGAGATGTGGCATATGCAATGTGATAGAAGAAATTATGATTCAAGCATTAGTGCTATGCGATTGTTTAACTGTTGTGATGTTGAAAAATATCCTCTTCTTCATACCCTTTTTAAAATTCTTTTAACAATGCCTTCAAGTGGAGCAAGTGCTGAAAGGTCATTTTCAACTTTGAAGAGACTTAAAACCTATTTGAGATCTACGACAACTGAAGAAAGATTGAACGGACTTGCATTACTGCATATTCATTATGACATTGAAGTAAATGTGGACCAAATTATCAATAGATATGCTAAAACTTGTAAACATAGACTAAATTTTATGTTGTAATAGTAAGGTTAAATTAAGGATTAAATTATTTATGAACTAAATTGTTATTCAACGTGATACTGTTATTCAAATTACATTATTTTCATATGCTTGACATATATCCTTTAATGTTATATATATATATATATATATATATATTTTTTTTAAATCGCCCCCCCCCCCAAAATTGGCTTCTGGATCCGCCCCTGTTTTATTTTCCGTTCAGTACGATTTTTGACCATCGCTTTGAACTTCAGGAAAGCTGATTTTACTTCATCTTTGGATTTGAGGAGGTAGATTTCAACCCAGTTAGACTTATCGTCGATGAAAGTGTCTAGATAGGATGCTCCTCCGAGAGTTTTTGTTCTCATAGGGCCGCAGACATCTGAATGTATCAATTCGAGTAGTTTATCACTTTTTGATAAGAAATTCTTCGGGAAAGGTTTGGATGTTTGTTTGCCAGGATGCAAGTTTCACATTGAGGGAGTTTATCTCCTCATTTGAATTTCAATCCATGAACAATATTTTTAACAGAAGTTTGTGTAAATCTGATTCATTCAAATGAACATACCTTTGGTGAAGTTTATCGAACTCACTCAATTGAGTGTTGTTTTCGACTGTTGATGCCGCTTCCCCTTTTTGAGTCTGTGATGCGTTGAAAAATTTAATTTAAATCTTCCGTCAAGTTTTACGCCAAACATTTATTCATTTTGGACATTTAAATCTTTATACAATTTTCTCTAAACTTTGAAATTAAAGTTTCCGAAGTTTCCAAATAAATCTTTAGGAAATTTTCAGGAAATTTTCGGTGCTGTGGGGGTGGGCCCATAACCTGTTGGTTATAACAACGTTTATTAACCGATTTATTAATTAAATACAAATAAAGTTGAATATTAAATAGACCGTTGTCGACGAGCGTACATTCAGTAGCGTGTGTAGACAGAAACTATAACTGTGTGTGTGTTAGTGTGAATAACTTGTGTACTTGAACTAAAGGTGTCTCTAATAATGCGTGTTGCATAATTTGAATGTCTGATAATTACAACAAATTCAGTTCTTGATACCAATCAACGCGGGAAGAAAAACTGCATTTAGTTGTTTTATAAACAATTATAAATGTTAATTAATGACTACAAAAAATAATATTTAAAAATGAAAACACATATGCAATTTTGTAGGGAATTTATTTAAATAATTAATTTCTTTCAAAATTCATTAAGCAAACAATTCTTCTCAATTTTTTCATCAGAATTGTATTTACGTAAAATTATTTACTTACTTTGAAAAATTTCAATCACAAACTGCAAACTGTTTTTATCGTGCGAAAAATAAATAATTTATTACCATATACCAAAATAAATCAATTTCGTAACACAAAAAATGTATTTCAAACAACTTTTCACCATCACAAAATACTTTGTTGACACGATAAAGTAAAAAAAAACTTCCTAATATATGTTAATAAAACGAAAATCCGCAAATAACTCAAAATTTTAAATTAATATTATTTTGTTTTTTGAAAGTTTAAAATAGAGTGGAATAATTAGTTTTATCTACATTTATCTATTTTACTAAATTTTATTGTTCATTAAAGGGCATAAACTTTTGCCATTTCCTTCAGTTTACTTTTGTTAATTTTCCCAGATGGTGTTTTAGGTAGTATATCCAAAAATTTTATTCCACCACGTAGTCTTTTAGTATCACCAAGAATTGAGGTCATTTTTAAAAGTTCCTCTTCTGATATCTGCAATGTAAAGAAATTTTAAGAAGGAAGAGCTGTGAATGTAATAAATTGAAATTAATAAATACATCAAATTTTTATAATTGTTCAACAATAATAACCTTAAAATGCATAGAACCCCAAGTAGCACGATATATAAACCAGATGTCACGGTGATATCACCGGGGAATGTCACCGTGACATCAGGAAAATGTCAAAATGTCCGCATTACGGTGATATCACCGTGATATCATGTTGATATTTTAGGGATTTAAAATTTTTTAAAAATTATTATTTTTTTTATTTATTATTATTTCTTAAATTATTAAAAATTTTAAATCCCTGTAAAATATCAACATGATATCACGGTGATATGACTGTGATATCACCTTGATGTCACCATGATATCACCTCGATGTCACCGTTAGATATCACCGTAAGGCGGACATTTTGACATTTTCATGATGTCACGGTGACATTCTCCGGTGATATCACCGTGACATTTGGTTGATATATCGTGCTACTTGGGACCCACATAGCACCATATTTTGCAGGAAGCTAACAGATAACTAACAGTGTTAAGTTCGGAAATTTTGACGGTTAGTTTCCCGTTAGCTTCCCTGTAGATCTATATGTCCCCCGCTATTAACTTATCCGTGATAGCTTCCAAAAAGTTATCGTAGTAAGTTTTCTAAAAGAGTGCAAAGAAATGTTTGTGAAATATTGAATTGTTATTTAACAAGAAGTTTGCTTATTAAGTTTCTTTAAAACTATTTCCGGTAAGTATTCTAAAGATTTTAATGAAAATTTCCATGTAATTAAAAAAGAAAGATTCTATTGAATTTCATTCAGTACAATTTAAAAAAAAATATTTATTTCTACACCTGTGCTTCTGATATCTGGCTGAAAAAAAAAATCTTCCACACACTCTACAACTTTATATTATCGACTTTTGAGTCGATAAGTTGGATCACTTGTCTATCAGTTAGTTGTAGAGTGTGTGGAAGATTTTTTTTTTCAGCCAGATATCTGTAGTGTAGTGGTTAGGGTCTCTAGCTAGCGCGCGGCGAATGTAGGTTCAATCCCCAGCACCCCATAATTTGTTTTCAAAAGTTCTTGCTCAACAAGCATGCAGTGCTTGATTCAATGTGAATCAAAGCAGAGCAACAATGTTTATATATTATTTATTTTATTTTTAATCCTAGATAGTAAATTTTTTTATTGACAATAATAATAATAATAATAATAATAATAATAATAATAATAATAATAATAAAAATAATAATAATAATAATAAAGATCTATCTATCTATCTATCTATTACTATTATTAATATTAATAATAATATTAATACTTCTTAAATATTATTTTTGTATCTTTTACAAATATTTTCGTCCAACCTTTTCTGAAAATTTAATTTAACTTTTTAGGAAATGTTCGTCACAAAAATTGACTGAATATTTAAATTACATTTTCACTCAACTTTCGGTATAAATTTTTAATAAATATTTAATTTAAATTTTTATTCAACTTTTACGCCAAACATTTCACGAAACTTTAATTTAAATCTTCACTCAATTTTCGCGTCGAAAATTTCTGGAAAATTTAATTTAAATCTTCCGTTAGTTATCTGTTAGCTTCCTGCAAAATATGGTGCTATGTGGGGACTTATTGATTTTAATAATTATACTATTAATTTCATAATTTTTTTATACATTTTAGACAGAATTTCAATTTCAACCTCGTGTTAAAATAAAATATGTGTGCTGTTTGCAACATCAATTTTTAAACTGAACTGCAAACACTATCGACTCCTTACAATAAGTTTGCAAAATGAGCAGAGCAAAAACAAAAACAATTATACGAGCACTTTATTATTTTAAATTGATAGATATATAATTCAATATTATTTCATACGACTCTCAAAATTTTCTAAATCTGTCATTTTATTTAAACTATTGTATCCTTCTTTTTTGATGAAATACATCTCAGCAGATAATCGCTTATTTAGATATAGTTTATTTTACAATTATTAAATTGTAATAAAAAATGTTAAACATAGAAGATAATTATTTGTTAAAATAACGAATAAAAATTAATTAAAATAGTAACTATTAAAAAAAATCTGTTATTTTTAATGAAGTATGAGAAGTAATATTACAATATTTAAATTAATTTTATATTTGTTCTTTAATAAATAATTATTTTCCACATTTAAATTTTTTCGTTACAATTTGCATTATTTGCAAAATTTACATGTATTACATTTTTTTTAGTGACATATACATAAATGCATTAATAAAGGTTCACATTGTGAACAGTCATTTTCTTTACATGATTTTTTATATAAAAGAATTTTAATTTACCAGAATTCTTATTCAATCAAATTTTAACTGATTCAAATTTTTCAATGACACATTCAAATTCACCGAATTTTTATTTGTACGAAGTTTTAATTGATAGAATCTTCATTTGTACGAAATTACAAATGGCCGAACAAACAATCGATAGAAAGATTTTGGCGCAATTTTTAAAATTGATCAATTAGAAATTATCAAGAAATTCGTGATTGGCCAATTTTAAAAATTGCGCCAAAATCTTTCTTTCGATTGTTTGTTCGACCATTTGTAATTTCGGAAAAATTCAAATTCGGTGAATTGGATTTTCTGTCATTTCAAAATTTGATTGAATGAGAATTCTGTAAAATTAAAATTCTCTTAAATAAAAAGTCATGTAAATTGAATGACTATAAAATAAAAATTCTGCTAAACAAAAATTTGGTAGCTACAAATTTTTTTAATTAAAAATTAGTATAAAAAGAAATTCTGTCATATGGTAATTCAAAATATGAAAATTCGTTTAAAAACTAATTATTTCTAATAAAATTATTTAAAATGAAAATTTTAATTAATGATTTTTAGGAGATAATCAATACACATTATTATATTATTAATAATAATAATATTAAAGTACCTTAAAATTGTTTAATGTTGAAATAAATGCAAGTGGATGTTCATCATCTGTTGAATGAGGAACTGGTACCACTGCAGCTTCCAATACTTTCGGATGTTTTATAAGAATACTTTCAATTTCAATTGGAGAAATATGGTGACCTCTGTACTTGATTACTTCTTTTAACCTTTCAACAATAAAGATATTTCCTTCCTCATCGTAAAATCCCATGTCTCCAGTGTGAAGCCAACCTATATTGGACGTATTTTACTATTCAAAAGATTATGGTAATAGAGATACTTAAATTCTCATGAATATAAAAAAATGCTGTAGAAATAATTTGTTATTATTACCATCTTTATCAATTGCTTCTTCTGTAGCTTTTGGGTTATTAAAATAGTGTTTCATCATATGCTCTTGTTTAAGATAAATTTCACCTTTTTCATTTGGGCCTAGAATTCTGTTAGTATTCACATCAATTATTTTCAATTCTAAATCGAAACATACTATACCACAAGAATCATGATTATTGTGACCCTTATTTTGTATAGTAGCAATTGTTCCTAGTTCAGTCATACCTAGAATGAGTTGAGTCTTATAGTAAATTAGTGGGTTGAAAATATTGCAAGCAAAAATTGATTAGAATATTTTCATTAATTAATATAAAAGCGTTAATTAATAGCAACGAAACCCTTTTTTAGGGTTTTTATTGGATTTTTTAAATCCTCATATTGAATTTCTGAAATTGTATGTTACACCTATTGACCTATTTACCTATTGATTTTACTGATTTAAATTTTGGAATTAAAACTTTGATTTTGCAACCCAAAAATTTTAGGAAGTGTAAATTTTATACATACCGTATCCTTGAAGTACTTCTCCATTTTTCAAAAGACTATTAACTTTTTTTGTAATTTGAGGTTGAACTTTTGCACCTCCTGTAGCTATTTCTTCTACTGTTGATAAGTCATATTTCTCCAACAAACCTGATTTATACATATCGTTAATAATTCCAGTTCCCAAAAACAGCCACTGAATCTAAATATAATAAAATGATATAAAAAACTTTTATTTTTGTGATAATCACTGATTATTTCTATCGAAAGTCGACTCTCGATAATTTGAATTTCAAGGGGCACCGAAAATAGTTCAAGTAATCGAGAGTTTTAATTATCGAATGTTTTAATTATGGAGAGGAAGTTTGAGAAAATTCAAATTAATGACAGTTTGGATTGCTTAAATGCACTTAAACGTGCTTCATCTAGAAAATTTTCTATTGACACAAAAAGTCTGAAAAAAATATTAAATAACATTTTAAAGAAATTCAAAAGTTTAAATTGACTAACTTTAATTTATAGAGCGTCCTGAGCTGACAGAAATTCAAATTATCGAAAGTTTGGTATTACTGACTTCAAATTATAGAGCTTCCAAGGACAAATTAGCTTAAACACGATTTTTAATTATCGAGTGTACCTAAACCCATTGGTTTTTTTCAAATTATCGAGAGTTTTTCAAGGGACCGACATCCAACTTCAAATTACCGAAAAATTCAACTTATCGAATGTTTAATTATCGAGAGTCGACTGTATTAAGATAGGTTAATAATAAAAACGATGATATTTGGAAAAATAGATGATAATAAACTGTCTCCAACGTTTTGAAATCAAAATGATTTCCTCTTTCGGGTGTCTAATAATAAAACAAAAATAATTACAAAAAAAACAACAATATGAAAAATAAAAATAATAAATAAAGATAACAAAAAATTAAAAAATAATTGATTAAACTAAACATAAAATAAATTTAAAAATTTGACAAAAATACAAAGAAATAAAAAAACGAAACACATAATATACAGAAAAAAAGTAAATGAAAATAATAAAATAAAAATACCAAATTATTACCAAAACAAGATGAATATAAAAATTCAATAAATCATTCTCACAATCGTCATGATATAAGAACTGTCATAGAATAAACATCCAAAAAGACACCCATACATATATTGGAGAAATAGTATATGGAGTCAGAAAACAAAAAATTCAAATAAACTTTTAATTACAAAATAATAAATAAAAATTCAAACAAACTGCTGCCGTGCTGATGAAGAAAGTCCGTACTTGCATTTAGAGTGTTTTCGAGATATTTAAAGAAACGCGTTTTTAACTAGCATAATTAATATATAAAAGTTATTAAAATAATTACAACGGTACTTAACTAATTTTGGCATGCTCTATTTAATGGCGCAAAAAAAATTTCAAAATTTTCATTTTTTATAAACAAAATGTCGATTACTGCCAAAAATTAATTTTAAAATCCTGAAAATACTGTCACAGAGTCCGTAAGTGCTCCTACGGCTCGATGACGTCACGACCATAGAGTCCGTACTTGCAGCCTATTACGTATATTCTATCTTGTGACTATGGAAAAAAGTATTAGGCTTTTATATTTTTTACAATTTTTGATTGTTGTTATTTAAAAAAGTACAGAAGTGTAATAAATAATAATTTACAAATAAATTAATAATAGTTTTTCTTTAATTTCTTAATTATTATTAATTTATTGAACTGAAAGAAATTCAGAAAATATTAGACAAAATAAAATTCAATTGTCACTGAAATATAATATTTAATTATAAACAAATATATTATTATCAGTCATTTTGTTGAATTTATCAAATTATTTTAAATGATGTTGATTTTTTATTTTAATAATGGTTGTTTATAGTTGTTAATGTTATATTATTATTATTATTATTATTATTAAATTAATTAAAATTAGTATTTTCATTTAAATGTTTATTTATTTTAGATTAATAATAAATAATTAAATTACTTAAGTTAATGTAATGTTATTTGTAGAAATGCAAGTACGGACTTTTTCCATCAGGAAAGTTGGTCCTTTATCGCCAGAAATACTTGAGGCAAAGAGTCCGTACTTGCTCTTACGGCCCATGGCATCAGTATTTCTAGTCAAGTCAGACCACATTTACTGGCAGTACTTGCCCTTGCGGACTCTGCTTCCAGTAAAGTTCGTAAATACGTCATCATTTTCGAGCAGTAATAGCACTTACCGACTATTTTTGCTTGCAAGTACGGACTCTGTCAAAATGATTTCGCGAAATCACTGTAATTAAACACTAATTAATTAACATTAATAAAAAATATTACTACAGCTAGATTCCTTTTTTCATAACGAATCCAGTGATATAAAAAACTCATTTTCGATAAAAATGTCGATTACTGACTTTCTTCATCAGCACGGCAGAACTAGTATAAAATAATGTACTAAATAGTTTAAATTACAAATTAAAATTAATATATAAAATATAAGTAAAAATAATAAAAAATATACCACAAGAATAATCCATTTCTTAAAAATCAACAAAATTATTTAGTTAGATAATTTTAAAACAGATATTTCAAATCGAAAGTGAACACAAAGTTTAATTTTGTTTCATAAAATTGTAGTAATAATATTGATTTCAAAGGATTTCAAACAGAAAGATATGAAAATGATTCTCAACCAATCAAATCGAAGGGGAAATAGAATTTCCGTGTCATGGACCTAATTTAATGATTTCTTGAAATAAACAAATAAAACCTTATATTTTTGGGTTGCTTGACAAACTTCTTCAGGTGTTGGATTATTCATAATAACTGCTGGAAAGATATTTGACAAACTGCGCAAGGTGCAAAAAGTACCGGATATCCAATATAATGATGAAGTATGCATCATGATGCATGTTTTTCTTTTTTCAAATCTACAATTGAATCTGTACATGTTGTAATGTATAGCTCGATATGTGTGTTGTACACCTTTAGGCAAACCAGTACTTCCGGATGAGAACAATATTAAGGCATTATCGTCATGTTTTACTGGATAGCACTGAAAATTCTCAACCTCTTTTGCACTTCCTTCTTTAATAATATCATTAAAGGAATTAAGTCCTGGAACTTTGCCAAAAACGACAATTTTCGTATTTACATTCTCTTGTTTAGCAACTTCTTTAAGCATTTTTGCTGATTTTTCATTAGCAAATATAACTTTTGGTTTTGTAAGATTTAAGAAATATTTAGCCGTTTCTGAAAATAATATTTATCTCTCATAAATAAAATTTAAATCATTGTAATAATTTATTTAAATAATTCTGATGAACATTTTAAAATTCTTTCTTCATGGATGTTGCAGTTTTTTTTTGCACATTTTTTTCCAATTTTCTATTTATTTATACTAAAAATTTATTATCCAAATTTAAACCTGCCCAAGTGAAAAAATTAACGTTACTAACGTTACTAATGTTACTGACATTACTAATGTTACTAACGTTAGTACCTATAAAAAAATTAAGAGTTTCTAAAATATATTTTCACAGAAACTTTGCCACTACTTTCCCATTACCACTTTCACTTCCACTTAAACTTTTTATAATTTTCATTCCCATTTCCACTTATTCTTTTTCTAATTCTCATTCGTACTTCCATTCTCACTTCTACTCTTTCTAATTCTCATTCCCACTTCACTTCCACTTTTTCTAATTTTCATTCCCATTTCCACTTCCACTTTTTTATATTCATTGCCACTTCCACTTTTTCTAATTTTTATTCTCATTCCTATTTCCACTTCCAGGTTTTTATATTCATTGACACTACCACTTTTTCTAATTCTCATTCACACTTTCACTTCCACTTGTTCCAATTTTCATTCCCATTTCATCTTTTACTTTTTTATTTTCATTACAACTTTTTTATATTTTCACTCCCACTTCCATTCCTAATTTTTTAAATTTTCATTATCACTTTCACTTTTTCTAATTTCCATCCATGGTAATTAAAAAAAGTGGAAATGGTTGTGTAAATGGAAATTAGAAAGAGTTTTAGTCGAAATGGTAACAGCTAATGAAAATTAGAAGTGGAAAAAATGGAGTAGAAGTGGAAATGAAAATTAGAAAAAGGGAAGTGGGAATAAAAATTAGAAAAAGTGCAAGTGGTAATGAAAATAAAAAAGTGGAAGTGGAAATGAGAATTAGAAAGAGTGTAAGTGGGAATGGAAGTGCGAATGAGAATTAGAAAAAGTGAAAGTGGAAACGGTAATGAAAATAAAAAAGTGGAAGTGATAATAGAAATGAAAATTATAAAAAGTGCGGGTATGAACATTATATACTTCCTGGTGGTCGATTTTCGACAAGTTTCTGCAAAAATACAATTTAGAAACATTTTCTTTATTTTTTTATATGTACTAACGTTAGTAACATCAGTAACGTTAGTAATGTTAATTTTTCTACCTGGGTGTAACACCCTCTTAGAAATGATGTTCAAAATTATTGCCAGTTTTAATTAAAAAATAAAAAAATTATTGTTAATTTTCCAGTTAACAGAAATTGTAATTCTTTTGTGTATATTATACTTTACAATTTATCAGAAATTTAAATTATTTATCCAAAAAGTTTATAAAATAGAACCCTTAAATAAAATCCATTAATAAAGTATGTAATCAACAGACTATAAACAATTATAAGTTAATTAGTACGGAGTAGCATAAAGATGAGTATAATTTAAAATAAATAAAAAAAGCAGAAAATCATTAGTGCAAGAGCGATTATAGCGTAAATCAATCTCTCTTATTTCACATTCATAATTTTTTTTACATTTTGAATCGATATGAAATAAAAAACACAAGATGAAATTAAATCATTTTTTAAAATGGAATGAATAAAATGGAAATTGAAAAAGGAACAGAAGCAACGAAGACGGCCGCTTGCGGCCGTCGGCGGCGCTAGTATTAAATAATAAACAATGTTTTTGCAGAGTATAAAACATTCCTACACGCTTTCAGCTGTTTCGCAACCGCGCATGCGTTACCAGAGAAGGAAAGACAGTAGGCCGATAAAACCGCTGTCTCTCTCTAAAACGACTATCGCTCCTTTTGCTCGCTTGCGTACTCTATTCTTATATCTCTATGGTTTCAATATCCTGTAGGGAGCCCAGTGGGATCCTGCATAGGATTCTTAACAGGATCGCTCTGGGAACCTTTAAGGATCCTATGTAGGAACCTCTAGGGATTCTTTAATAGTTATAGGGATAGTTTACATACACATACTGGATTATTCTGGACTCATTTTGGATTGTTTTTTGATGTAACTAAAATAAAATTGTTGCGGGCTAATTGCGGATTTACTTCATATCAATTTCGGACTATTCCGGACTGATCTCAGATTAATCTTTTCATTCAGACTGATTGCTGACTAATACAGATCATTTTCAGATTGTTTTCGTACAATTTATGGACTAATCCGAACTGATCTGTCTGTATTTAATTTGAAATTAGACCGAAATTTTAATCAGGGATATACGTCTTAAGGATGTCCTAAAGACAATTCATATTTTCGTTCCCACAGGGTAGATTTCTAAATAAATTTAGTTACCAGCTGACCAATCGTGGAACCAAGGATTGAGATTAGCTCCGATGAAAAATATTCCACAAAAAGGGGCCCAAGTTCGAATGTGATTATGAGAGCAGATTGTTACTATATCACCAGGTTTAATTCCTTGCTTTTTAAGCCATAAAGCACAACGAATACTGGCATCCGTCAATTTTTCATATGTCCACATTTCTCCAGTTTGTGCATCGATCTATAATTACAAGACATACTAAAGTAAATAAAAAAAAACCGCTGCCAAGTTGAAGTATTAACTTTTTCGGTTCATTTCATGAACACTTTGCTTTCTTATGAACATTTTTTGTGACCAATATTTATGGTAATTAACTTATTAAGTATTATAACAATTTTACAAAGATGTTAAGTTATATTTTTTGGGTCATATTTCCTAAAGTTTTATATGAAATGCATTCATACTTCACAGAAAACTTTTTTAGATTAATAAACATTGTCTCAGGAAGTTCTTTTAAGGGGACTTTCTGGTTTAGAATTTCAAAAAAATCGATTTTTTTTTTTGCTTAAAAATGTTCCACAGTGTCATAGAATTACTGTCCCAAAACGTTTTTTAAAAAATATGTACAAAAACAAAAGTTATAACACTATTTATGACGGTATGTATTTCAACAACAATCTACAGTTATCTTATTTACATATTTGGTGTTCCTCTTTTATTGATATTAGCTTGAAACATGTTACTCGAGGGTTTTTGGGGTCGCTGCTTACGAATTTGATGTCAGTTTTTGAAAATACAAAATGGCGGATCCAATATGGCGGACGAAAAAATAAAAATTCAACCGGATTTGCTTAAAACTTGTTACTCGGGGGTTTTTGGGGTCGCAAGTTTTAAGCAAATCCGGTTGAATTTTTATTTTTTCGTCCGCCATATTGGATCCGCCATTTTGAATTTTCAAAAACGGACATCAAATTCGTAATCAGCGACCCCGAAAACAGCTGGATACGAAGTTCTGTTGTAATAAAAAGTTGTTTGATATTCATGACTCAATGAATTATGTTATGAAAACCTTGAACGCGTTTTTCTCGAAAACTCATTTTTCAAACTGGTACAGAGCTTTTCTCGAAATCTACCGAACCGATTTTGAAATCCCAAAAATTTTTCAAATCTTTATTTAAAAAACTGGTGCCTAAACCTCTAAAAACTCATATTTCTACCCCCTGTGTTTTTATATGGAGGTAAATTGACCCAAAAACACGGCGTTTTTGCGAGTTTTTGAGAAAAATGTACATAAAAAATAAAAAAACCTTTAAAAAAAATCGTTTTTGAGGTTTAGGCCCCAGAATAAATCCTTATGAAGAGATTCCCGTTTGGAACTTGAATTTATGTATTACAGGTTGCCCGGAATCTAACGTACCAAAAAAAGGTATCTTTTGGAAGACGCCACCTACAGCTATGAAATTGAACTAAATACACTCAAACATATTTTTTAAATTTTCTCTACGCAATGTGCTACAATGTCCAAAAATAGTTTTTACAATTTCTTTAATACTGTTCTTACAATAAAAGTTTTAAAACCTTCCTTTTTTGTCAATTCTAAACCAGAAAGTCCCCTTAATTTAAAAGTTTCCTGCATACTTTTTGTCGCTGAAGTTGAGAAACCATAAATTCTCAAACGCCTCAAGTTTTATTAAAAAATAATTAAACAATTAACTTTTTTTAAATTTGTAATAATTTTGTCGGCTTTTGTGGACCTAAATATATACGTAAGTATAACAAATTTCACTTAATTTCGTAAAGATTTGTTTAAGATAGGACAATTTATGTTTTAAATTTCAATGAAATTGAGAAAAATAAAAATTCAGTTTTTCTTCATTATTGGGTACAAAAATATTTCAAAGACAGAAAAAAATTTTCAACTTCCCTGGTGGATCTCGCAAACCGAATGCTAACCGAATTCGGTTGACATTCGGTTTGAAGTCAAAAATCTCAAAAAGTCAGTAAAATATGGTGAAAACAATGATTATAATATGTAATAAAATGGATATCCAAAGTGTTAATTATGTGTGCTTACCTGATGCCGATTTAAAAGTTTAAAAGCCAGTTTTAAACAGTATTTTAAAAAACACTGAAATTGTCGAAAAAGGTAAGATTTTATTATATTTAAATATTTAAATTGTCTATTTATTAATAAAGTGACTTTAATTAGTGTTTACCACACAGCACAATATCTTGCTGTAAGCTTCCCTTGAGTTTAAACATAAGATTCGTTAGCTTACAGCGTAAACTTCAGGTGAGGTTAAGGTGAGCTGCAAATGTCCTATCTACCGTAAGCTGCAGTGTAAGATTGTAATCAGCTTTCAGTTAAGCTTACTATAACCTTACTGTGAGCTTCCCGTAAACTTTCTGTAATCTTCGTCTATGTAAGCTTACATTATTAATAAATGTTAATAAATAAATTAAACAATTATTCATGCGCAATAGTTTATTATAGCTTTTTATAGTATATCCTACATCACAATATATATTATCATCTGGTGTGAAAAATAGTTAAATATTAATAAATAACTAGCAACTTTGTCGTCCGCAAGCGGCCGACTACGTTGCTAGTGTGCATTAACCATATTTTTTATTCTTTTATTTTCAAAAAAATTTAATATTAGAAATGTAAAAAAAATTTCTTTATATTAGATCTACCACCCAAGTAGCAAGGAATATTGCTCGAATGTCAAGCTGATATCAAGCGGCAATATTTTAGTGACATTCAGGCGATATCATAATGTCCTTTTCACGGGGACATTCCTCGGTGATGTATCTATATGATCTATGTGACGGCCTTTCACACAAAAAATGTAACGCATTACAAAACTTACATTCTACATTTATTAAACCTAAATAATTCTGTGGAACTTTACTTTCATTGAAATCTTTAAAAGACATTATTGCAACTCCTGCAGTTTTTTTATTCCAATTATTGTTTTTACATGCCAAATTCTTTTCTTGACGCACTTTCTTTTCATCTTCCGTTTCCGTAGAAAATTTTTTCTTCTTACATGACAAATTATTTTCTTGACGCACTTTCTTTTCATCTTGAGTTTCCATTGATATTTTGCTTTTCCTACATGCCAAATTTTTATTCTTGCGTATTTTCTTTTCATCTTCAGTTTTTATAGATAATTTCTTTTTTTTTGCATGTCAAATTTTTTTTTGCGCTCTTTCTTTTTTATATCTGTTTTACTACGATTACGTTTTCTCAATCTCTCATTCTCCTGTCTTATTATTTTCTACTCATATGTAACTTCGCGCCTTGCCTCCCTTTTTCTTCCCTTCTCTTTAATTGCTCGAATTATCTTTTTATCATTTTCTTTACTCAGAAAATTCTTCATTTTTAAATATTCATGTGGTGAAATTTTGTTCACATTATTATCAGTTGTACAAATTATTTTCTTTTCACTAGTGTCATTTAGAGAATGTTTAATTTTTAAATATTGTGTTAATAGAACTCTGTTAATATTATTACTGTGCAAAGTATTAAAAACAGAACAAGAGTTTAAAATATAATTTTTATGTTCCTAAGTTCAATTTATGAAAAGACGGTTCTAATTATTCTCTATTATCGAATTCCCATTGTGAGACGTTCTTACTGCCAGAAAATGATTTAAGCGATTATTTTCAAACATTGACTTAAAATGGTTTCTCATTTTGTTATTATCAGTTTCATAATTTATACGGTTTGGCATTACGTTAAATAATACAGATGTTGCAAATGCTATTGCATATACTCCACACTAAACACTACCAAAAAGTTGTTGATTAACAGCTTCAAAAACTACTGTTGGTTTAAAAGGGAACAATCTAATTAAACATTTTATTTGATGCACATTTAAACACCCCTCATTAAGGCTATCAAAAATATAAAGCCTTACTCTATCGTAATAAACATAAATTCAGTGACCATAATTGTTATTACCGCTAAAAAGTATTTGAATATGTTTATCACCTTCTCTAATTGGGACAATAAAATCAAGCATTTGTACATACAAAGTACTTTGCACATTGAAAAATAAATTGGAATCTTTTCTTAATAATTCTTCAAATTTGTACATATGCATGTAATTTAACAATTTATTTCTATTTTCAATAATTTTTAAATCTTTATCACTTAAAATAACATACTCTTTTATGTTGGCCATAGTATACTTCGTTTAATTTTATTTTTGATTGATGAAAATCTAAATATCTTTAACCCTTTTGCTCACTCTCTCTAATATAACCAATTTTGTCTTTAATTCAATACAACCAATTTTACCTTTTATTAAAAATAAGCAATTTTTCCTTTAATTCAATACAATTAATTTTACCTTTTACTAAATATAACCAATTTTTCCTTTAATCCAATATAACCAATTTTGCCTTTTATCCAATAAAACTACCAAATATCCAAAAGAATGAGAGAACTATGAGTAACTATGAATCAGTAACTACTGATCAGCAAATAAGTGCAAAAAGGACACTCTTATATGAGTAATCAGTAGTTCATTACAAATAACATATATACGTATTTATACCTGTATTAAAACCCCGGAACAAATACCACAAAAAAACCAACCATTGGACAATAGAACCTTTGTTAATGGGGATTAACTCTGAGGACCCAGGTAATAATTTCTTTTTTCACATTTATTATATAGAAAAATAAAGATGTACCAACCCTTGGCCAATAGAACCTTTGTTAATGAAGATTAACTCTGAGTACATAATGAAATGTACAGTAGGTTTACATTGACATCGGCACGTCCGACGTCTCGAAATTTTTTCCGTGTATTATCACAAGGAAATATAAAGATAAAAGTCAAAAACTGAAGAGGTAATGTATATCTTTCTTTCTCACATCAAGGAATATAACATATAATTTTCATTTAATATTGCATTTCTCTATCTAGAGGATTCAAAATAACATAAGAATATCTTCGCCTAAAAATCTTACTCTTCTTTCTTTCTGTTTTCAAAATAAAAAAAATATGTATATACCAGTATTAGACTCTCAGAACAATTACCACAAACAATACCTATCCTTGGACAATAGAGCCTTTATTAATGAAGATTAATTCTGAGGGGACAGGTAATAATTTTTATATTTTTTTATTAAAATTTTCTGGGGCTCTAATACAGGTAGGGGAGAGTGATAAACAGTGGGACAGTTTAAACAGTAAGTCACTTTAATTTTCTGAAAAACTGCTAAAGAAACTCGACCAAAATTTAAATGTAAACCATGTTTAAGACAACACACTATCTATACGCAAGCGCATTTATACTTACACAGCGACTAAAAATGTGATTTTTTATGCTAAAAAAATTAAAAAATTCAAAATTTATAATTATTACAATTATTGTTCGGCAAAATTTGAAAAATAACACTTGATAAGAGAACGACTATTCAAATTTTCCTCCAAATTGTTTTTATGTTATGACGAAATTATGACGTATGATCAGCAGTACTGTAAACGTAAAAAAAAAATAATAACAATTTTTTATATGAAACTTGGCATCGTATTATAAAAATGTAAAATATTATTAAAATATAAGTGTTTTGCAACATTTGTTAACGTTATTTAATGCAAAACATATATATTTATAATGTATGAAGCAGAATATTATTATTGAAACAAATATTCATTATTTAATAATAGGTGTCCCACTGTTTAACACAAACCTTGAAAACAAGAAAAATGTATCAAGTTCCAAAAACTTGAAATTTTTCTATTTAATCACAATATAATTTAAATAGAATATATGCATTATGTGGAAAAGAGTTCAAACTTTATGGTAATACCAAAAAGTGGACAAAAATATATAAAATTGAAAAAAAGTGATCTTATGCCATTTTGAATTGTCTAGATAGAGAAACGCAATGTTAAACGAAGAAGTACTTATGTTATATTCCTTGGTGTAAGAAAGAAAGGTATGCGTTACCTTTTTAGTTTTAGACTTTCTTTATAGTTTTTTCACGTGATAAAGGGAGAAAGAAATTATTACCTGGGTCCTCAGAGTTATTAATTAATCCTCTTTAAAAGATTGCAGGTCAAGCGAACCCTCATTTGCAAAATAAAGATATATCTTTCTCTCTCCATAACTTGTTCTTTTCTCTATCACCGAAAACCCAGCAGGGGTCCGGACGGAATGAATGAATGAATGAATGAATACCAAGATTATTATAGTTAATATTTATTAGTATATTAATTAACAGTTGTGTAAGCTTAAAGTATGTTTACATGTGGCTTACAGTAATCTTACATGTAAGCTTACATTAAGACTACACGAAGCTTGCAGTAAGTTTACGGGAAGCTTACAGTAAGGTTATAGTAAGCTTAACTGTAAGCTGAATACAATCTTACACTGCAACTTACGGTAAATAGGACATTTGCAGCTCACCTTAACCTCACCTGAAGTTTACGCTGTAAGCTAACGAATCTTAGGTTTAAACTCAAGAGAAGCTTTCAGCAAGATATTGTTCTGTGTGGGTAATAATAAAAATAAGGTTTTATATATAATTATATAAGTTTGTAGAAACTTATGAATTTTGTTTATAAAACCCTTTTTTATTATTAAACACTAATTAAAATCACTTTATTAATAAATATACAATTTAATTTTTCAAATATAATAAAATCTTACCTTTACTAATTTCAGTGTTTTTCATAAAAAAAAATGAAATTTCACTCACTTTTAAATTGAAAAGTGAGCATTTTTACACTTTACACATTATTAGTAAAACTAGCAACTTTGTCGTCCGCAAGCGGCCGACTACGTTGCTAGTGTGCATTAACCATATTTTTTATTCATTTTTTTTCAAAAAAATTTAATATTAGAAATGTAAAAAAAAATTTCTCTATATTGGATCTACCACCCAAGTAGCACGGAATATTGCTTGAATGTCAGGCTGATATCAACAGGGAATATTTTTGTGACACTCAGGCGATATCATAATGTCCTTTTCACGGGGACATTCCTCCGTGATGTATCTATGTTACGGTCTTTCACACAAAAAATGTAACGCGTTACAAAACTTACATTCTAAATTTATTAAACCTAAATAATTCTGTGGTACTTTACTTTCATCTAAATCTTCAAAAGACATTATTGCAACTCCTGCACTTTTTTTATTCCGATTATCGTTTTTACATGTCAAATTCTTTTCTTCACACATTCTTTTCATCTTCCGTTGCCGTAGAAAATTTTTTCTTCTTACATGACAAATTATTTTCTTGACGCACTTTCTTTTCATCTTGAGTCTCCATTGATATTTTTCTTTTCCTACATGCCAAATTTTTATCCTTGCGTATTTTCTTTCCATCTTCAGTTTTTATAGATAATTTCTTTTTTTTGCCTGTCAATTTTTTTTGCGCTCTTTCTTTTTTATTTCTGTTTTATTACGATTACGTTTTCTCAAACTCTCATTCTCCTGTCTTATTATTTACTGCTCATATGTAACTTCGCGCCTTGTCTTCCTTTTTCTTCCCTTCTCTTTAATTGCTCGATTTATCTTTTTATCATTTTCGTTTGTTATTATCAGTTTCATAATTTACACGGTTTGGCATTACGTTAAATAATATAGATGTTGCAAATGCTATTGCATGTACTCCACACTCAACACTACCAAAAGGTTGTTGATCAACAGCTTCAAAAACTACTGTTGGTTTAAAAGGTAACAATCTAATTAAATATTTTATTTGCTGCACATTTAAACACCCCTTATTAAGGCTATCAAAAATATAAAGCCTTACTCTATAGTAATAGACATAAATTCAGTGACCATAATTGTTATTACGGCTAAAAAGTATTTAAATATGTTTATCACCGTTTCTAATTGGGACAATAAAATCAAGCATTTGTACATACAAAGCACTTTGCATATTAAAAAAAGAATTGGAATCTTTTCTTAATAAATCTTCAAATTTGTACATATGCATGTAATTTAACAATTTATTTCTATTTTCAATAATTTTTAAATCTTTATCACTTAAAATAATATACTCTTTTATGTTGGCCATATTATACTTCGTTTAATTTTATTTTTGATTCATGAAAATCTAAATAACTTTAACCGTTTTGCTCACTTTCTCTAATATAACCAATTTTGCCTTTTATTCAATATAACCAATTTTTTCTTTAATTCAATACAACTAATTTTACCTTTTCCTAATTATAACTAATTTTTCCTTTAATTCAATATAACCAATTTTTACTTTAATCCAATATAATTAATTTTGCCTTTTATCCAATAAAACTACCAAATATCCAAAAAAATGAGAGAACTATGAGTAACTATGAATCAGTAACTACTGATCAGCCAATA
This sequence comes from Leptopilina boulardi, assembly GCF_019393585.1. NCBI lineage: Eukaryota > Metazoa > Arthropoda > Insecta > Hymenoptera > Figitidae > Leptopilina > Leptopilina boulardi. The sequence goes on along the minus strand of NW_026137954.1, from coordinate 246,525 downwards.
AGTGCAAAAAGGACACTCTTATATGAGTAATCAGTAGTTCATTATAAATAACATATATACGTATTTATACGTGTATTAAAACCCCGGAACAAATACCACAAAAGAACCAACCATTGGACAATATAACCTTTGTTAATGAGGATTAACTCTGAGGACCCAGGTAATAATTTCTTTTTTCACATTTATTATATAGAAAAATAAAGATGTACCAACCCTTGGCCAATAGAACCTTTGTTAATGAAGATTAACTCGGAGTACATAATGAAATGTAATAAAAAATTATAAAAATTTAAAATATTATTAAATTATGAGTGTTTTGAAACATTTGTTAACGTTATTTAATGCAAAACATATATTTTTACAAAGTATGAAGTAGAATATTATTATTGAAACAATTATTCATTATTTAATAATTAATAATAGGTGTCCCACTGTTTAACACAAACCTTAAAAACAAGAAAAATGTATCAAGTTCCAAAAACTTGAAATTTTATGGTAGTACCAAAAAGTGTCCAAAAATATATAAAATTGACATATTAATATCTCTTTGAAAAAAATTGTCCCACTGTTTGTCACTCTCCCCTACATACATATATACATACACTACCGTCCGAAATTGTGCGAACTCTGCTTTTTCAACAACTATAAAACTGTTCAAATCTTCAAAAATATTAAATCTAAAATTTTTTCCTCTTTATTTTATTAAAGCTAATAAAATCCTGAAAGAAATGACACCTTGACAAAGAGAATATGTTAATTTTTCAAATAGATATCTAAGAAAAACCCAATTTTCAATGTTTTTACAATTTTTTTTATTTCTCTGGCAAAAATTAATATTTTTAAACGTTCTTAGGCTCATTGAAATCGTATTTTGTTATGCAATTCAAATTGTATAAAACAATTCATGTACACATTCTTCGCTAGCGTATGCAAACCCTGAAAGTTGGCTCAGAAAATGTCAAAAAATTGTGATTAATATTTATATGACAAAAAATGATCAGTAAAATGTATAAATCTTAAATTTACTTACATAAATCAGAGAAGTTTAGAATGATATATTTACTTGATTTTTAAACATTATATTTTATTATAGAATTAAATTTAAATTTTTTGACATTTTATGAGCCAACTTTCACGGTTTGCATACGCTAGGGAAGAATGTGTACATGAATTGTTTTATATAATTTGAATTGCATAACAAAATACGATTTCAATGAGCCTAAGAACGTTTAAAAATATTAATTTTTGCCAGAGAAATAAAAAAAATAGTAAAAACATTGAAAATTGGGTTTTTCTTAGATATCTAATTGAAAAATTAACATATTCTCTTTGTCAAGGTGTCATTTCTTTCAGAATTTTATTAGCTTTAATAAAATAAAGAGGAAAAAATTTTAGTTTTAATATTTTTGAAGATTTGAACAGTTTTATAGTTGTTGAAAAAGCAGAGTTCGCACAATTTCGGACGGTAGTGTATAAATGAATATTTTTTTATTTTTAAAACAAAAATGGAAGAAGATTAAGATTTTAGACGATGATGTTCTTATGACATTTTCAATCGTCTAGATAGAGAAACGCAATGTTAAACAAAGAAGTACTTATGTTATATTTCTTGGTGTAAGAAAGAAAGGTATGCGTTACCTATTCAGTTTTACACTTTCTTTATAGCTTTTTCACGTGATAAAGGGAGAAAGAAATAATTACCTGGGTCCTCAGAGTTATTAATTAATCCTTCTTAACAGATTGCAGGTCAAGCGAACCCTCATTTGCAAAATAAAGATATATCTTTCTCTCTCCATAAATTGTTCTTTTCTCTGTCACCGAAAACCCAGCAGGGGTCCGGACGGAATGAATGAATGAATGAATGAATGAATGAATACCAAGATTATTATAGTTAACTAGCAACTTTGTCGTCCGCAAGCGGCCGACTACGTTGCTAGTGTGCATTAACCATATTTTTTATTCACTTTTTTTTAAAAAAATTTAATATTAGAAATGTAAAAAAAATTTCTTTATATTGGATCTACCACCCAAGTAGCAAGGAATATTGCTCGAATGTCAAGCTGATATCAAGCGGCAATATTTTTGTGACATTCAGGCGATATCATAATGTCCTCTTCACGGGGACATTCCTAGGTGATGTATCTATGTGACGGTCTTTCACGCAAAAAATGTAACGCATTACAAAACTTACATTCTACATTTATTAAACCTAAATAATTCTGTGGAACTTTACTTTCATTGAAATCTTTAAAAAACATTATTTCAACTCCTGCAGTTTTTTTATTCCAATTATCGTTTTTACATGCCAAATTCTTTTCTTGACGCACTTTCTTTTCATCTTCCGTTTCCGTAGAAAATTTTTTCATCTTACATGACAAATTATTTTTTTGACGCACTTTCTTTTCATCTTGAGTTTCCATTGATATTTTGCTTTTCCTTCATGCCAAATTTTTATCCTTGCGTATTTTATTTTCATCTTCAGTTTTTATAGATAATTTCTTTTTTTTGCATGTCAAATTTTTTTTTGCGCTCTTTCTTTTTTATATCTGTTTTATTACGATTACGTTTTCTCAATCTCTCATTCTCCTGTCTTATTATTTTCTACTCATATGTAACTTCGCGCCTTGCCTCCCTTTTTCTTCCCTTCTCTTTAATTGCTCGAATTATCTTTTTATCATTTTCTTTACTCAGAAAATTCTTCATTTTTAAATATTCATGTGGTGAAATTTTGTTCACATTATTATCAGTTGTACAAATTATTTTCTTTTCACTAGTATCATTTAGAGAATGTTTAATTTTTAAATATTGTGTTAATAGAACTCTGTTAATATTATTACTGTGCAAAGTATTAAAAACAGAACAAGAGTTTAAAATATAGTTTTTATGTTCCTAAGTTCAATTTATGAAAAGACGGTTCTAATTATTCTCTATTATCGAATTCCTATTGTGAGACGTTCTTACTGCCAGAAAATAATTTAAGCGATTATTTTCAAACATTGACTTAAAATGGTTTCTCATTTTGTTATTATCAGTTTCATAATTTATACGGTTTGGCATTACGTTAAATAATACAGATGTTGCAAATGCTATTGCATATACTCCACACTAAACACTACCAAAAAGTTGTTGATTAACAGCTTCAAAAACTACTGTTGGTTTAAAAGGGAACAATCTAATTAAACATTTTATTTGATGCACATTTAAACACCCCTCATTAAGGCTATCAAAAATATAAAGCCTTACTCTATCGTAATAAACATAAATTCAGTGACCATAATTGTTATTACCGCTAAAAAGTATTTTAATATGTTTATCACCTTCTCTAATTGGGACAATAAAATCAAGCATTTGTACATACAAAGTACTTTGCACATTGAAAAATGAATTGGAATCTTTTCTTAATAATTCTTCAAATTTGTACATATGCATGTAATTTAACAATTTATTTCTATTTTCAATAATTTTTAAATCTTTATCACTTAAAATAACATACTCTTTTATGTTGGCCATAGTATACTTCGTTTAATTTTATTTTTGATTCATGAAAATCTAAATATCTTTAACCCTTTTGCTCACTCTCTCTAATATAACCAATTTTGTCTTTAACTCAATACAACCAATTTTACCTTTTATTAAAAATAAGCAATTTTTCCTTTAATTCAATACAATTAATTTTACCTTTTACTAAATATAACCAATTTTGCCTTTAATCCAATATAACCAATTTTGCCTTTTATCCAATAAATCTACCAAATATCCAAAAGAATAAGAGAACTATGAGTAACTATGAATCAGTAACTACTGATCAGCCAATAAGTGCAAAAAGGACACTCTTATATGAGTAATCAGTAGTTCATTACAAATAACATATATACGTATTTATACCTGTATTAAAACCCCTGAACAAATACCACAAAAAAACCAACCATTAGACAATAGAACCTTTGTTAATGGGGATTAACTCTGAGGACCCAGGTAATAATTTCTTTTTTCACATTTATTATATAGAAAAATAAAGATGTACCAACCCTTGGCCAATAGAACCTTTGTTAATGAAGATTAACTCTCGAAATTTTTTCCGTGTATTATCACAAGGAAATATAAAGATAAAAGTAAAAAACTGAAGAGGTAATGTATATCTTTCTTTCTCACATCAAGGAATATAACATATAATTTTCATTTAATAATGCATTTCTCTATCTAGAGGATTCAAAATAACATAAGAATATCTTCGCCTAAAAATCTTACTCTTCTTTCTTTCTGTTTTCAAAATAAAAAAAATATGTATATACCAGTATTAGACTCTCAGAACAATTACCACAAACAATACCAATTCTTGGACAATAGAGCCTTTGTTAATGAAGATTAATTCTGAGGGGCCAGGTAATAATTTTTAAATTTTTTTATTAAAATTTTCTGGGGCTCTAATACAGGTAGGGGAGAGTGATAAACAGTGGGACAGTTTAAACAGTAGGTCACTTTAATTTTCTGAAAAACTGCTAAAGAAATTCGACCAAAATTTAAATGTAAACCATGTTTATGACAACACACTATCTATACGCAAGCGCATTTATACTTACACAGGGACTAAAAATGTGATTTTTTATGCTAAAAAACATTAAAAAATTCAAAATTTATAATTATTACAATTATTGTTCGGCAAAATTTGAAAAATAACACTTGATAAGAGAACGACTATTCAAATTTTCCTCCAAATTGTTTTTATGTTATGACGAAATTATGACGTATAATCAGCAGTACTGTAAACGTAAAAAAAAATAATAACAATTTTTTATATGAAACTTGGCATCGTATTATAAAAATGTAAAATATTATTAAAATATAAGTGTTTTGCAACATTTGTTAACGTTATTTAATGCAAAACATATATATTTATAATGTATGAAGCAGAATATTATTATTGAAACAAATATTCATTATTTAATAATAGGTGTCCCACTGTTTAACACAAACCTTGAAAACAAGAAAAATGTATCAAGTTCCAAAAACTTGAAATTTTTCTATTTAATCACAATATAATTTAAATAGAATATATGCATTATGTGGAAAAGAGTTCAAACTTTATGGTAATACCAAAAAGTGGACAAAAATATATAAAATTGAAAAAAAGTGATCTTATGCCATTTTGAATTGTCTAGATAGAGAAACGCAATGTTAAACGAAGAAGTACTTATGTTATATTCCTTGGTGTAAGAAAGAAAGGTATGCGATACCTTTTTAGTTTTAGACTTTCTTTATAGTTTTTTAACTTGATAAAGGGAAAAAGAAATTATTACCTGGGTCCTCAGAGTTATTAATTAATCCTCTTTAAAAGATTGCAGGTCAAGCGAACCCTCATTTACAAAATAAAGGTATATCTTTCTCTCTCCATAACTTGTTCTTTTCTCTGTCACCGAAAACCCAGCAGGGGTCCGGACGGAATGAATGAATGAATGAATGAATACCAAGATTATTATAGTTAATTATTGTCTAATTTATCAAAAATATTGCACAAATTAACACTTTGGATATCTATTTATAACTTACAGTAATTGTTTTTACCATATTTTTATTAATTTGTTGAGATTTTTGACCTCAAAACGAATGTCAACCGAATTCGGTCTGTTTAACAAATATTCTAAGAACATTTCATTTTCCGAAAACTTTTGGAAAATATAAAACATTTTCAGAACATTATGTGAACAAACATTAACTTTTTAAAAACGTTATAAGAACGTTATATTGGAACATAGAACGTTTTGTGTCCACTCGGGTGTTACGTGCAGCTTAGAACGGGTTAATTGGCTATAATTGGTTTCTATCCAGTTTTTCTAAAAATAGAAATTATTCTGATGTTCATTGTCGCTTGATTGTATTTCTATTAATTTGGATGATTTTATATTTTATAAGTAATTAGTAATTTAACTATGTTGTTGCTATGTTATTAATTTTTTTGTCATAATTATTATTGATTTTATTATTATTTTAGATTAATTACAAATTCCATTTTCGAATTTACAATTGATATTATTTATTATTTTCAAATAATTAAAAAAAAAAGGAGAAACATTACAAAGCAGTTTTGATTGTTTTTACTTGATTATTAGTTCAATGACTTGCAATATGTACACATTGATAGCCAACACAAAAATAAATTAAGGTATTACGCCTCTTATTCCCGAAAGACAAAATATAGATAATGTTGCATATTTATTGTTTGATTAAAAAACAATTTACAAGCTATTAATAAATTGATTTCCTATTATAGGTTAAAGATTTATCTAAGCATTTATCGTTAGATAAAATCTTATTGAAATCTTTTTTTATACACATTTTTGTTTTAAATAAATTAATGTTTCATTACTTGTCCAATAAAATCTGGATTGTTTTTTAAATTTTCCAACAATACTTCATTTAGACGAACATCAGGTGCCAGCGGAGGTAGCTTTTGACCTTTGATGACATTGTTTTCAATTACAAATAGTGAGTTTTCCTAAAAAAATTATTGTTATTACTATAATAATAATTGTTATTATTAGTATTATTTATAAATAATTTGACTTTTCTCTGTACAGTGGAGGAAGAATGACCAATATTAAATAAATAATAATCATTGTCAGGCAAAGTATTTTATATAGTTTAAATAAATAAAAAAAAAAAGTATCTTGTCTTAAACGCGATAAAAAATGATTTACCATAATGTATTATACAATCGAAAAAGATTAATCTGAATATTATATGGTAGACCTTATTAGAAATTTTGTGATTTGATAAGAGGTGACCTAACGTAACCCAAGGACAATTTAAATACTACTCATTTGTTTTGTTGTACGAAATACAATTTTAATTAAACATAATTCGATTTAGAAATTTTATGCTTTAAAAAAAGAATTAAATAATAAAAATTATAAAATAATTAATAACAAAATATGTGATTCAAAGTTAATCTTGTAAACATTTGTATTTAATTGTTGATTTCATGTAAATACTCTACACGAAAAATTCAAATTACTATTAGTATAATGTTCTGTCAAAAATTTAAAATACCTTTGAAGCCATGTCACTTAATTTAATATTAACACATTATATTTTCACGGTTTAAATCTCTACGGAAACACTGAAGATCTCGATCCGTAAAGAGGATTTATAGTAGCGATATTACCCCACTTTTTATATTGAATAATTTTATAGTCTGCGGAAAATTGTTCTTCCGTTCATTTACTTAAGTAGTTAATCATTAAAATATTAATGACGATTATGAAATAAAATTTAATAGCGACACTAAAAATAAAGTGATTGGTGGTTATTTATTATTTTAATCAGCTAGGTAATAATAAGTTATTACTGTAATAGCTATTATTTTGGTAATTTATATAATTATGTTACGTGCCACTCTTTGTAATGAATTAATAAAATAATAATAATTTTATTTTTTAAAATTCTACTTTTGAAATAAATATAAGCTAATTTTTTCAAGGCAAACAAACTTTTATTTAAATATACTGGAAAAATTATACTCTAAATTTAAGAATATCTTTTTGGCGCGTATTTAAGAATATTTGCCATGCATTTTATTCTTAAAGTTAGAATATAATATTTTTAAAATAAAATAAAACATTTCTTAAATTAAGAAATATTCTACAATTCAATTTGCAGTTTTCAATTTAAATATTGTAATATTTAAAATACAATGGGTAACAAAAAATTCTAATAATTTTCTAGATTAATTCATTGACTTATAATTTAAATTATCAATAGTTTCCATATAACGCACTATATAGTTCAAATATTTTAATGTAAAAAAATTTTAAGTCAACACTTACCTAATACATATATTTAAAAGTTCACAGTAGTATGTATATTATATTTTATAGTTTCAATTTTAAAGCAAAGAAATTTTAAATTCTAGCGTTTGTATAATATTTATATTTTAAAGCGTTTTAAACAATTAATTTGTACTTTGAAAGAAGTGCACTCTCATTCTGTATATTCCTATATGATTAGAAATAATCTCATAATTTTACAGAATGACGAACAAACACTTAAAATCTATTACATAACTAAATGTATTAGAAATCTATTTTGTCATAGACAAAGACATTTTTACCTTAATGAAAAAATTTCTAATTTTTTGAAAATTTATATTTTTTTATAAAAAAATATGGGCATGTCTCCAGAATTTCTAAACATTATGTTATCGCTTATTATTATATCTTATAACTTATAAAAATAATTTTACAACACGATAATATATGGTGCTCTTCAAATGTATCATGTGTTTAATAATTATTTTAATTATGTACAGGAAATTATGAGTGTCACTGACAGGGACAAAATAAACAGTTCCTTGTGAACGACTTTAACTGTTTTTTAATTTAAGCAATATAACTTCGTTTAGTATATTAATTGAGACAAGCTATCATGATTTAAAAATTTTTTTTACCAAGCCATTTATAAGATATGGATTTATCAAAATTACAAAATTTTAATAATTTTGCTTCCTCGTGGAGGAAGCTTTGTAGTCCTTTCGTTTATAAAACTTTTCAAAGTGGCGGAAACAAATTTTTTTCTTTATAGAAACATGTTATATGAGATCCTGATCAATTGTCCGGATGTATGTATGTATGTGTGTGTGTGTGTGTGTGGATCCCTTTTTTGTTTAGAAGATAACTTTAACAGGTTTTAATGGATTTAGATAAAATTTGGTAGGCTCATTTATCATATTATTATCTCAAATCTGACCAAAGGATTTTGAAAAATACCCAAAAAAAAAAATTTTATCGTCTTTTTTCCAAAAAATTTTTTTTAATCGAAAAAATTTTTAAATAGAAAAATTTAAAGTTATATATAATAAAATCGTATTCCTTACGTCAAGACGAATCGATCTATATATATATATAAAGTATACATTTGAGGTAAATTTAAAGAATTAATGAAAGTTAAAAAATCAAAAATTCACATTTTGGCTATAAAATTTTGTGATTTTTTAAATTGAAGTTTATATATGAAATAATTGTATTCCTTACGTCAAGACGAATCGATCGATATATATATAAAGTATATATTTGAGGTAAATTTAAAGAATTAATAAAAGTTAAAAATCAAAAATTCACATTTTGGCAATAAAATTTTGCTTTCTCCACGAGGAAGCAAATTTTTTTGCTGATCGTAAAGAGGAAGCAAAATGTTCATGTAATGAACATCTGAATTTACAACTTGTTTTTCTTAATTTTAAAAGTATTTTTTTCAAAAATGTGTTTTTAAATGTACTTTTCAAAAAAATCTAAAATATTTTTTAAACGATATTGCTATCAAATTTTTTAATTTTTAAGACTCAAAGTCATTTTTATACTGCGTACATTAATGCATTTTGGTTTTCTGATTCTGAAAATCAGTGAAAATTCCCGAAAATGTGAGGAAAAATAGTATTTTCAATGAAAATTGGAATTTATTCCTGAAACTTCGGAAAAATTTCCACAAACAATGGATACTCTACCAATATTAGTACGAAATATTTCCGAAATTGGGAGGATAAGTAATTTTGTTATTTAAAAAATGGAAATTACTATATTATTATAGGGAAAATATTATGTTTTTGAAATAAAATTAAATTTACTTAGATTTTATAATTTAATTGTAATCATATACAGTTATAAATAAATTAATTAATTAAAATAGTATTTGTTAATAAATTTAATTTATAAATAATGGTTCATATAAATGTATATAATTTTGAATTTTTTCCGACCATTATAAATATTTATAAATATAATATTAATTTAGGAAATTATATGTTTATATTTAAAAAAATTTGCTTGACAATTATTTAAAATAAAACAATAAATTCTTTAAGGTCACTTGCACTATTAGAAACTCCCTATGCCTTAGAGTTTTTCAGTGTACAAACACAAAATTTTTTTATAGCCTCCCTTGATCGAGCGCGTTAACGCGGCAGTTCCCAATGGTTGTAGGCTGTATACACAGATACACACACAAACTATAAAACCCATGATTCGAGAGTTCAAGTCCTAACCAAATCGGTTCCTCTAGATCTGAAGATGTAATTGGAAAATTATCATAAAAATATTTTTTACATTCTCATCATAAATGAGAAAGTATTCGTTTTGGTTGATTTTGACCAACTTCTAATTCATGTAAATCTCCACGTTTTGAGACCTCCTGATGCCAAAAAAATAGGTTTTGAAAACCTGTCCGTCTGTCTGTCGTCTGTCGTCTGTCTGTAGACACTTTTTTGTCCCAACGATAACTTTAACAAATCTTAACGAATCGCTTTGAAATTTGGTATACTCTTTCAACATGTAAAAATGAAGCCTGAGTTCGTCGGACAGACTTATCCGCCCAAAAATTCAAACATTATTCAAATTTTGAATTTTCAAAAAAATTTAATTTTTCTCAAATTTAAAAAAAAAAATTTTTTCTTAATTTTCCATAAAAAAACTACCAAAAATAAACATTTTTTTTCCTTCAACACTTTTCGATAGAGATTAAAACAAAAGAGTTATTCAAATTTTGAATTTTGAAAAAATTCAAATTTTTCATTTTTTTTTTTTTAATTTTCTACTATTTTTCCCTAAAAATACTCCCAAAAAGACACATTTTTTTAACACTTTTCAATAGAGGCTACAATAAAAAAGTTACGAATTTTTTAAGATCAAAAAATACAAAAAATTGAATTTATAGTGAATGAAGCAGTGGAAAATAGAAGAAAATATTCAAAAATACAAATCGAATATATTTTTTCTGACTTAGATACTTATTAGAATAACATCTAAATAACATAAAATAATAAAAATCAACTCAAATTTTTTTTTTTTTAAGTCCTGCCATTTCCTTTCATTTCTTGACGTAAAGTGAATTTTGATTTACTTCATTAAATTTTATGATTGTAGGTAGTTTTTTTATGTATCATTTGGGTTTTATAACATTGAAAGTAACAATAGTTTTAAATTATTTTCATTCTGTCAGTTCCGTAAAAAACGAGATTAAAGTGTCAAAAAATCCCTTTTTTAGCACTTTTTAAAGCACTGTAAATTGGAAACTTTATATAATAAAAATCTCTACGCGGACTTGAATGAAAGCTTAAATCTTTATCTTTAATTTTTATTACTGAATGATAATTGCGCGGAAACTTATTTTTCATGTAATCGCTATTTCAAACAGTCAAAATAGCTAGGATAGAGAGCACTTGGTAAAAATCGATTTCTGTAACCGGATATATTTGGATTTTGTCACTTGGAAGTTCATTACGTTTTTATTGACGTATCGAAAGTTGGATTAAAAAAATATCAAAATGGTGTTCTAAATATTCGAAATTAGATTGAATTTTTTTGCTTCTTGTCCTCAGGAGTTTTCGGTAACACTAGAATTTTTCAGATACGTCAATAGATACGTTATGAACTTCCAAGTGTCAAGTTCCAAATAAATCCAGTTACGGAAATCGGTTTGTACCAAGTGCTCCCTATCCCAGCTATTTTGACTATTTGAGATAGCGAATACATGATAAACAAGTTTCCGCGCGATTATCATTTCGTTTTCAGTTTTGGATCTTGAAGTTAAATGTTTAAGCTTTCATTTAAGCCCTCGTGAAGATTTTTATCATGTTGCGATTCCATTTTACAGTTCTTCAAAATATGCTGAAAAGATATTTTCTTGTATATTCTCGTATATTCTTGTTTAGTTACACCTTAACTTTCAATAAGCACAAAAAATTTAAATAAACGCGACTTGACCATTTTTTGGAACCCAGTGTTATCCATGCAACATTTTTTCTACTATAAAGAAATCATTGCGATGTGAAACAAAAATGGTTTTAATAATAGACATGATGATGATTATAAATGTTTCAGGCAAAATTATAAACAATTATAAATTAACAAAGTATAAAATTTGATATTTTTTTGGAGAAAATTCATTTTTGAACAAACTTTTTAGCAAATGAATATTTCTACATTTTGGGTTTTTAAAATTCTTATTACTATTCTTAAGTCAGTTATTAAAAATTCAAAATGGCGGATTTAATAGGGCAGATGAGTTTTTTAAAAATTCATCGGAAACACTTGAAACTCGTTACTCGGCGGTTTTTGAGACATTATATATATTTAGACATTATATTTACATTGTTAAGTTATACCATACGAGGCTAAATTAAAAACGCCTTTAAGACGTCCAAAAGACGTCTTTAATCAAAGTCTAAAAGACATCTTCAAGACGTCTTTGGAACAAGTGTGCCCACTGAGAGGTGATCCAATTTATGATAAATTGTATAAAATACTACATTTTCTAAATCTACTAAATGAAAAATGTAAGAAATACTGGAAACAAAGCAAGTTCCAAAGCATAGACGAATCTATGATTAAATTTAAAGATCGTAGTAGCATAAAGCAATACATGCCAGCAAAACCTATAAAATGCGAGTATAAATGCTGGTATCATAGTTCCACTCTTACGCCGCCAGATGGTGATAATTTTTTTTCTCACAGTTGAGATCACTCTTGAATACTATAAAAGCTGAGACTCTAACTCAGAAGGTGTATTGCAAAGCACATTTTTTTTCTTTTTTAATGAATTGCAGTAATATTATTTGATTTTTAATTTTTATAAACTGCCGTCTGCCAACTGAAAATTCCTATATGAAATCGCTTATATTGTTTCCTTTATATAATGCTATGTAAAATCTTAAATATAGATATTTCGGAATCTACATGAATATGATTTCTTACGTTCAAATCAGTCATATATATGATCCCACGTGAGGATTTTTAATATGATTTCATGTCAGATTTTTTGTAATAATTATTCATTCAAGAATCAAAAAAAGATTTGATGTATGGTTTGATATAGGAAAATTTCTGGTTAAGGATTGAGCAATAAATTTTGGTATGTTTTTCAATGAGAAAACACGAAGGAAATTGACGTAAGAAATTGAAGGAAAAAATAGGACCAGAAAAAATTGTAGGATTTCACATAGGAATTTATATAATTTATTACCTAAGAATACGTTTATAAGATTTTACAATGAATGCCACTTCAAATTATGTCTCAAGTTACTATATGATTTTTCATAATATCCTATATTGTTTCTTACATGACACATAGGATTTTATGTGGATTTTAATATATGAATTTATGTGAGATCCAATATAAGATCCTACATGAGAATTTTCAGTAAGGTGGTCCAATCATATACTCCAACCAATCGGTTGACAAAGAAGATGTGCTCATTGCAGCACAAAACAAAATAAAAAACAAAGTTCTTGGGCCTATGAGCCAAAGCAGAATATATTATTGAACGGGAACGCAATCGTGAATGGAAACGTAAGAATGGGTGAGAGAAGAATAAATATATTTGCTATCCTTCTCTTACTCATTCTTACGTTTCCGTTTGCGATTGCGTTCCCGTTCAAGAATCTATTCTGCTTAGGCCTTATACCATTTGCTCAGTACTGTTATACCTATTACCTAACCAAAATTACTTCGTCTTATATCATGCATAAAAGATATTTAAAATTCCGCAAATTGACTAATTAATTTATATAACATTATATGTATATTATAGTTACTAAAATTAATAAATTTTAAAAATTAAAAAAAAGGAAAACGAACTAGTAAACGATTTTATGATTGTTATTATGACAACGTGGTTTTGATTTTCATAATTTGAATCATAGATTTGTAATCAATGATCTTAAAAACCCATAGATACCAAGTTTTAAAATATTCGAGCACTTTTTAAAAAATGTTCCCGCCATATTAGATCTGCCAATATGAAATTTTGAAAACTTACTGATTGTATTCTTTTACTATTTCTGAATCCGCCTTTTTTATTTTTTTAAATACAACTTTAGATTCGTCAATAGAAAAGTTTAAAAGTTAGAAGTTTGAAATAAATCCAGTTATAAAAATCGATTTTTACTAAGTGCTTTCTATCCTATTTAAAATTTTTGAAATAGCGATTACATGATACATAATATCATTCACATTTCAATTTAGAAACAAAAAGTTGAAGAACTTTATTCCAGGTAAGTTGGTTCAAATTCTTAATTTTTTAATTTTAATAACACAAAAAAAAGCCGAACTGAAAGTAAAAGAATCTACTTTTTAAAAAGATAATAATTATAAAGATTTTAAAATGATGTCCTTAAAACTTTATGAGAATGTTATCATTTAATTAAATTTAAAAAAATGAGAAATTCACTTTACCAGAATTTATTTTCCAAAAGCTTCACTTATTTTTGTTCACAGAAAATTAAAAGGCATTAAAATAAGCAAAATTGGATTAAAATAATAAGCGTTGCAACTTATTTTAATGCCTTTTAATTTTCTGTGTTATATATGGTTTCCTTGATATTCTTTTATAAAAAAATAATTTATGTAATACTTGCATAAAAAAAGCCTAACTTTTGACGCATGGAAAATCTGAGAAAAAATGCGTTTTTTAGTAGAGGATGTTATAAATACCACCGAGCATGTAAATATCACTTCTGGTACTTTTATTCCACGATGTTACGTTTTGTCAAACTTTTTTAACACACTAGTTTTTTTACATTCTCATCATAAATGATAAGGTTGAATTTACATGTTAATGTAAATGCAGAATGCAAAACCGAAAATAATGAGAGTGAAAAGGACAAGGATATATCACTATCCTTTTCACTCTCATTCTTTTCGGTTTTGCATTCTGCATTTAGATGTAACTCCACCCTAAAGTTTTTACATTCTCATCATAATGAGAAAGTATTACATTTGACCGATTTTGACCAACCTCTAATTCATGTAAATCTCCACGTTTTAAGCCTTTCTGATGCCAAAAAAATAGGTTTTAAAAAAATGTCTTTCTTTATGTATGTATGTATGTATGTCTGTCTGTCTGTCTGTAGACAAAAAAGTTTGCTCGACGATAACTTGAGCAAATTTTATTTAATCGACCTCAAATTTGGTATACACTTTAAGTTCACCAAAATTTCGCCTGAGTTCGTTGGGCAGACAATTTCGTCAAAAAACAACAAAATTATTCAAATTTTTAATTTTCAAAAATTTTTATTTTTCAAAAAAAAAATTTTTTCAATTTTTTTTTGAAAAATATGAGTAAAATGAAACACTTTTTTATTTTATCATTTTTTGATTGGAGTGAAAACAAGAAAGTTACTCATTTTTTTATAATTTTTAATTTTTAAAAATTTTCATTTTTCAAAAAAAAAATTTTTTTCAATTTTTTTTTGAAAAATGTGAGTCAAATGAAACACTTTTTTCCTTTAGCATTTTTTGATTCGAGTGAAAACAAGAAAGTTATTCATTTTTCTTAAAAAATGACAAACAAAAACGGATGAAAAATGGGTAAAATGCAGGGCAAAATTACTTTATTTTGAAAAAGTATGTGCGACTATGTATTTTTTTTTTTAAACCACCTTAAATTAACATAAATTAAAGTAACTTACTCATGAAATACCGAAATTTTTGTTTTGTTTTTTTTTAAAAGTCAACCATTGCTATCCATTTCCAAAAAGTGCAATTATTTTCAAAATATTTCTGATTAGTTCATGTTGCACTGTTTTTACTAGAATATCGTAAGTTTTCGATTGCTAACTTTTGAATTGAGTGAACTTCTTTTATTTTTAGACTTTTTTTTATCTTACCCCTTGACAGTCCATGGCTCATATATATCCCAATAAAAAGACGTTCCGTTTTTGTGATTTTGAACGTATTTGTACACATTTGAAGAAAATAGTAAATCTTTTTCTATTTAAGTATCAATGAGTACACTGTTGTTTTCGAGGTCCCTGAATTCGAATTTGAGGTTAGATTTAAAAAATCTAAAATGGCTGGTCCAACATAACGGAATAATTTAACATTGATTCGATTAGTTTAAAATTCGGTACACGGAGATTTTTGGTGTCTATGAATCCAAATTTTGAATTTGTTAATTCGATCCTCAAATTTTGATTTACCGACCCCACAAATTCACTAGCACCGAATTTTGAACGAAGCATATCAATTTCAAATTTTTCCGTCATATTGGGTAGCCATATTGAGTCCGCCATTTTCTATTTTTTTTTAATTTTTAATTAAAAATTTATTTTTACATTCTCATCATAATGAGAAAGTATTACATTTGCCCGATTTTGACCAACATCTAATTCATGTAAATCTCCACGTTTCAAGCCTTTCTAATGCCAAAAAATAGGTTTTAAACAAATGTTTGTCTGTCTGTATGTATGTATGTATGTATGTATGTATGTATGTATGTATGTCTGCCTGTAGACAAAAAAGTTTGCTCGACGATAACTCGAACAAATTTTAATGAATCGACTTCAAATTTGGTATACACTTTAAGAGTACCAAAATCTCGCTTGAGTTCGTTGGCCAGATGATTTCGTTGAAAAACAACAAAATTATTCAAATTTGTAGTTTTTAAAAATTTCCAAACGTCGCATTTTTAAAAAAAAAATTTTTCAATTTTTTTTCGAAAATTGCGGGTAAAAATAAACACTTTTTTCCTTTGATAATTTTCAATAGCTATTAAAACAAAAAAGTTATATCACTTTTCTTAAAAAAAAGACAAAATCGGATGAAAAATGGGTAAAATGCAGAGCAAAATTACTTCATTTTGAAAAACTATGTTCATCTATGTATTATTTCTGTTTAAACCACCTTAAATTAACACAAATAACAGTGACTTACTCATAAAGTTCCGATTCTTTTTTTTTTATAAGTCCAACTATTGTTTTCCATTTCCAAACATTGCTATTGTTTTCAAAAAATCCTCTATATTAGAATACTTCATATTGCGCTGTTTATACTATAATTTCGTATTTTTTCGATTATTTACTTTTGAATTAGTTAAAATTCATGTATTTGTAGATTTGTAAACTTTTTTTTCTTTAACACTTTTCGATACAGATTAAAACAAAAAAGTTAAAACAGTTATGTTCTATAACGATTAAGGTAACAAAAATTTTAAAATATTTTCGATGTGTTATTTTACTCATTAATTTTTTGCGGACCAGTTTTAACCTATTTTGCCACCTTTTCTTTTAGCAACTTTCCTCTCTAGATTTAAAGTTTTTGAAGCAGTATTCCTAAAACATTTTTTTCACTATAACGAAAGCATTGTGAAGTGAAACAAAAATAATAAGTGTAGCAGGCGAAATTATAAAGAATTATAAATTAACTAAGTATAAAAATTGCTATTTTTTAAGAGAAAATTCATTTTTCAACAATCTTTTTAACAAATTTAAATAAATCTTTCTACTCCTTGGTTTTTTAGGTCGCTCATTAAGATTCTAAAGTCAGTTTTTAAAACTTCAAAATGGCGTATTGAAACATTTTTGACGCGAGATTTTTAGCATTTAAAGGTATTCTAAAGGGATAAGATTTGAAAAAATTATAAAAACTGAACAAAATTTCTAAAAAAATCTTTTTTTTAATGCTTGTAAATTGTTTATTTAAAATTTGTCGGTTCTTTTAGTACACTATTTGATAGAGCCTCAACGTACCTGTAAAAATTCCGTTAATGGGTTAATGCACGCCTCCTTTTCCTATTGTATCTTTCTAATTTTCGAGCGTGAAACGCGAGTGCCGTGATGAGAATGTTATCCTTAAAGTCAAAGTACTTTAAGAAGATGAAATTTAATTTATAAAAACAAAAAATTTCACTTATATAAATTGTACAAAAAAATTTTTATGAATATGAATAAAAACATGAGAGCGAAACCTCATATAATAAATTTGTTGCTTTAAAAAATGTATTTACTTTAAAGTTCTTTTTTTAGTGTTTTTAAATTTTCAATTAATTTTTTCTTTTACTCAATTGAAATTAGCTCAAAGCGGAATGTCTTATTTTAGTAAATAATTTGGTTTGTCGATTTTCGTTAACTACAAAGACCTGGCCAATCCACGGCGCAATATTAAGGAACTAAGTTTGAACAGCTACAGTGCCGTCATTCTCTTTTTTTTGCCCGATAAAAAATTTATTCTAATACCTTTAAATCTTACCTATTTCTATAATTTAATTTAACGTATTTTAATAAAGACTATGAGTTGTTTCTAATAAATTTTTCAAAACAAGTCGATTATATGAAGATCCCCTTTTAAAATAACTACTTTTTTACTTATTTTAACTCTGTGTGTAATTAATTTTACTCTTTTTAATAAAATTAATAAAGATAATTTCTTTCTTCTTGACATTTTACTTCAAAATTAATTAAATCAACCACAAAGTCTGAAACAACTACAAAATCTCATTCCACCAAATAGATTCTTGGGTCATTCAACTACTTTCTGGTAGTATAATTAATACAATTTTTAAATTTAATAGGAAAATTTTTGTATTACAGAGTGTAGTTAAAAAGTAATTAATGCTAATAGGTTTTGAATTGTAATAAACAAACAAAGCGCGCGAAGCGCGTAATAATATCGGACCGCGAAGCGAGCCCATACGCGCTAAGCGCGTGATGAGAATGTGGCCGCCCCCGCAGGGGGCTGCCAGATTTTTTTTATTTAATTGATGCTTCTTACACCATGTTATTGCAAAATATTATATTTTATGAATTTATTACTTTAATTTTTAAGTAAATTATAGAATTTCAAACAAGTTCGGAAAAAAATTCCTACTCAATAGTAGGAAAAATTTCCGGAATATGTCGGAGATTTTTCCCAATTTTTATTCGGAAAAATTTCCACCCCATGGGGTTCCGTGCTGTCCGTATTTTTTCGGAAATATTTCCGAAAAATTTTTTACAGTGTAGCAAAAGAAGAAGAAGAAGACCCAGCTGAGGCGAGTCTAAGTCGAATTTGGGTAATTATCAAAAAAAGCTTTTAATTGATGAAATTTTTTAAAAATAAGTATTCGGAGGGTAAATGAACATTTATAGTGTTAACTTTTGCAAGAATTTTAATTATTAACCTGATAAATAATTGTGGAAACATTTCATGTTTGAATCACCCGCGTGTTCTCTTGATATCTAGTGGTGGGGAAAATCTAAATCACGTGACTTATACCGACGTTACTATAGTCGAGTTCTACTCTATAGTCTTTGTAAACCATACGCGGCAGAAGCCTTATTAATATTGTCTCTTAATCATTCATTCAATTTATGCTAATATATCTATTTTCTTTAACCTAATAATCATTGTTTCTTTTATTGAGATTCCATATCCTCTATAGGTTATGGGCCCAGACTCGTTAAAATAAAAATTCAATCGATTTGTGAAAGGTGAAATAAACGTGTGTGCGGTTCTCGAGAGGACGCGTCGTTTCGGTCTTGTGAAAATTTTTAACAATGGCTACAACGCACTCGGTTTGTGTAGAAGCACTAAATAAAGAAAATTACGATACTTGGAAAGTGCAAATGAAGTTTTTTTAATGAAATTAAACAAATAAGCTTAAGCTTAAGCTGAAAACCATTTACCAGTCCAAAGGACCAGCAAGAAAAGCCATACTTCTCAAGCAATTAATATTGCACAGAATGTTGGACGGTGACGATATCCGCGATCATGTAGCTAGGTTTTTCGATGCAGTCGACAAGCTGCAAGAAATGGAAATTGAAATCAACCAAGATCTTTTGGCGATTCCCCTTTTGTATAGTTTACCTACGTCATACGAAAACTTTCGGATCGCCATCGAATCTCGCGACGAACTTCCTACACCGGAAGCGTTAAAAGTTAAAATTATCAAGGAATCGGATGCCCGTAGTAGTAAAGTGCGCGACGGTATTGAAAATGCTATGTGGGCAAATAACGGGAAATTTAAACACAAAAATAAGTGGAAACCTGGTAATTCAAGTCGCGAGAATCACGAAGAGAAACATCAATCTTCGGACACAAATCAAATGCCTTTAAAGTATAGGTGTCACAAATCTAGAAAAATCGGACATAAAATTGCAGACTGTCCGGGAAAACGAAAGGATGATGCCGAAAAAGCAGGTCACGTTGAAGAAATTTGTCATCTTATCAGTTCTGAAGAACAAGCACATCAACACGCGTTAAAAGTGAGTGAACTTCAAAGTGAAAACAAGTGGTGCTTGGACAGTGGGTGCACTTCGAACATGTGTAAAGATGAGCGGAAATTCAAAAAGATGTCGCTTTTAGAAGGTCAATCATTGAATCTCGCTAACCGCGATTCGACAGAGATTCATGCAAAGGGAACTGTACAAGTGAATATTTTGAGTAATCAAGATCAAAAGGTGTTAAAATTGGAAAACACATTGCACGTTCCTGATTTGCGTTCTAATTTGTTGTCAGTGAGTAAAATAACTGATAGCGGACATAACGTGTTATTTATAACTGAAGGTGCTTTTGTGCAAAATATCAAAGGTGAAACCAAGTGGTGCGCAGAAAGGATTGGAAACCTCTATTACGTCCGCGAAAATGTGGAGCAATCGGCATCAGCGACAATAAATCACGAAAAATCAAATTTGGAAACGTGGCACAAACGCATGGGTCACTTAAACGAACGAGATTTGAAGAAAATTATGACCGATGACTTACAAACAAAAAGATAGTAAAGAGGGAGATGCAAATTTGTTGAATTGCAAAGTTTGTTTAAAAGGTAAATTTACAAAACTTCCTTTTCCCAAGAAATCTGATCGATCGACTAAACCACTCGAAATTATTCACACCGACGTATGTGGACCGATGAGGACGGAGTCATTAGGAAAAACAAAGTATTTCGTTATTTTCATCGACGATTGCCCAAGATGGTACGAAGTACGATTTATCAGAGAAAAATTGGATGTACTGGAAGTCTTCAAACAGTACAAATCTTTAATCGAAATTCAATTTGACGCGTCTATCAAATGTGTGCAGTCTGATAACGGAACAGAGTACTGGAATAACAAATTCAACGATTTCTTGGATCAGTGAGGAATAAAACGAAGATTAACCGTTCCACATACACCCGAACAAAATGGGATTGCCGAAAGGCGAAACCGTACTTTAGTTGAGATGGCCTGATGTATGCTGCTGGAATCAAACTTGCCCTCGACATTTTGGGGAGAAGCTGTCGCCACGGCAAACTACATCAGGAACAGGAGCCCATCAAGAAGTGTTAACGGAAATACCCCGTACGAAATCTTATTTGGATCAAAACCTGACATCTCGTACTTCAAAGTTTTTGGAAGTACAGCATATGTATGGAACAAGGATCCCACGAAGGGGAAGTTTGAACCCCGATCTATGGAATGTACATTTTTAGGATACTCGGAAACATCGAAAGCCTATATATTCTGGATTCCAGAGAAACGAAAAATAATCACAGCTCGCGATGTTAAATTTTTGGACGAGTTCGAAAAATTAAACAACCACGATGATTTTATTTCGGAAAACATCCAAAGAAAATTTCAAGGACAAAAACAGACAGAAAATTCAAAAGCGAGAGAAATCGAGATCGAATATCCTATCAATAACGTTGTTATCTAACAAGACGACATACTCTCCATTTCATCATCTGAGAATGAACTTGAGGAAATCGAAGAAGAAATTCCACCTGAAGGGGAAGAAATCGAAGAAGAAATTCTACCCGAAGGAGAAGTCCAACAACCTCAAGGTCAACAAAAACGAGGTCGTGGAAGACCGAGGATTCTTCGAACTGGAGAAAGAGGAAGACCGAGAAAAATATATCAACCACCTCGCGAAGAGGAATTCGCCGGATCAGCAGAAATTGATCTTAAAGAAGCAATTTCAGGAAACGATGCAGAAGAATGGCAACTTGCTATCGACGACGAATTTCGATCTTTAATTAACAACGACACTTGGGAGCTTGTTGATTATCCACAAGATAAAAATATCATCAACTGTCGAATAGTACTCAAGAACAAATTCGGACCGGACGGAAATTTGAAACGACGAAAATCACGGCTCGTTGCGAGAGGATTTTCACAGCAGCCTGGAATTGACTTTCACGAAACGTTCATTCCGGTAGCTCGTCTTAGTTCATTTAGGATATTAACAGCTTTTGCTATTGAAAACAATCTGATTATTTATCAATTAGACATCACCACCGCGTACTTGAACGGGATAATCGAGGAAGAGATTTTCATGAATTATAATTCGACAAAGAACTTCGCAAGTTGGGATTGAAACCTCTGAACGCAGATCCATGCGTTTACGTAGCAAAACGCGGTTCTAAAATTTTGATAGTAGGAACTTATGTGGATGATGTCATCTTGATGTCTAAAAATCGAAAATGGATTGACGAAATTACTCAACAACTTCAACTTGAATTCAAAGTCAGAAATCTCGGGGAAATTTAACAGTGTTTAGGAATTGAATTTACCAGAAACAAAGATGAGATTCGACTTTCTCAGACCCGGTACGCCGAAGACATTCTACGCCAATTCGGAATGGAAAATTGCAAGGCAGTCTCATCGCCACTCAACGCAGGCACAAAACTGGTGAAACCAGAATCCCGAGACGTAGAAGACGACAAACTGCCTTATCGTTAGTTAATCAGGTCGCTTATGTACCTCGCCGTTGGAACTCGGCCCGGTATTACGTTTGCGGTCAACTCTTTAAGCCAATATAATACATGTTATTCAAAAGAACATTGGATCGCCGCTAAAAGAATTTTGCGGTACATAAAGGGGACTTTAGAATACGGAATAGTCTTCAGAAAAACAGGGGCCGAACTGCAAGGATTTGTCGATGCCGAGTGGGGATCCTGTATTGACGATCGTCGCTCTTATACGGGCTACGTGTTTATGTTCGCTGGAGCTGCAATCAGTTGGGAGTCAAGGAAGCAACGCACGGTCGCTCTCTCTAGCATGCAAGCCGAGTATATGACGTTAACCGAGGGAGCAAAGGAAGCAATTCATTTAAGGAGATTCTTAAGAGAAATTGGAGTCAACATAAAAAATCCCACTCCAATTTGGAACGATAATCAAGGAGCCCAAAAACTCGCGCAGAATGCAGCATTCCATAACCGGACAAAGCACATCAGCATTCGTCATCATTTCGTACGCGAAGTCTTAAAGAAAGGAATAATTGAAATTGGATACATCCCGACTGGCGAGATGATGGCAGACATCCTAACCAAGGGACTTGGAGGTCCTAAACATCTCGAACATGTAAAACGAATGGGGTTAAGTGTTTTGTGAGTTTCGAATTATTGTTACACACGTTTGAGGGGAAGTGTGGAAACATTTCATGTTTGAATCACCCGCGTGTTCTCTTGATATCTAGTGGTGGGGACAATCTAAATCACGTGACTTATACCGACGTTACTATAGTCGAGTTCTACTCTATAGTCTTTGTAAACCATACGCGGCAGAAGCCTTATTAATATTGTCTCTTAATCATTCATTCAATTTATGCTAATATATCTATTTTCTTTAACCTAATAACCATTGTTTCTTTTATTGAGGTTCCATATCCTCTATAATAATATATAATCACTTGATATGTGCAAGTGGTACGTATCTGTAGGTTCCCTGTGGGCAAAAAACCATGTTCGTTCTAAAACGTTTTAAGAACGTTTTTAGAGCGTTTCATGTCCACCAAATAATGTTCTGGAACACTATTTGAAGATCCATGTTTTTAAAATGTTCCAGAACATTATATGGCGGACATGAAACGTTCTAAGAACGCCCTTAAAACGTTTTTAGAACGAACATGGTTTTTTGCCTACAGGGTTTTTACTCGTCAGTTTTCACCATATTTTCAAACGCTTCCTCATTTAAACTTAATATTCTTAACTTCATTTTAAGTTCGCCGATGAGATAGTCAGACTTATACATATCATTAAAATTGAGTTTGCAAATCAGATAAAGTGATATGAGTCTAAACACCCGCATTTAATTTTTCCACCAGATTTGTCTCCAAAACATCTAAATTTTGCGAAATTTCTGGTATTGAGGCAATTTCTTTTGTTTCCATTAAGCGACTTGATGAGGAATTTTCAACAAATAAATCTGCCTCTTGAACATGTGGAATACTTTTTTCGATTAAAATTAACATGTTTGATAAGCCTAAAAAAATAATTTCTCAGTATCATAAAATTAACAGAACACAAAATCAATATATTTTATAGTAAATGTCCCCTAATTAATACAAAAGTTGAAGAAATAAATTTTTAAACATTAAAATTAGAGATGAATTTAAAAAAATTATATTTGAATTTTCTAATAACATTTTGATTATTTGCCAATATAATTTGTTGATCGTAAATAGTAAAAATTTTGAAACCAGCTAAGTGAAATATTTTTGAACTTTATTATTTCAAATTTTTATTGTCAGAAATTATTTAAAAATTCTATAATTTTTTGTTATAATGTATTAATTTAAATGAATATCTTAAAATTAATCAATCTTTTTTTATACAAATTTCACAGCTTTCATGAACACTACAATTACTGTCTCAATTGAATTGTACATAGAATCCTGGAGAAAATAATATAAAATTTAGTTATGTCTTTATTATTAACATTATTTGTTTATTTATATATTTTCTATACAAGAAACCAAAGATAACAAAAAAATATATTTTTCCTAAATAAGATTTTATGAAATTTGTAGTTTTCATTTTACATAATCTTTGTTTATAAACCAAACCTACACAAATAAACTAAAGTTAGTTGTGTTTTTATTTGAAAAATGTATAAGTTAAATGTATTGCATTGAATTTTAAATACTTAAAAATAATAATAAATTGGATATTTATTCTTTTCTTCGTCCTCTCGTGTCTCTGTAAATCCGAGGGTTTTTTTAAAAAAACACCTATACTGTATCCCATATGTTGATTCGGCACCCAATCAGGATGGTCAATATCATGGAAAGCAGCAGGTTTACCTTAAAAAATTAATAATATTAATAATTAATGTTATTATTATTATTGTTACGTACTATGATAAAGATTAATGTTTAATTTTTCTGACATTTCTCGTCGTAACCCTCGTAACAATACAATTGTTTAAAACGAATGTATAATTACAATAACACTAATATGTTATAAGTTTAATATTCAATTAATAATTACCTGTAATGAAATGTTTTGAACAAATTCGTCCATTTTTTAAATCCATCTCGGATAAATCACATTTCAAAACACGTAACCACTTTTCTCGCCGGTCATGCATCATTTTGGTTAAATCATCTGATTTTAAATTCCTAGCCACTGGCAACCGGAAAAAAGACACGAGATTGTCTCTGTATCGACTTTTACAGTCAAACACCAAACAAGAAATCGTCATTTTAGTTTACTTTATTTAAAAATAATTACTTTTTTGTAAAAATGCCATCCCAGTAAAAAAAAAGAATTAGGAGTAAGCGAAAAGAATTGGTGGTAACTTAAGCTGAATGCGGTTTGGCGAAAAAACCGAATTGGAACGTTACGGTGAATTATTTTTTTCTTACCGTGAATTCTTTTCTCTTAAACATTTGAATTGACGTTTGTTTATTCGAGTTTGCATTATAAATGAATAAGAATAAATGTTTCGAAGTCTAAAAAAGCCGATTTGGAATAAGAAATATATAATTTTTTAAAAAGAAATAAAAGTGAAATGTGATAGATTTACCGACAATTTTACCATGTGAGTACTACTCATATGGTAAATTTATCATATGAACACTACTCACTTTATAAAATCGTCGGTGAATCTGTCACACTTCGCTTTCATTTATTTTTTTTTAATTATATATTTCTTATTCCAAATCGGCTTTTTTAGACTTCGAAGCGCATAATCTGGCGCGAAAATTCAAATTATATTTTACAACTTTTTGATAATTTTCCTAATTTCACTTGTAAATTTATTGGGAAAATAGTGTTTTACAATACTATGTATATGAATTTCATATATTATCATATAATAATTAAAAATACTATAATTATAAAATTAACATATCTTAAGAAAAATTTGAGAAACGTTTTAAACTTTTTCACTAATAATTACCAATCTATAAAAGTTCACTACCAAACACCACAATTCGACCAACAATTGATACCAACAAAATTTTTTAAAAATAATTATTGCCGAAAAAGGTGCACACAGATATATGGTACGACAATCAAATAATGTTAATTTAAAAAATTAAATATTATCTCAATTTTAAATTTTTTATACCACGAGCAGACATTTTTCTTTCTGTGAAGGGGAGGAGTTTAAATCTTAATTTTTAAGGAAAAAAACTACACTTTTTATTTAGAATATAGGACTAAATAGTGTCCAAATAAAAAATTTAATTTTTTCTCCATTTTTGATTGATCCTCTGTAGAGAGGAGGAGTTTAAATCTTAATTTTCATTGTCAAAAAATCTCAATTTTTTATTGAGGGGATGGAATTTAATATTGTAAAAACTAAAAAAATTAAATTTTTCTCCATTTTTAATTTTTGAAGCCACGAATAGAAATCATTTGTTCTATAGAAGGGGGGTGTGTTTAAATCTTAATTTTTATTGGCAAAACATCTCTATTTTTTATTAAGGGGTTGGGACTAAATATTGTTTAATTAAAAATTTTATTTTCTCTCCATTTTGAATTTTTGAATCCACGAGTAGAAATCTTTCTTTCTGCAGAGAGGAGAAGTTTAAATCATAATTTTTATTGGCAACAAATCTCCATTAAATTTTTTAAATTTTCAATAATGAGTTCCATCCTCTCAATCAAAAATGGAGATTTTATGCCAATAAAAATTAAGATATAAACTTCTCCTCTCTGCAGAAAGAAAGATTTCTACTCGTGGATTCAAAAATTCCAAATGGAGAGAAAAAAAAATTTATTAAACAATATTTAGTCTCATCCCATTAATAAAAAATGGAGAATTTTTTCAAACAAAAATTAAGATTTAAACTCCTTCTCCTACAGAGAGAGCGATTTCTATTCGTGGCTTCAGAAATTAAAAATTAAGAAAAGTTTAATTTTTTTAATAATGTCTCATGTTCAATTGTAATTAATTAAATTGTCGACATTTAGTCGACTGGCGCCGGGCAACCCTGATAATATTTTTCAAATTATCTTTGAACTTTGTTTATATTCTGTTAACTTGAACCCACACAGCTTTGAACCCAGCCGCGTGTGGTGAAGGAATATTAAATTTTTAATAATAGTAAAGTAAATTATTATTTTTTATTATTAAATTATTACTATTTTTTATTATTTTTTGCTGTGAAAATTCAAGTTTTATTTATGAGTGTGACAACGAACGAGTATGGGAACTTGGGATTAAAGGTCATGATTTTCATAAAAAATAAACACAGCACGATTCCAAAATAACAAAATTACTATATTCTAGAAATAAGATAAAGTTAACATAAAGAAAATGAGTTCGCACTAATTACACATCGCACCTTTATCGTTTATAATTTCGTTCCGATTAGTACCGTCGCTCAGCGTTCTCCGTCTTCATTCCGCATGCATTACTATAATCGTAATTCATCGGTTTATTTCGTACCTTTCCGAATTTCGCACACATTCCTTCATACTCACACACAAAATTACTTTTCAAATGATCGTTCGTTATCAAGTGAAATTTTCCGTCTTTTATTTTATATAGTATTTAGAAGCAAGGTAAAAGTCTCTAAATTCAAGTCGTCTTATTTTCGTGTTGTGTTATCTTGTTTATATACCAATGAGTATGACGAGTTACATTGTCCTTGTGTTTATAAACCCAGATCCATTATTAGGAATGTGTGTTTGACGGACAACGAGTTTTAAAATGTGACGATTTATTAAATGATAAAATAAATGACCAAAGAAAATTATTAACTTGAATCCGGTAAATTAAATATAAAGAGATTATTAATTTTTTAGAGTGTGAAATAAATCACGATCCAAAGGTCAAATTTTATCGTCGATTAGAATTTTATTTTGTATTTTTTAGTAATGAATATTTTGTTGTAAATTGCTTGTATGTTGCTACAGTGAACGACTTTATTTTTTATTACTTTGTAAAGTTCTCCCGTCGAAGAAAAAGGAATTTTGGTGAAAATGTTCGAGTGAACAAATATTAGTCACTTATTGTGCCCGCAGCCACGTGTTGAGACGTTATTCCTTCACTGTGTGTGTCGACTTTATATTGCGGGCACTATACCTATATCGGATGGTTGAAAAAGTTGAAGCCACCCGGTGTAAAGATAAATTCGTGAGTGTTTTGTCGAAGGTAGTGTCAGTGCTTAATATTTGAATTTTTCCGTGCAATTAAGATGTTGCTCTGATTGTACGGATAGATTATAAATTTAATTTGGTAAATTTTGTTGTTTGAGGGTTAAGATGTTGCTCTAGCCATCACACAGATAAAATAAAATATTTTATGGTTGTTTTTCGTTTTATTAAAATTTTGACACGTTTGAGAAATTTTAAGTAAAGCATATAATTGTCGGGTGGCTTGAATTAGTATTGCCTTCCGATTGTTGTAAAAATTATATGTTATTGCAAGTTTTGTTTTATTATTATTGTGTATTTATATTATTTATATTACGTATTAACATTGAATAATTATTTATATATGTGATTTGAAATTTTGAAAATTTATATTATTGTGTTTATTAAATTGCAAACTGTTGATTTTTTTTATTATTGAAAATTTTTAGGTATATTTTCGCTGAGTGATAATCTCGATGAGAAAGGGAAACTGATTAGTTTTCTTTTAATTTTGTCGACATAATAGAAATTTTTTTTCCCCTGGTGGGGACTCCCATCATAATTGACACTATAAAAATTTTTTTTTTTGTTTTGACTTAAATACTTTGAAAATTTTTTTTCTGACTATAATTATTGACAGAACGATTGGGAGTTTTAACCGAATTTTAAGTGTATTTCTTTCTTCTAAAAGAAAAGAAAAGTAATTGAAATTATTTAAATAAAAATAAAAAAAAACTGTAATTATTTAAGTAAATAAAAAAAAAATTTTTTTTGAAAGAGTCGACAAAATAAAACTGGGTTTCTTGTCGGGTGAACAACCTACAGAATTTTCGGGTCAGTTAAGGGAGGTTTTCTTTGCTTTCTTTAACTTTCTTTATTTTTGAAAGCTTTCCTAAATAACCGATTAAATAATCAACTGACCTTCAATTATTTTTTAATGCTGAATTTTGGATTGGCTGGATGCCTGCTGTAATAAAATTTAAAAAAATAGAATTTTTATAAAGTTTTTTTTTGAGATTCGTCAATGTTTCATACGCCACCTAGGGACTCGGCCTCCGGTTGCCTTCCACAGGATGGGGCAAATAATAGTGACCTTTTAGAATTTCATGGTTTTTCAAATAATCGAGATGACCAAACTTTTGCATTAAATAATCATCCACCGGGAGTTGAAAGATTATCCTTGGAAAGTTCGACATCAGGGCTCGGAAGAGGAAGGGGACGTGGTAGAAGGTCCTTTACCCCTGAACTTCGCCCCGGGATTGATAATGATCTCTCTTTAGAAGTGGGAAATTTAAATAATAAAGTTGGAGAGTTAACCACCCAAATGAACTGTGTTCTTGAGCAATTGCATATTTTATGTAATAAAATCGGTCCGAAAGGGGAGAGATACACCCCTCGCCCCAGATGGTTGCCGCAAATAATGAGCAAGTTTCTCAAAATCCATCGGGAACAGTTGCATCAGTTAATAACGAGCAGCTCGATCCTGATTTTTTAGATCGAGACATTTTAACGAACGGGCGTCAATCCAATTTGAATCGCGAGATTTTAGACGATTCTCATGTGTTTCGTGATCGTGATGACGGATCAGTACCGAATCCACTAGCGCTGTCGGTGATCAGGAAACGAGACGAGTTCATTTCGGAAATCAAGTGATTTCTGACCAATCGTCGACTACTGATACCCCGAGATATATTCATATTGTTGTCGGTAAACCCTTGACAGATGGTCGGATCATCGACGAGGATGTTTATTTAACCGAAACTGAATATAGAGATATGACTACAGGTTCTCGCGCATTTAATACGAATAGAAGCGGTAATAATCAACAATATAATCGAACTTCCGGTTTAGACTTTAGCGAAACGTCGAGTCCACGAGTGGGTTCGTTGTTTTCAGGTCGGAATGACGAATCAAGCGAAGATGAAATGACCAATGGTGTCGATAATAGTCGTAATAAGAGAAGTAGCCGAACGAATAACGGAATAGATAACAATGGGGGCGATCCAATAAGAATTGAAAAAATTGTCGATTCATGGAAAATCTTTTTTCCTAAAACGGAAAAAGACCCCGATCAATTTTTATTAGTTCTTAAAGATCACCTCAATTATAATTATAATAAAGACTGTCCTGACCTAACGGGAAACGAATAGTGCCCTCACTAGTTATTCCTCAAGCTATTTAAGAAACGGGCACGATTGAGGAAAAATTGCTTTCCGAGAATAAGTGTCTTGAACAGTCAGACAATAACGCGAGCGTAAAAGATTTCGAGAGGTCTGAAAATCCTGAAAGGGTAAATCAGAATCCTCTTTTTCTCGAATTGTTGGATAATATAGATTCCGATTGCGAATTTGAAGATAGGGACGAAGAAGTCGAAAATATAATCTTGCAAAATGCCGAAAGTAGCCTTCAAAATGAAGTTTCGATTTTGACTTTGAGTGAGAATAACGGCGATGTCACTTGTGATCAGAAAATTAGTCACAAAGTTTCGTATAAATCGTGGAGACCAACTCTTTTACCATCTCACCTTTATTGTCGACTTTCCCAGCGAAGAATTTATGGTTCTGGTGATCCACTGACAGAACCTAAAACAACGGTTAGAATTCCGATGGAAATTATAATTTTTGGCGAAAAAATTCGGGAAATTATCGACAGCGGTAGCGAAAGATCGTTTTTAAGCAATTCTGCTTATCAGAGAGTTAAACATTTTCAAGTCGACGATTTAAAGAACGATTCTTCTTCGAACAAGGGTGTACGATTAGGCGATAAATCGGTTGTAAAATTCGAGTTAGAGTCGACGGGTTTAACAGACCTAGTAGAACATGTTATTGAATTGGACGATGAGACACCTCATCGGCAAAAACCTTATCGACGGAGCGAAATAGTACGTAAGTTTCTCGAAGAGAAAGTAGATCGGTTATTGAAAATGCGTTATATAAGACGAAGTAATAGCGATTGGGCGTTTTCCCCTGTGGTTGCCCCAAAGGCTAATGGAGGCTTGAGATTTTGTGTAAATTATCAACCACTTAACAAAAAAAACGAAAAAACCAGCCTATCCCTTACATAATATGCGATCTATTCTGTCTCAATTACAGTGCGCAAAATTTATTTCGACTCTCGATTTTAGCGAAGCCTTTCATCAAATTCCGATGGAAGAGAATAGCTGTAAGTTGACAGCTTTTGCAGTCGAGGGGAAGGGATTATTCGAGTATGTGAGAATGCCTTATGGTCTGACGGGAGCCCCTGCGACGTTTCAACGTTTAATGGATACATTGAAGCGTCGCATGCAAGAATTAATTCTTTAAAGAGGTTTACCAGGAGGTTGGATAGACCAGATTTTCACGTATCTCGATGACTGGATTATTATAAGTCAAACTTTTGACGAACACTTTGGCTTTCGAGGTTTTCCGTTAAGCGAAGTTATTAATAACTCGCGCGAAAAGTAACTTTGCTTGTAAGGAAGTAAAGTTTCTAGGATATATAGTCGATGAATTGGGAATGAGGCCAAATCCGGAAAAGATTCAGCCAATTGTCGACTTTCCCTTTCCGAAAGACCGAACACAATTGCGTCAGTTTAATAGCCTAGTGAACTGGTATCATAGACACTTAAAAAATATAGCAAGAATTCAAGGGACCTTGAATAAGCTTACGAGCGTTAAGGTTCCTTGGAAATGGACTGAAGTCGAGCAAAAGTCTTTCGAGAGTGTAAAGAAAGCTCTGGTCGAAGCTCCTCGCTTGCATGTGCCGATACCAGGTCAGCCTTTTGTTTTGTACACTGATGCAAGTGATTTTGGCTTAGGCGCCATTTTGGTACAAATCGATCCTAAAACTGGTAATGAAATTCTTATCGAAGTTTTAAGTCGAGCACTGAGGGGTGCAAAATCTTGCTAGATGGGCAATTTAGTTGTATCAACACAATATGACAGTAGAGCATCGTCGAGGTACCTTGAGTGAGACATACGATACACTTTCTCGAATGTTCAATGTCGATGTCGATCCCCTCGGGTGGGAGAAGGTAATCGAAGAAGCGGTTTAAGGTCGAATTCGATTGAACACGATTTGCGATCGGGATTGGTACGTAACAAAATTTGATTTAGTTAAAAAACATCCCGAAAGGTTCGTTAATTGGAAAATAGAAAACGCGCTCATTGACGATGAGAATCCGTAGAAAAGGGTAGTTAGACCGGACGACGTTGCTGGAGTTTTGCGTGATAATCACGATTTACCGCAAGCCGGACATCTCGGAAGAGATAAAACGCTTGATAGGATTCGACAGAATTTTTATTGGCCAGGTATGACTTTGGACGTCAGAAATTATGTCGACGAATGCGAAGTGTGCGTTAAGGTCAAATATAATCAAAATCCGGTAGAAGGAAAATTAATGACGCGAACGCTGCATTCACCTTGGTCCCAGCTGTCTGTCAGGTGTGTGAACTTGCGACCGCCACATTGAAATTTAAAAATTTTTTTTTATAGCATTCAATTGTCCACAAAAAGTCCACCTTTGTCCAACAAAAGATTTTAATTGTCCACCTTTTGTTTAAATAAAAAATGGAAAAAATAATTTTTTCAAGTCGAAAGTTTAAAAATTAGTAATTAACATTGACTAGAGCACTCATCGGTTATTTAGCGTTAATAGACGTTTGTCCAACAGGAAATTTCTTTTCTAAATAAATATAAAAAAAAAAAAAAGTTTATTTTGGGTAAAAATACTGAAATATGGCGAAATACCAATTTTACCGTTTCCACTACATTTATTGTTTGTCCACGGTAAGCTCAAATAGACAATCAAAGTTATGCCCTAATTATCAATTCATTCATTCCTTTAGACTGCAGAGATGAATGAAACTTAAATTTGATAGTATTTCACTTGTAACAAGTTTCCTAAAAATTCAAAGGTTGGACAATTAAATCCACTAGTTGGACAATTAAATTCACTAGTTGGACAATTAAAAATATACACTAAATCATTAATTTAATTATTCCTTTGCATTGCAGAGATAAAGGAAAATTAAATTTGATAGTATTTCACTTATAAAGCGTTTCCTAAAAATTCAAAGGTTGGACAATTAAATCCACTAGTTGGACAATTAAATCTACTAATTGGACAATTAAAAATATGCACTAAATCATTAATTTAATTATTCCTTTGCATTGCAGAGATAAAGGAAAATTAAATTAGATAGTATTTCACGTATAAAGCGTTTCCTAAAAATTCAAAGGTTGGACAATTAATTCCACTAGTTGTACAATGCAATCTACTAGTTGGACAATTAAAATTATGCACTAAATCATCTATTCATTTATTCCTTTAGCCTGCAGATATGAATAAAACTTAAATTTGATAGTATTTTACTTATAAAGCGTTTCCTAAAAAATCAAAGGTTGGACAATTAAATCCACTAGTTGGACAATTAAATCTACTAATTGGACAATTAAAAATATACACTAAATCATTTATTTAATTATTCCTTTGCATTGCAGAGATAAAGGAAAACTAGTATATTTAATTGTCCAACCCTAGAATTTAAAGAAATCGCGTTTCCAGTGAAAAACTATCACTTTTAACTTTTCTTCTTCTGTACGGTCAAAAAATATGGATTCATTAATGAATTTGGTATCAATTTCAATTGTCCAACTAGTACTAAGAATTGTCCAACTAGTATATTTAATTGTCCAACCCTAGAATTTAAAGAAATCGCGTTTCAAGTGGAAAACTATCAATTTCAATTTTTTTACGGTCTAAAGGAATGAATGAATTAATGTTTTGGGCCATAACTTTGATTGTCTATTTGAGCTTACCGTGGACAAACAATAAATGTAGTGGAAACGGTAAAATTGGTATTTCGCCATATTTCAGTATTTTTACCCAAAATAAACTTTTTTTTTTTTTTTTTATATTTATTTAGAAAAGAAATTTCCTGTTGGACAAACGTCTATTAACGCTAAATAACCGATGAGTGCTCTAGTCAATGTTAATTACTAATTTTTAAACTTTCGACTTGAAAAAATTATTTTTTCCATTTTTTATTTAAACAAAAGGTGGACAATTAAAATCTTTTGTTGGACAAAGGTGGACTTTTCGTGGACAATTGAATGCTATAAAAAAATTTTTAAAATTTCAAAGTGTCGGTCGCAAGTTCACACACCTCTGTCTGTCGACACGGTTCTTACTCAAACGCGAACGAAGAAGGGAAATACATGTGTCCTAGTAGTGTTGGATTTATATACAAAATGTTTAGAGTTATTTCCAATACGGGCAAAAAAGGGTAAGGCAATTGTAAAGATTCTTGATGCGTTATTTGATCGATGGGGAACTCCGAAAATGGTACTTACAGATAACAGTAAGGAGATCGTCAACGGGGAAGTAGCATCATACCTGATAGCAAGGGGAGTCAAACAAATAACAACGCCGATAAAACACCCCCAAGCTAATCCGGTCGAACGGTTTAATCGGACTGTTAAACCAATGATCGCCGCGTTCCTTAAGCATGATCATAAAGAGTGGGATGAGAATATAACGAAACTACAATTGGCCTATAATACTGTGCCACATTCGGGAACTAGAGTTTCTCCCTTTTTCTTAAATCATGGGCGGGAAGCTATTGTCAAGAGGGAATTAGATGATTCCGAGATTGATTTGAGTGAGTCGCTGAGTGACTCTGTTTCATTTTGGGTAGGTCGTATGAAAACAATTGACGAATTTCGACATAAAATTGAAAGTCGACTGAAAAAATATTCTGATGGGCGTCTTGCCACTGCAAATGCAGGTAGGTCGACTTCAGTCGAAGTTAAAGAAGGAATGTGACGCTCCACGAGAGAAGGGACCTATCTCCGAAATAATATTAGGCTTAGTTTTCATGTACGGTGCACGGAAATCTGAGCCTAATGTTATTTCGGGGATAGGTCCCTTCTCTCGTGGAGCGTCACGAATGGAGGTTTACTACCCGAATAAGAGGCTACGTAATAAAGCCGAGAATTACTCAGCGAAATTAGCCTATAAATATTTGGGACCGGTTAAAATCAGTAGAATTCTTGGTTCGTCGACGGTGGAATTGAAAAATGGTTCTGGAAAAATCATAGGAAAATATTGTATTTCCGATTGAAAGATACCCCGGAGAAGTTGTCGAAATTTGAATCTTTTTTCAGATTGAACTGTCGACATCATGAGTAGCAAGCAGAGTTCGTCCAACAGCCTACCAGCGGCCGATAGGGAAGCTGCTGGACTCCAGATGGAGAAATTAAGAATTGCTTAAGAGCGAATTACTAATATGATGGCGGCTCTTCAATCGCAATTCGGCGATGGCATTGACAACGATGAAACAACGTCGACGAGTGCTGTGGAGGTTCCTGAGTCCTCTACTAATGTCCCCGATGATCCGGATGCTGTGGCTTTGGAGTCGACTGAAAAGATAGGTGAACCATTTTTTGTCATATTGAACAATCTG
This sequence comes from Leptopilina boulardi, assembly GCF_019393585.1. NCBI lineage: Eukaryota > Metazoa > Arthropoda > Insecta > Hymenoptera > Figitidae > Leptopilina > Leptopilina boulardi. Next base: position 210,993 of record NW_026137954.1, on the reverse strand, counting down.
CGGCGGCTGCAGATAGTCAAAATAACCGATCAGTGTCGACAATAACCTCCGTTAAAACAGAGTCGACAATTGCCAACGCGCAATCGAGGCTTTGTTGGCCTCAATATCGACCGATTCCATCGAGGAGGTGATAAGGAAGCGACCAGAACTCTTTGACGGACAGGATTTGAAAATCATCGTTCCGACGTAGTTCAAAAATTCTTCGGAATAATAATGTGGACGTTTTCCTAATCCAAAGATTTTTTTTTATATAATTTTGATATTTCATTACTTTATATTCTTTTGATTATTTTTTATAAGATTTGAAAAATTGTAATCTGAGACGACAATACGATGAAAAATCTGTATATGTTAAATGAAAAGTCGAATAAATGGAATTTGAGATTAAATTTTACAGCACATTTAGTGTCCATGAGGGATGTATCACAGGTGATCTACCTTGGATGTTATTTTATGTTTTGTTTATATATCGATTTTTTCAGAGGTTCTAGTGTATTTTAAAATTTAAAGTTCTTTTACAGATAAAATTTTCCTCATATATCGACACGTCTGAAAGGGGATAGTGTAACAGGCAGTATTTTCGCGTCTCCTTATTCGTAAAAATTTAACAAGTGTTGATAAACTTTATTGTTATTTTATAAATATTTTATTGAACCTCTAATTGATTATCGATGTATGATCCTGGCGTTGTCATGGTAACGACGCATGCGAGACCGGCGTCAAAGCAACAAGTCGCATCATGATCACTTTTGGATCGAACGCCGATACGTATACACGTTTTTCATTTTTCTAAACTTATTTTGTCGACTATTCTGTGAGAATATTATAGTGTGTGAGTCACGTAGAAATTGCCCAATTCGGGTGTTTGAAGAGTGCATCTCTCCAAAATGTAAGTAGATTTCTTGTGAAAATATATATCTTTCAGTCGACACTCTTGGTATTAAATTTTGGGTTCACACATTTTACCCCCCCTTTTTGTTCTTTTGTTTTATAATTAAATGTCTCATGTTCAATTGTAATTAATTAAATTGTCGACATTTAGTCGACTGGCGCCGGCAACCCTGATAATATTTTTGAAATTATCTTTGAACTTTGTTTAAATTCTGTTAACTTGAACCCACACAGCTTTGAACCCAGCCACGTGTGGTGAAGGAATATTAAATTTTTAATAATAGTAAAGTAAGTTATTCCTGTTTCAAGGCATACGTTGGTGATTTCTACACGGGGACCACCTTTTTTAAAAAAATCTTAAAAAAACGTGCATTTACACGAGTTTCCCCTTTTAATTATCGTAGTGTTCTATCTACGATAATTTCATCCCTTTGTTATAAAGTTGCCTTATGATAGTTTTTCCCTTTTTTTAATTATCGCAATGTTCGATTAACGATAATTTAAATACCCCTTTTATTTTATACTGTGTCACTTATTTTTTTTCATAATTTTATTGTGGTTTTTATAATAATTATGTGTGAAAACTGTAATTTGTGCTGACCACGTGTAAATTGATTTTGACCATTTAACCTGGCAAATTATTTATCAAAGAGCGCGATTTCTTTTCTTTATTTTATTGTAAATTTTTTTTGGTGTTGCGTTAATTTCAGTATAGAATACACTTAAAATAGCTTTTCGGATTAGCTCACAATCGTTAAATGTCGGGATATTAGAAAATTTTATGTAATTCTTGTGATATATTTTTTTTTAATGATCTCTTTTTAATAAATTGACAATTATTTTATCCTATATGAGAATTGTGATTTTCTCTAACTCATCCTTCTCAGTTTAAGCAAGCGGCATATTTCCCCAAATTTCTATCTAATAATTGGATTTTCGTGTATTTTTGCTATTTTGTTTATTTTGTCTGTATTCCATATTAGAATCTAGTTCTATTTATTTTATAAAATATTATTTTGTTTTATTTTTGAGAATTGTCCCAAGAAATGAGTGGCACCCAAAATATTGTTCATTTAAGTGATTTTCTTTATTTTTATAAGATTAGAAAACCATATTAATTTTTGGATATGTAATTGTAAAAACTAAAATCTGTGAATTTTATATAGTTTATTATTGTTTTTATTTAGGCTTCTATTTGTTTATTGTCATCCTGGTCTTTAACAATTTTTCTTTGTTATTATTTATTAACTTATTTTATTAAAATTTTTTATTTATAAATTCAAGTTTTGTTTTTGCTATTTAATTATATATTTTGTTTAATTAAAAAGTCTCTTACAAAGTATACCTTGTATACTAAAGTTATCTACTTGGTTCAATAAACTTTTGGTATAACAAAATTAAATCGGGATAATATCAAAGAAATTTTAACATTTTTAAGAGTTTTTTATTAAAATATTGAAAAATGGATTGAAAATGATAAATAATTATTATATCACAACCAAATAAGATAAGAATAAAAATATAAATAAATGAAATACTCCATGCTTTGATTCAAATCGTAAAAAAGCTATTTTTTAATCATTCGAGACCATACGATTATGTTAATGTATGATTGCGTTTTATAACTACAAAATAAATATTAACTATAAGATAAATTTTAAACATAAGTATAAAATCAAAATCTCTCTTTATCCTAAATTTAGTTATTAGCCCTTGGAAACTAAAACCCTGCATAAAATTTTCTGATTATAAGTATAGAAAGATTATAAGTCTAAAAAGATTTTATTTTTTTAAATCATTTAATTTAAACATTGGGGAGATTTTTATGCAGAGTTTTATTAGGCCACTGGTTAAATTAATATATATTACACATGGATACATTTATGCACCATACATTTTTCCTATGGAAAACAAGCGGACCATAACATTTTGTAACTTATTTTTGTAAAATTTAAAAATACATTTTAAAGAGAAAATAAAAATGTATTTGCGTAGAATTTTTTTTATAATTTTTGAAAGAAAATTAATACTTATGCTATATTAATAATTATGTTGGAAATCTTCTACAAGTATTATTTTTTTGCGAATTTATAATAATTTAAAGTAGTAAATATTGAGATACTTAATTATTACATATTATAGTCGAGTTAGTTTTATAAACAATAGTCGAAGATAACAGTGTTAATGTTATGAATAACTGTTGTAATTTAAAAAAATCTTTACACTAATTGTAATTGTTTACAACATACTAATAATATCTTCTGTTTTAATCATACTTAAAAAAAGTAACCTTATTAGTTTATAAAAGAAGTTAATATAATTAAACATTTTATATATATATATAAAACAAAAAAGAACAAACTAAAACGAATTCTTCGTATCCGATTGCACACATAAGGTCTATTAAAGTTTTTAAAACTTGTATTAAAGTAGTATGGAAGTTTAATTTTTATCCTAATCTTAAATCACATTTAAAAAGAGATTTTGTGCAATCAGAATTTTTTCTTTGAAGAAGAAAGCGATCGTAACTCTTTGATACAGTCAGTCTCTTGTTAGCGTGAGTGTAGAACCTTTTTTATTCTTATTCAGAATCTGACTCCTGTAGAACAAATTAAATTGTGGTTTATTAATTAATAATACGCACTTAGAGCATTTGCAAAATTCAAATTCAAACTAATTGTAATGAAAAAAAATTTCAATTCAAATACTGCAATAGAATAAATTCTCCGCATTCGCAAAAATGTACTTTTGGAAAAAGTAACTAGGATAAATGTTGAGGAACGCCACAAAAATTTTTGCAGTTCTAATGTGGGGAATATTCACATGTCCCTAAATATTTTTTTAGAATTTGCAAATAAATAAAAAAAAATTTTTTTCAATTTTTTATATATCACTTACCATATATTGACCTTGAACGTATCGGCCAGAATTTCTAGCAGTCCTTCTCAGCTCTCTAGGTTCTGATTGATCCACACTTTTTCGCCTATAGAAAAAATAATTCAATGAAAACAAATACCTACATTCTTAAAGTACAATAAAAAATAGTAGTTGAATAACAAATTTTTATTATTTTAAAATTATAAAAAAATGAACGATATATTCATCTATATATATTAAACTGAAATTTTAATTCATCTTAAATTGTTGCGCATAGTAATTTATTAAAAATTTTTTTTAATTAAATAAGATTTTTACGTAAATGGTAGTTTCTAAAAATTATTTTAAGACTCTAAAAATCCTAGTAATCTTTAATTAATGAGTGACAGATTTTTTTAAGCACTCTTATATTTGTTAAATATAAAGAGTGATTGTTTGAAACTACTTAAGTTTTACAATAAGGCTTCGTGGACAAATTACGTCACATATTTTAGGGAAGGAGTGGGTTTAGTAAAATGTGACTGATTGTGACAAAGGGAGAGGAGGGGATGGATATCTTATTTTACTATGTCACAGGGTAATCACTATACAGGGTGATTTCTATGTTCCGGACCCCCTAAAAAAATTTTTTTTCTCATTTCTTTTTCGTTTTTTAAACAAAAATAATGAAATATTCAGCATAGTGCTGAATAAAATTTAATTTACAATAATAAAAAAATATTGAAAAAACATTAAATCATTATTAAATCCCGCCAAAATTTATTTGGTTAATGGTACTCTACAGTAAAGGTAAACGCACTAAAGATTCTTAAAAGAAAATTAATTTTGAAAAAAATAATTATAGGGGTATACAAATTGTGACGTAATTTTTGGACGAAGTTTTAAAAAGAGATTTAATCTTAAAATAAATTATTTTAAGCATTCTGGATTTAAATTTAATTTGCACTTATTAAAAAATTCTTTATTTTTACATTTAAATATTAACTTACGGTCTTGGCTGAATATGTAGACTTTTAAGTCTATTATCTATGTCTTGAGGCGGATTTGATGGTGAATCTTCAATTGAATGTGTAGGGGAATTCTCATTTTCGTTTCCATGTGTATCGTTCGTTTCAAAATAATTAGATAATTTAATGCTACGTGGAAGAATTGTTTTTGACGCCGATAATCTGAAGCATAATATTGAGAATATTAGAAAAATTCCCTATAGTATATCGTAGACATTTTTTATTTGGAAAAAATTCAGTACAACTCTTTTTAATTGATATAAAAGTGATAAAAAAAATTAAGTAAATTTGAATAAAGAGAATAAAAAAGATTTAAAATTTTAACATTTTTTATAATAAGTAATTCATATCATATATCCTTATTATATTGTTAGTATTGTAATGTCTCTTCTCTTGCATTAATTAAAATTTTTTAAAACCCTTAAATATTATTTATAAATTTGTAAAGTGACTTTATATTGTAAGAAATATGTGACGTGATAATGAAGAAAGGAACCTAAAATCATGATTAAAATTTCCTTTTTACTCATGTAAAATAAAAATCAGTTTTTATTGAATATTTTGGATGTAATGAAAATTAATGGATTGTATTGAGAGTAATTCACTTTGTGTATTCTCACTTTAAAGTTTCAAAATATAACCTATTATTTTTTGCTTCTTAGGTCCCTTTCTTCAAATCGCATTAAGAAGACGATATTATAAAAATTTGAATTTAAAAATGCGAAATTTTCTTACTCTCGATCGACTCGATCAAATACAAGCACCAATTAATGGTACATAATATTATTGTATAAAAAAATAAATTAATTATTACTCACTGATTTTTTCTAGGTCCCCTTTTTTTCTTCGGCTTGCTGCAATAAGAATTTTAGTTTTGTATAATTATTCGAAAATTAAAAAACATTTTTAAGAAATACTTATTCTCATACAATAAATGCAGCAAAAACTTAGTTCCTCAAATTTTAATCGAATTTTGCAGAAGACAATACAACATAAAGTGTTTTAAGCGAATATGATGATATTTAAAAAAAATCCTCTGTATTGGATCCGCCTATTTGTATCTTTAAAATCTGATGCTAGATAAGTAATCAGCTACTTCGAAAACCCCTGAGTATCAAATTTTAAGTAAATCTGATAAATTTTTAAAAAATCTTCCGACATATTGGAACTACCATTTTTAAATAACCCTTTTGTGTCCTCGAAAAATCAAGCAATGATATTTTGTTAAAACTTATTACCTAGGAATTTTTAAGGTTACTAATTAAAAATCTGGTGTTAATTTATAAAAATTGATACACAAAATAAAGTGACCTATATCAACTGTGCGATTCCAGGTGAGATTTTGACTTTTTCGGAGTAGGTTAACCGATTGCAATGAAACTTTGGAATTTTGTTATATATAGTAAGACTAATCTTTAACGTAAATTTTAGCTTAAAATATTTGTTAGTTTACGAGAATTGCAATAATAACAAAAAATTTTAAACTGCTATATCTTCCGTTCTAATAATCGGATTGAGGTCTACTTTTTTTTAAAATGTCAAGGAAAATTAGAGGAATAAATCTCTTTCAGAACAATTTTTTATAATTTTACAACTAAAAAAATTATTAAATAATAATTGAATAAATTTCACGCGACAATCTAAAATTCAATCACTTAAACGCTAAAATGATCTTATCAGTGTTTTCTTTAATGTTCCAAAGGAATCCAATTGTAAATGCAAGTTTAACTTGGTTAATTTTAATAATTTACGAGTATAAACAATTGCGATTTCTGCTAGTTGACGTGCAGACGACATTGCGCACGCAGCATTCTCATGTAACCAGCTGACTTGATTCGTGGACTAAATTGGCTACGTGAGAATGCTGCGTGCGCAATGTCGTCTGCACGTCAACTAGCAGAAATCGCAATTGTTTATACTCGTAAATTATTAAAATTAACCAAGTTAAACTTGCATTTACAATTGGATTCCTTTGGAACATTAAAGAAAACACTGATAAGATCATTTTAGCGTTTAAGTGATTGAATTTTAGATTGTCGCGTGAAATTTATTCAATTATTATTTAATAATTTTTTTAGTTGTAAAATTATAAAAAATTGTTCTGAAAGAGATTTATTCCTCTAATTTTCCTTGACATTTTAAAAAAAAGTAGACCTCAATCCGATTATTAGAACGGAAGATATAGCAGTTTAAAATTTTTTGTTATTATTGCAATTCTCGTAAACTAACAAATATTTTAAGCTAAAATTTACGTTAAAGATTAGTCTTACTATATATAACAAAATTCCAAAGTTTCATTGCAATCGGTTAACCTACTCCGAAAAAGTCAAAATCTCACCTGGAATCGCACAACTATACAAAAATTTAAACGAACAATCCTAATGAACTTTAATATATTACTAAATAAAAAGAGATTTAAAAAAATATATCACCTTCGGATTTTCGCCATTTACAGTTAAATTTTTCAAAAAAAATTATTTTATAGAAATGGAAATATTAAAAACAATAATTTACTTTTAAAAAAACTATTTCATTTACAATTTCTAATGAATTTAAAAAAATGATACATTCTCATTACACGCTTAGAGCTCGCAATCCCGCGGGATTTCAAAATTTTCAAGTTGTCTATTTTATCACATTTCTAATACAGTGTGTTATCTTCTTATTAATTATAATTAACTAGTGCGTATCATACAGAGATTTGAATTATCGGCTCGTGGCGTTTCATGTACAATATGGATACTGTCCGACAATATTGTTATTGAATGTCATAAGCAAATGTAAATCCTCCTGTAATCATATCAAATAGTGTAAATTTTTATCATATCGTCTTGAAGAAGAAACTGATATTAAAACTGTATGGAATTATTTTGCAAAAGGCGAGACTAATGAAAATGCACAGTATCTCGATTAATTGCGAAAGATGGCTTTTCTTTTAATGTTTTCTCGAAATCATTGGATTTAAGGAAACTCTTTCTAAAAAGACTATAAACTGCCAGATTTATTCAATATAATAAGGTCAATAGTTCTTTCGCTTGCAGAATCTGTCAAAAATAATATAAGTGAGATTAATAAACTTCGAGAACAAAATCGAAAATTCTCAGTGACTTTCGATGAATGAACATCTCCGAAAAATAAAAGATACATCGCCGTTAACATTCATCGCAAAGAAAAACTTTTGAATCTTGGTTTAGTTCGAATAATTGGATTTTGTACAGCGGAATATTTCGTTAAATTAATTGAAGAACGTCTAAACCGTTTTCAACTGAAAATTAAGGATATAATTTGTATAACTGATGAAGCAAGTGTATGGTATATACAGCTTGCAATCGTTGACATTTTGTATAAGAAGAAGTCAAATGTTTAAGAAGAAGATCAGTCAGTAATTGAATTACCACTTCAACTTGAATTGTCAAACGAAGAAGACGAATTAGATTTTGAAAATGAAGATTTTAATCTTCATCGTATGTCCTTTATTGACAGAAGTGTAATTGATGTCTGATTATACAGATCTTGTTTTAAAAGTGTGAGAAGCTGTGAAAGTTTTTAGAAAGTCTTTAACAAAAAATTATCTTTTTACACAAATATGTACAGGAAGAGAGCGGTAAAAAAACTAAGACTATACGTAACCAATGCTTTAATAGATTCCAAAAATTTCTGCAGAAACGACTCCTCGATTTATAGTAGAAAAATTAAAACAGAAAACTTTTATTTTGAATGATGATTTGACCACAGTACTTTGCACAAGGGTAAAAAAACGACGCACACATTTGACCAGAATATTGTAATTTACAAAATCTAAATAAATTTGAAACTGATTCGAAAAATACAATAGACGATTCGTTTGCTATGACCAAAAAATTAGCAATTCGAAAAGAAATCAAGAATTTGTTACGTAGAGTTGCTCCGAACGAAGATAATAATTTAAATACATCAGATAAATCTACGATTTTGGAAGAGAAGCAGGACCGAGAGAAATGTACCATTTCCTTAAAAGAAGAATTAGAATTTAAATTGCAAGAAAACTATAAGGAAGCAGAGGACTCACAGTTTGCATATTCCCTAGAGGAAAAAATGTGGATATAATTTTGAAGAAAGAGACATCAAGAGATGAACAAATGTTTTTAAATAAAGATTTAGATTAGAAATCACTTTTTAAATAATTATAACAATGTACTGAATAAGGGTAATAAAATGTGTTTCGTGCCTTGGCACCGATTTTTTTGTAATTTTTCCTGAGTGGCGGTATTTATGTGCAAATGAAATTTTCATAGGGGAATTAGTTTTAAATGCAAAAATAGAAAAAGTTGATTTTCTCAAAAACAGCTAAACTGATTTTGAAGAAAAAATTATATGTTATTGCTGTCAGTAAAGCAATTAGACAAAAAATTACCAAATTTTTTTTAAAAAAGTATGAGAAAAAAAGAATAATATAATATATAAATTGTTATTTAATATGTTATTTAATAAAGTTTTTATTTTGAAAATATGTGTTTTGCAACCTTCTACTGAAAAAATTATTGAGGGAATTTTCATTCTGGAAAAACATCTCGTGACAAAGTATTTCCTTACACATTTTAAGAAGTTTTTCCAAAAATTTTCAATTAATTCTATAAAAAATAAAGAAGTTATAAGGAAAATAGTGAAAAACTATTTTTCCTTATACTGCAGCAGTAGCCATGACACCTCATGGCTTAGTTTCTTCAGGGGCATTCTTATTATATAATTCGCCCTACACTCGATCATGCTAAATAATTTGGCATACAAATTTTTGATTTTACTAACAATGAAATATTTTTGTATTCTATTTCTGTTAATAAACAAAAATACATCCAAAATACATATTAAGAATTATAATTATATTTGAAATCAGTATTTATATATTTTGAATAGGAAAAATAATAATTCAATCCTCAATTCCACTGTTTCCACAACTTTTTGTTAAAATTTTTATACGCTTTTCTCGTGATTCTGAATAATTATATATGTATTTTGGAAAATTTTAATTTTTTCAAAAACAAAATTTTAAAATAAACAAAAGTATTTTTTCTTCAATTTTAATAATATATAATAATTTTGCATCCTAAATAATACCAGAAAAAAATAATTGATTAATTTTGACAGATGAAAATTTAACCAATCTGACCCCCTTCCTTAAATATATCCTGTGAATGGAACACACTTGTAATAAATACTAATTTTAACTATGAGCTACCTCTCCAATTCTAACGAAAGTTTGGTTACTGTTTTTACAAAAGGAAGCGGATTCACAGACAAATTTTGGCGATAGTACCAAAATATTTAATCCGAAAAAAATTTTCAAAATTTTTCTACAAAATTCTTTTTTTTAATCGCTTTATTGACAGCAATAACATATAATTTTTTCATTGAAATCGGTTCAGCCGTTTTCGAAAAAATCAACTTTTTGGATTTATCCCTATAACTCCCGCATTCTAGTCCCGCGGGATTAAATTCAGTGTGGGATGCAAGCTCTATAGCGCTTCGTGGCTCTTTTTAATTACAAAATTGTAAATTGAATGTTTTATTGATATGTTTAAGTTATCGTCGAGTTAATTTTCCTTATACTGACAAAGGCAAACTTACGTTAGTTATATTTTTTAGTCATCAGGTGATATCAAAATATATAGATGTACTTACTTTATTTCTTAAAGTTACTACGTCTTTAAGGTTTCTTACAGTAAATTACTTTATGTGAAATAACTGTTTACAGAGGAATTGCAAAATTCAAAATGTGAGTTTTCATTTTTAAAAAATTTTAAAATTTATTATTTATTATATTATTTTATGTGATTTTTTTTCATTAAAAATTTTAGTTTTTAAATTATATATTCTAATAGAGAATTTTAATGTCCATATTTTTTCTTACGGACAAAATTATTAATTATTTTTTGTTTTTATGATAATCTTAAAAAACTACTTTTTTTTCGCGAGCAGAAAATTTAATTATTTTGTCTTCAACTAGTGATAAGTTTAACAATATTTGAAATTTCTAAATGAAATTTTCACTATGCTGCGCCTAGAGTCTGCTAATACATTTGACACGTGTAAAAAGTGTCGCAGTAGAAAATTAATTGTCATTTCATTAATTTAAATAGCAGCGATCTGTAAATTTTCAGAAAACTTCTTTGAACCATCCTCGAATTTTGAGTACTGATTAAATTTCGAATCATTAAAAAAAGCTCGACTCCCCAAACGTTTGAAAGTTTCAGTTCCTATTAAACGCATGCTATCACTAATTAATTTTTATAAATATTTAGGAATTTATTATCTAAATTTGGTAAGCACTGCTGGTTTGTAGATAAAACAGTGCATATTTCCTAAAAATTTCATTTAGAAATTTCAAATATTGTTAAACTTATCACTAGTTGAAGACAAAATAATTAAATTTTCTGCTCGCGAAAAAAAGTAGTTTTTTAAGATTATCACGAAAACAAAAAATAATTAATAATTTTGTCCGTAAGAAAAAATATAGGCATTAAAATTCTTTATTAGAATATATAATTTAAAAACTAAAATTTTTAATGAAAAAAAATTACCTAGGGTCCAACTAAAACGACGGTGTTTCACGCGTAAGCTCTTTTGGTCGCCGGCGGTAAAATTTCAAAGAATACTAAATAAAAATCGAAGAATGTTTATTTTTATTGGACAATTTTGAAGAAAAATTAATAAAACTCTTTTATAGAAATTATTTGTAAAAGAAATTGAATGTCATAATATGAATTCAGCGAACGAAAAATATTAAACCTAATATTAAATTGCAATTTTTAATATTATTAAATTTAATTTTTGATGAATCAATAGGGTAAATTAAGTTTTAATTATCAATTATCCTATGACAGCAATCATAAAAAAGTTACTACTCATGCAACAAAACAGTTTGTTAATAAGCTGAATATTTGATTTTGAATTAGTTCAAAAGAAAAACACAGTCATCAGCAATTCAATACTTAATCGCGTGATTTCACACAAAATATTTTTTTATCAATCACGAAATAAATAGAATATATAAGATAATTTAAAACAACTTAACTTAGTGCAATCCATTTATTTCTGCAGTTCACATAATTTAAATTGACAGATATTTTATTTACATACATAATTAAAGTAAGTTTTTTATTTAAAAAATACTAATTTAAGTGTAAGCAAGAAAAATCTGAAACGAAAATGTAACATTCAAAACATATATTTATTTAAATTTAAAAAAAGTATTTAATTTTTTGGTTAAATTCTATTGTTCTCCTTTTAATATTTACCAAGTGCACAAACTAAATAGTTTAAATTATGTAGATACAATTATATGTAAATGTATTTTATTATTTTAGCTTTTAGGTGATAAATAATTAACTATCAAAGAGATTTATAAAGTTGGATATAGGAAAAGGATTCGAATTGGATAAGAATATTTACTTTGAATATATTAACAAGGAAGTGAAGTTAAATAAAAGTGTTTAATAATTTGAGTTTATTTTGATTATATAAAGATTAGTTACAAAAGAAATCGTAGTTTTTTTTCATTTTAAAATCTTCATCAAATCGACATCAGTAATCGAGCGTCAAATATTATCGAAGGATTAAAATACAGGGTATATTAACATAATATTTCCATTTTGAAAGACTACTCAAGCAGTCATGTAGTGTTTGAAGTTATAATAATTTTATAGAATACTCTCCAAAACGCCCCTTTGCAAGAATAAGCAAAGCATGAAGATGAGCGAAGATGATTGTCGCGTAGGCACAAATGGTAAAGCACTAATAGTAACTGAAAAATTAAAGGTTTTTTGTCAAAAAGAATCTTTCCTTTACAAAAATTAAAAGAATTAGAATGATAATAGAAAACATAAAAAATCCAATCACCAAATATCTACATTGTGTAAGGATTGTTAATTTTAAATTAATTTTTTAGTCTAGCAAAAATTTTTAATTTATTTATATTGAAACAAAGAAATAATTTAATTGTAATAAATTAAAATGTAAGCTTTCGTCAAATTATCTGCTATAATTGTGGTATAAAAAGTACTTTTTTTATTTACTTTTCAATAATTCTTCAATAAAACATTAAAAATTGGTAATACTTAGTGAGACATTTTTTGTCATAAAAATGTTTCGAAAGTTCGTAATGAAACTGGAGATAATATTCGAGGAGGAATTGGTAAGTCGATTTGTCCGACTATGTTAAATAAAAAGAAAAATTAAATTCAATAAATGTAAGGAAAAACTATTAGTTTGTTGTCGGAGTCAGTAGATTTCGACTAAATATTATTTTTTGTTTATTACATTCTAAATAAGTTCGAGACTTGATTAAATTAATTACATTTTTTTCTTTCAATTTATTATGTAATTTTTTATGCCCTCGGTTTTGCCTTATTAATTAAATAAAAATGGGCAATATTTTTAACAATAATTCATTTAGAATGTCATTATCTCTCTTTTTACTAAATAATGCTTTTAATCAGTAATTAATTATATTTTAAAGAAGCCAGGCGCTCTCTAAATCGTATAAATAAAGGCCTTTATGGCCTGCCATAAATTGAATATTTCCCGAAAATTCTAGGTATTATTTAATTGTTAATTTTACAATTCAATAAACAACAGGTTATAATATTTAATCCAAGAAACCAAAGTATGGTATTTAATCAAATAGACTATTTAGTTGAGTATTTTTGTTAGTATAACAAGAATGTTTGTTTAGAACAACCAAATCAGGTAAAGATGGCTTGCTCATCGACATCGGTGTAGGGGACATTTTAGATTGCGTTCGTCAGTCTATTTCTGACATCGGTCTTATAAACTCTTTAAACTTATACACTTTTATCTTGTTCAATAATAATTATTATTTTTTAAATATTTATCGATTATTGCCTTATACTAATGGAGTTAGTTACGAATCAACTTTCACCGGTTTCAAGGAATTAAAGAGGCCAGGTAGTAAATTATCTGTTATTACATGTTTTTGAATATTTTAAAAAAATATGTATCTCCAGAAATTAGGGGTTTATATGAATAATTTTTAAACAATTTTCAGTTTATTGGGAGTCGTATAAAAACAATTGCAATAAACATATTCAAAAATTTGGAGGTAGTTAATCCTAAAGTTATGAAAAAGATGCAATTTCGCACATAAGTAAGAAAACTTCAATTAAAAAGAAATCATATGAACTGTCATTTAATTTTGTTTAATTGTGTACAAATTCAAAATAGTGTTTTTGGGATGACGTAATTTAAGGTATGCTACAGCGCTAATATACATAATAGAATAAGTATTATAATAATTAGTATACATTAGAATAGATTAAGTAGTATATACATAGGGGAGACTAAGGCAAACCGGCCATGTGGGTAATCCGGCCAGGTGTTAGTTTCTCAGAATTGGTCAAACTTTAAAATATGTCAATTATAAATTTAAAAAGACTATATTAAGAATAACTTATTTCTTCAATTTTTTAATTGTGTTTATGCAATTTTATAAACAAAAACTTTGTTTTTTCACTTCCGCTAGAAATTTTTACGAATCTGTTCATAAGCAATTTGTGAGAAAATCGTGTAATATTTATTAAAATTGTTTTGTAGGAATCTTTGTCCACTTTACGGAGATTTACGAAGTTTTACAAAGTTTACCGACAGACGTTTCTTCGTGAACGACAACAATTAGTTGAAAATATTTGTTTTATAATGAATAAGATGTTTCTTTAATTGAAATTTAATCCTATCTTATTATTTTCCTTATTAGGTATATTGTTTATTGATTTTTTGTATTTAGTGACGTTTTCCTTACAATTAATTCTCTAAACAAACAAAAATAAATAATCTGGCCGGTTTACCTCGGGGGTGAGGCAAACCGTCCAGTTTGCAATTTTTTTTTAAATTGATGCAGCAGCTAAACAATATATTTTAAGGTACAAATGTCTCTAGGAAAAAGTTGCGCAATTAGATGACCTTTCCAACAAGCTATTATAAAAGGTTTTTCATTAGTTTCTTTAGTTACTAGAGCCTTACAACTGTTAACATGTCCGGTTTGCTCCAGTCTCCCCTATGCAATAATGAAATACATATGTATATACTCATTATAAGAATATACAATTTTTTTATGAGCCAAAAAGAAAATTAAAAAAAATTTTTTTATAGATTGCTCTAACTATTAAAGTTAGTCAGGGGACCAAGACTGAGTCCTGGGGAAAGTCAGTAGAGGCAGGACATATATCAATCTCTGCAACTGATTTCAAAATTGAAAATAAAATAACAACAACGTAAACGTCTAACAAAACAACACAAACAAAAAGGGAGGAACAAAAAACAAACAAAAAAAGATATGTCTTATGACAAAAAATAAAACAATTAAACAAAACAATAAAAAAATCTAAAATTACTGAAATTAAAAATATTAATTTAAATATTTAAAAATATTTATTCAAAAACAAAATAAAAATGTACTAGAAAAAGAGGAACCTTTTCCTCTATTCGTTAAAATAAATGGTATAATTCATCCTAACATCATAAGACTTCACGATTATAAAGAATAAAAAAATTAGTGAAATTATTTTTTTAGAATTTATTTATTTTCTCTTTCTATAATAACTAGAGTTTAAAAATCTTATTCATCCTAGGTGATTTTGAATTCAGTATGTTTTTATCATAGCGTAATAAAAAATATCGTAAAAAATAAAGTATTATGATTATTATTATTTTTTCGTTCTTTATTTTTTCAAGATGCAACGTCAATCAGAAATGAATATTATGTAGTGTGTGGATATGAACGACTTCCCGACATAGTTTTAAATAATACATCATGTAAAATGAAAATAATAAATGCTGTTAATCCTTCATCGATTTAAGTAAATTTATATGATAGAAAAGAAGAACTGGAGTCGATGTAACACAAGATAAAGGAATATTATGATAGAACTGATTTATTAAGAGTAAATAGCTTGACAAATCAAATCCTGGTTGTTCCGATAAATTTTTTAGACAAGAGAGGAGGAATATGGAAGGGGATTCGTGATTTCATTTAACACATTATTTGAAAATAGTGTAATGATATATGATGTGGATGATCCTGCTCATAGATATATTATTAAAAATTGTATTTTCCACATAATACACAAATTTTTAATTGTATAAAAATTCTCTCTTAACATAGCATTAAGCGATATTTGCCCTCCAAATCTTTAATTTTGGGAATTTAGAACTAATTCTAGGTTTCATAGCTTCATTAAAAATATTACAATGATTTTTAATATTATTAAAGATTTACTGATAATCATTATGTTGGTTGGGTAAGGCTGAACCTATTGTATTCATTGGACGATTGGTTATCAGAAAGAGGACGGGCTGAGTCAAAGCCGGACTCTTGTGATTCATATATTAATTATGATGAATTAGTGAGGGAAGAAGATGTCGATGAGAAATTGAGGAGTTAATTTTTTAAATTTTTCCTCATACATTTAAATTAAATTTTTTTTTGTTTTTCTCTCTTTTTGTCAAATGAAATTTTATTTTTTTTAGTTAAACAAATTATTTTTTTATACCAACAAGATTGGTTTTCCAAAATTAACAATAAAAATTACTTGCTGAGGAAAGTCAGTTGTCAGGAGCTTTCTGATGATTTCTACCAACACAACTGATTTTCCAAAGCAGTAATATAAATTATTATTCAACAATAATATACAAATTTAAATAAATATAACACTTTAAAGTCAAGCCACGGAAAATCAATGGTCAGGAGCTTTCGAAAGATTTCTACCAACACTATTGATTGTCCAAGAGTGGTAATAAAGATTAAATCGTAATTCTTGTTTAATATTCTTAATATTCTTTCTGTGCATTGCAATAGCAGATTTACATAACAGTTTGAAAAATTAAACTAAGAGATGATCCCAACAAAGACAAATATTAATAAAATTTGGATATAATTAATTCATTTAAAATAATTATCTAGTTTGGTTTTCCAAAGATGAATCTTTTAAATTTTAATGAAAATTTAATAATTGTTGGAGTGATCAATTCGCGCTCTTAATTCAAATTGAAACTTTTATATTATATAGATGGCGTTCTTTGTCGCCTTTTAGAAACACGCCATTTTCTAATTCACACTGACACACACAGTTCAATTCTCTCACCCGAGACGTAAAATCAGACATTTCTTTGTTCTGTATAATTTCCGATTATTCTCATTGAATGTTATTTTAAATATATTTTCGCGTATCTCATGTCATCAATGCCAACCAACTCGAATAATACTTTAACAATTTATTGTTAAATTATACAGACCGACAAGATTTACTTTCCAAGAATCAGACAATACTTTTCCGTAGGTTTTATATAATAAAATAGAACTACAAATATCTAAATTTCAAATAGTTCTGCAGATTTTTGGTATAACTGAACACGAATTCGCTGTCAGATTTTAAATATCTAAAAAAAACGATTTTTTAAAAAACCGATTGTATTTTCATGTAATTTGTTACTCGAGCGTTTGTGGAGTCGCTAAATACAAATTTGATGACAGATTATCAAAAGTCAATATGGATTTAATATAGCGGACAATTTTTTTAAATATTGAAGAATTTGCCATACTCAGAAAATTGAATGAACGATTACTCAGAGACAAATGAAGATTTTTTAAATTTTCAAAATGGGGTTTAAAGGGGAAGAATAGCACTTTCATACGCAATATTGACCTTTTGAAAAAAAATTGTTTCTTGATGTTGCATCTCCTCAAATGTAATTAAAAAACGGATTTTTTGCACTATAAGGTTAGAATAACTCGAAAACCTGACATGCATGGTCAATTTTGAGGCCCAATTCGGATTCAGCACGTCGAAAACCTTCGGGAAAATGTTGTCTGATTCTTGAATAGTAAATTGAATAAAATTTTGATGGCCTGTGTTAGGGGCTGTTAACAAAATACGTAACGATTTTTTAAGAAATTTCAACCCTCCCCTCCCCCCCATGTAACGCGCAGTTACATACATTAGCGCCATTTTTTGGCTGACCGTAAAAATAGCTTGACCCCCCCTCACCCCTGGAAGCGTTACGTATTTTGTTAACAGCCCCTTATGATAAATCATTGAGATTAATTTTTTTACAAGAACAGAAAAGTTAGATTAGAAGTAGATGAAACTAACCCTTAAATTTTAATTAGGTAAAAATTGTACTATTTATTGAAAATAATTTATTTTTAATTTTTCTTTTAGATTTAAACATTCTTACTATATTTTCAAACAAGCAAAATTTTTGCAAGTGATCAAATCACAATTCCAAGGTGTGTTCATATTTATTTTTATTTATGTGTAAAAAATTAGTTAGGGATGAAGTTTATTCTATTCAGAATTAAGACAATTTAGCAAGAATTCACAATTATTTCAAATAATAAAGACTATATCGTCAGATTAATTGTTTATTTAAAAATCTAAAAAATATAATTCTTTTATTTATTAGGTAAACTACCATCTGCATAAAGCAGCTAACTGAAAATTCCCAAATGAAATTCTTTATTGTTTCCTTTGTTTAATTCCATGTGAAATCTTAGGTAAAACCTAATTATTGTTGACGGATTGAGTAAGTTACCTCGCCAGCGTCAAGATTTAATGACAAAAATGCTGTAGTATTGGACACCAAAGGTACTATAGCATCTATGCCACAAGGCGGATGAACCACAAGGGAATCGGATTTTTGTTGTTTCCACACACCCAGAGAAATGTTTTATTTGAATTAAATAAAATATATTTGACTTAAATAAAAATGGATATTTGTCTCAGAGCCTACTAAAGTTTTCTTTGTCTCAAATAAATTTTTATATTTAAATTTGAGACAAATAAATTTTTATTTGCTACAAATATATTTTATATTTAGGACAAATAAATAAAAAGTTTTGAATGTAATATATTTAATTGCAAAATTGCCTGGTATTCAGACAAATATTCTGGAATTGATATAATTAAAATTTATGATTCAAATTGAAAATCTTAAATTTTTACATTTCGTGGTTATTTTTTTGTATGTTCCGTGGATATTGTTGAAACATAACAATTTCCATTTCTCTGCGTCAATGATAAGTTCATTTGAATTCTGCTTCACATTTAAGACACAACAGGGAGAAAGGCACTCAAAATAAAAGGAAAGTGTGATTTAATTAATAAACACTCGCGAATAAAAACATTTCTTTAATTATCCTGAAATTAGTATTTGTTTTAATCAAATAATAATCAATCCTTGTACAAACAACTGCTTGGTCGCGTTAATCTGTCACCTCGTTTTCACTACGTCCGACATCTTTAAAGTTATATCGTATACAGTATTCTGCGCATGCTTGCGTTCAACTCGAATAAACTTTTATTTGAATTAAATATATTATTTATTTGCCACAAATGTACCTTTTTAAAAAGTACTAATAAAATTGTTTATTTGTAAGAAACATATACGACAATTTCAAACAAACATTTATTTATTTAATTTAAATAAAATATTTATTTGAAATAAATAAAAATGATTTAAATATACGTTTTTATTCAAAACTAATAAATTTTTTCTCTGGGTGCATATTATTGTGGAAAAAGATGAAAGTAGAGAGGATGCGTTTCAAGCCTTTCTAGTGTCAGAAGCAAAATAAGTTTGATTTCGTAGAAGACACACTCCTAGACAAAGAGACAATCAAGAAGGAACGCAAGAAATGCGTGAAGTGTAAGCAGGAGGAGGCTGAATTGCACGTTCAAAAATAACTATGAAGTTAAAACCAAGATTTTCTATCACTTGCTAGTAGTACTTGCTTTTTCAATTAATAAAATTATATTGACAAGAAAGTGATAGAATAGAGCAATCTCGTGTTAATTGCATTTGGTAGCATACTTCGAATTGTAGGTTAATAATCTAGGATCATATTCTACATATAGTATACTAATTTTTAAAGCAAAAAAATACATAGTAACATTTTTTTTTTATTTGTCTAAAATTGCAAATAGTTGAACAAACTACCGACAGAAAAACTTTGGCGGGATTTTTGAAATCAACCAATTAAAACTTAACCATAAAATTGAGATATGTTGATTTTAAAAATCTCGCTGAAATCTTTCTGTCGATAATTTGTTCGGCCATTTGCAATTTCTGACAAATAAAAATTCTGTCAAGTGAATTTTCGGTTATATAAAAATTATGTAATATGGAATATCGGTTTAATGAAAATTCTGCAAAATAATAACAAAAATTTACCCCCAGGTTAAAAAAAATTGAAGAAAACTACTCCCAAAAATTAGAATTGAAATAATTTCCCTGTAGATAGACCAAAAAATATTTTTTGACGTTATTACAAGTAATAAAATGATCAAATATTTTAATATATAGGTATGGGTCAAAATAATAACAGTTCGCCCGTGCAACCTTACACCGATCACAGCGCCAGTAGTTCGATATATTATCGCATTGCCAAAATTCATCAGGACTGCTATTTACTTTTTGTCCTACTGTTTATGTGGTGAGATGGCTTCTCAAGTGATACTTTTGAAATTAATTGACATTTTTAACATTTTTTTAAATTTAGTTATTTAAAGTAAAAATTTTTCCAATAATTGTATGGTGTCGACGTTATTGATCTAGGATATTTTACGTTATTTTATTTTAAAAGATAAAACGTCAAAGAGTTAATGTTCAACGTTCTTCACAAGTAAGTAATTGATATTATTAATTTTGTTAAATTAAAATTTTGTTGTTCGTGGAAGTCGCTTAATTGTTTATTTTTATATTTTTTATTAGGCTCATCATCTTTTCTTCCAGATCAAAAAATTATTTTATGTATTTTAGTTAAACTATTTTATTAAATATAAAAATTATTCTGTCTCAAACTGTATATTCTAGAAAACAATTTATTATTATATGAGAATTTCATTATAATTACTAATTTTTTCTTGGTTAGGAATGGTATATTTAAAAAAAATTTAATTAGTGCATTTTAGGCTTATTAAGCAACTTATATCACGGTGCTTTTTTGGCAGCAAAAATAAGTTTTTATTGATGATTCGCGTACAAAACTATAAAAAATTGACGAAATACCTCTGTCATTCTTTTGTTGTTAAACTAATTTTCTTTTCCCCACTTCTTGTAAGCATAACCTAACATAAAATGTTATTTTTATACTATTTTACTTTATGCGACAAACGTAATAGTGTCTTTTATTAAACTAAAAGAAAGTTTACAAGGTAATACACCAAAATATAGTTGTTTAAGATAGACTATTAATTTATATACTTAAATTCTTTAAGATGTTCCTTACGTATTATAAGAAGTCTGTGAACCACATTAAAAATCGTTTAAAATTATCTTAGGTTTGTTGCAAAATAAGAAATTGCTTAAAATTCAAACGATGCCAGAGGTATTCCTGGATCAAATTGATTTTCCTGAAAAAACCATTTTTTATCTTTTAGTGTATATAAATTAATAGTCTATTTTAAACAATTATATTTCGATGTATTATATTGTATACTTACTTTTAGTTTAATAAAAGATAAAATTACGTTGGCCGCATAAAGTAAAATAGTCTTAAAATGACATTTGATGTTAGGTTATGCTTACAAGAGATGGGAAATAGAAAATTAATTTTAAAACAAAAGAATGACAGCGGCATTTTGTAAATTTTTTAGTTTTGTATGCAAATCATTAATAAAAACTTATTTAGGGTGTCTACTACTTTCGTTCAACAAAATTCCCGGTTATTTCCTAATTTTTCCTGGTTTATTTTATCTTGTCAAATTTAAATTTTTTCTTGTAAGCATGAAAAAATCTACAAATATCTACGAAAATTGATTATATTTTACGAAAATAACTGTTTTTTAAGTTTATATATTTATTTTATTCTATTATATTATTCTTTTATTGTAGTCAATTCAGAAGTTTTTTTTAATCACAATTCGGAGTAAACTAACGAATTTAAATAAATCTTGGTAGTATGATACCAGGAAGCAAAAAAATAGCCATTTTTAAAAAAAGTTTTTCCAAAGAAAGTTGTTAATTTATTAAAATAAATTTTTTTCCATCGGATGATGGAAATTTCAATTCATTCCTTAAAAAAAAGATTTGATCTTATATTAAATAAATATTTTGCTTTTTTTAATTTCAGATGATCCAGTTAAAAAATATCTTGCTCACCGTAAGACACTTTTTTTAGAAAAGCAGTGGGCAAATTGTAGCAGCAGACACGAAAATCGATATTTTTTGCAAAATTAAAAATATTACTTTTACTTCAAAAGTTACAGAATCCGATGCAAAAAATCCCATTTTAATAACAATTTAATAACAACTTTCTTTTAAAAAATTGTAAAAAACCCTTTAATGTAGACCTCGAAACGAAATAACTTAAAGTTCACAATATTCCTTATTTTTCCAAATTCAATATCCATAAAGA
Organism: Leptopilina boulardi; assembly: GCF_019393585.1. Lineage (NCBI taxonomy): Eukaryota > Metazoa > Arthropoda > Insecta > Hymenoptera > Figitidae > Leptopilina > Leptopilina boulardi. The sequence continues at coordinate 188,811 of NW_026137954.1, read as the reverse complement.
AAATTGATGCACTCTGTGTTAACTTACTCAGTATTTTGAAAATTGTTTCTCGTTATTTATTGAAGTAAAAAATAATTTTTTAAGACAATTTAATATATTATTAAAATAATAAAACTTGATTTAAACATAAATAAGAAAAATCCCGGTTTGACGAGGAATTATAGGTTAGTAAACACCCTGCGTTATTTTTGCTGCCAAAAAAGCACCAAGTGGAGTTTTTTTCATCCTATTACCACCTAGAAACAAAATTTGCTTCGATATTTTAGTTATTTAAAAATTTTATTTACATTAATTCAGGAGCACCGCAACTAAGGTCCATAATTGGTATTTGTGTTACTTTAAATCAAACAATTTATAAATTAAAAATATTTTAATTAATCTAGCTTTTAAATATGTTTGCTTTTTCTTGAAGGAAGCTTTGCAGGCCTTTCACTTACAAAAATTTTAAAAATGTTCAAAAAAAATTTTCCTGTATATAGAAATATGTTATGTGAGATTCTCCACGGAGAAAAATGGTGCTGAGATTATAGTAAAAATTCCTATGGAATAGTAATAATTCTACTTTTCTAGTAAAAATTACTATTAATTGTGAAATTTTCTAAGCATTAGTAAATATTACTATTTCTGGTATTAAAAATGACTAATAGTAATTATTACAATAGTGTTTTTAAAAATTGCTTTAGGATTTCTAAATTTTATAACGCCATAGTAAATTTTATTAAATTGTCAGGGTTGCCAGAGTTTCAACGCGCCGAACCGCGGATAGACGGCACTGACGTAGCTCAAAAACCGCGGGAAGCTTCAAATATTTACAAATTTATAAAAACTTGTAAATAATTTTTTTTTAATAACAATTTTATATATATATATATATATATATATATATATATATATATATACGAAAAAATAGATGTAAGACTAATTTAAAAGTTACTTTTTTTTATTGCTTTTTATTATTATGCTAATAAAATTTTTATTTTTATATATTAAATAACTTTAATAAAATATATATTAAATAACTTTAATATACAGGTATCGCAGGTATTAAAATTTTTCAATAAAAACTGAAACAACATTTTAACATGAACAGGAACGTAAATTTAGAAAAACGTAGCACTGGCAACCGATGAACACTTTTCGAAGTGATTTTCAAACAAATCCACTACAAGGCGCCAATTGGTTTTTGGTCCATTTGCCTTTACTTCTTGTAAATCTTCTAAAATGTCGTCATAATTGTCCTGAGTTAAAATTTTATACTTATTAGTATCACTCACTGCACTATAAAAATCGGCCAGCCACTTATTAGAATTTTCGCTTGTCATTTTCAAAGATACGCGTTAAACGGAAAGTCGAACGAGACACTGAATAAAACTGTTCAATAAATACAAATCGCTACATACTCATTGATTAACATTTGTCTACTTAATTCTAGTTATACGCTTTGTAAACTGTTTGTTTACGTTGATACACGGCTCATTATTATTAAATTTCCAATTTGCCTAAATCGGCTTTGGCATTTCGCGAAGTGACTAGTTATTTCGCGAATTGCCTAGGTAATTTGCGAAATACCTAACATTTTCAGGAATTATCCAAGCTTCCTGGCGATTCATAGGAATTTCCAAAATGCTTAGGCAGTTCGCGAATTGCCTGGTCTTCGGGTTTTGCCGGTAATATATATATATATATATATATATATATATATATTTCTCTTTATAAACGTTTTTAGTGACAAAAGCGCAGGCGCGCAGCTGCACACGCGTCGGCATTCCCACCACCCGTCGGTGTGAAGCGCGTCGTTGTAGTGGTACGAATTACTATTTTTAATAGTAAATATCCTTACGAAATAGTAATAATTGGTCCGCTTCATAATAAAAATTGCTTCGCTACTAGTATTAATTGCTCCGGACATTTTAAATGTTACTCAGTCTTTAATAAAAGTTATTATTTCTTGAGCATTTCCCAAATTACTATTTGAAAGTAATAATTTTTAATAGAAAATGTTACAATTATTACTCTTTTGTTTCTCCGTGTGATCAAATGTCCGGATGTACTTTTGTGTGTATTGATCCTTCTTTTGTGAACACGATAACTCGAAGAGGTTTTAATGAATTTTGGGCGAAATTTGGTAGGAATATTTATCACATTAATATCTCAAAATAAACATAAGGATTTTAAAAAATACCCAAAAAAATGTTAACGTCTTTTTTTTTAAAAAGTCCTGTTTAATAAAAAAAAATTTAATTGCATAATGTAAGGTAATATATAATAAAATCTTATTCCTTAAGTCAAAACGAATCGATTGCTATATATATATATATAGAAAGTATAGAATTGTTTTAAACTTTAAGAATTAATGAAAATTAAAAAATCAAGAATTCACATTTTAGCTAAAAAAAATTTGTGTTTATTTAAAAGTATAAACAGAAAATAATTAAATTCCTTCCATTAAAACGAATTTATTAATATATATAAAGTATATGTTTTACTCAAAATAAATTTACTAGAAAGAATTTTTTTTACTAATTTTTTCTCAGAATCACCAAAAAAGTGAATTACGTTTTTTTGGATCTTGTGTCCTTCTTAATTGTTCAGATCACATATATTTATTATATGGAATAAAAATTATTGATTTATTTATTTCATATGCATTACATTTTTTTTACTAAAGAAGTATACTTTTTTATATAATTTAAATTTTTTTTATGAAATTCGAATTAAGTAATGGAAAAAATTTACTGTCAACTGGAACTTTTTTGGGATATACTTCCGAATAAGTGAGACATCCGATTTTTATAAAACTTGGTATACTAACGTATTTTGATGCGCTGATTACGAGAATGATAGTGAAAATTGGCGAATATTTGATTATCATTGTAAAAACCATTAAAAAACACCATAAAATCATAGTTTTTGCAATTAACTTCTAAAAAACGCAAAATTTCGAAAAATGATTTAGACAAAAGTTGTATGTCTTATAAATACATACATTTTATATCCTATACATTTTATATGAAAAGTGATTGGTTTTTGAAAAAAATTTTAAAAACCAAAAATACTATGATAACTAATACATAATATATCACAGTTATTGTTATACAGATTATTTGACGCGTATATAGTGTCATATGCACCATTTCTCAGGATCCAATATGATTTTTTGCACAATACTATTATTATCCCTGTCCAGTCGAAACCTTCTGATTTAAATTAAAATAATACTTTCCTGGTCTTGAAAAATTCAACTTTGTCTGCATAGCACTCATATTGACACAGATTTGTTTCTGAAAACATGGGTCGAAAGTAAAATATTTTCGCTTTAAGTGCCTCTTTCTAAAATAAAAAATCGACGCTGCAATGGTTACGTGACGTTGAACTAATCCCTAGAGAACGTTTTTGTTCAAAGCATAAGAAGAATGTGACTGTGAAAAATCATTGTTCACTTGTGGTCAGTTCGTTAGCGAAAAGAAAGGCAAATATCGGCTCTGTCATAGAGAATACGTGGTTCGAAAAATTCCACATCTCTGTGGCCTCTTGTATAATAGTGACAGATTGCATTTCGATGAAATTTGAATTTCGAGAAACAAAATTTCATCTGAAATCATTCCACATCGATTCTCTTTTTGTCGGGAAATCTGCATGATTGCTCTAGACGAGCACTTCTTACAGGAGGGTCGCATTGGAGGTCCAGGCGAAATCGACGAGTGTAAAATCGGTCAACGAAAATAAAAGGGACTTCAAGTAGTGTAGAGTGCATGGATCCTTGGAATGATCCACAGAGGAAACTCTTCCGACTGTAGGTTGATAATTTGTCCTGACAACAAACGAGATAAAAATACTTCAATAAACTTGATTAAAGAACATGTTGTTGTCAGAACAGAGACTCACATTGATTTTTAAAAGGGCTACATTGATTTGGAACAGAGGGGCTACATTCACAAAACTGAATCATTACGAGTGTAGTTTAGACTCCATTACTAGTGCCCAATCCCAAAATATAGAATCCTCTTGGAGATGGATGCGACGATCTCTCAGCAAATAAAATGTTTGCAAGTGTAATCTTGCAGATCACCTTTGTGAGTTTTTGTGGAGGCGAAGAGTTCGTAAATTAAATGCTATTGCTTTTTCACAATTAATTGCTAACATTAAACTTATCTACCCTGGCCACAAAAACTTAAAAAATGGTACTTTTCTCAATCAGCCTTTTTCAAGGCCACCAAACTATTGCGCTTTACAACGTATTATCAATTGGCCTTTTTTAATGCCACCAAATCCTTTTTATATATATGTCGGAAAATATTTATTTTCATAAAAAAATTTGTAGTAGAACTGGTAAATGTTTTCTAGACAAAAAAGTTCAAGAATTTTATGTGAATATGATGATTAATGCATGTAAGGAGAAAGTTCAAAAACAATTGTTACTTTCGAATATATTAAGCGTACACAATCTGTTTAAAATCGAAAATCCAGAGAATTTAATTGGTTCAACAAAATTTGAAGAACTTCGACTTAAAAACTGCATAACAGATGGACCAAATTATACACATAATGTTTTGGTTTGTGTTATCCATTGAAACTTCCAAATGACGTTTAATGCGGCAAACCTTACAAGAATTACAAAAGGTTAGAAACAAAACTTGTAGTAACACGAAGTACTAGTTCAATGTGACTTTACTGAAAATTACGCATACGTTGCACAAAATGCTGCGCAAGCATTTCATTAATCATGAAAAAGACTTTGGCGTTAAAGCTGAATGACATTATCGTGCAATAGCTTATGCCAAAGGAGCATGCGATGGATTAGGTGCTATTATAGAAAGGGAAGCTACGCGTGCTAGTCTTCAGGCAAAACCGACAGAAACAACTCTAAATTCCATTGCATTATTTAACTGGGTGGAAACAGAATGAAAAGACATTAAAATTTTGTATTATGATAAGCGAACGATACAAAAAACCTCCAAGACATCTTGTAAGAAGATTTTCTAAAACTCCTGATGTTAAAAAAATACAAAGTTGTCACGCATTTGTCATCCATTATAGGTTATATTGCAGCCTCCTTATTGGATTTTTCAAATTGCCACGTACTTTTTATAACTACATAAATATATACGAACAATTTCCAGGTATAACTAATTTTTTTGAATGCTCCTATTTTTGCCTATCCAGGTGACACGGTTGACGCGGAACGTCTTATTTACAATATTTATCATAATGATCCAGACAATGAGAATATGTTAAATAGACAAAAACTCAGCAATTTATTGAAGTGAAAAGCTGTTAACAATTCCCCTAATCATCCAGTAAAAATTATACAAAAAGAATTCAAAAAACGTGATATAATTATTACAACAATCAAGAGTATTCGCGCTGTTAAAAGTAAAATGTATTACGCGAGGAGAAAATTAATTCCGACATTGCCGACAATCATGGACTCGTTACATGGAAGTTTGAATGACTTTGACGTTAAAACAAACAATGACGAAAACTTTTTGTTATGTAACGACAAAATTAATAATATAATTTTATTTTCGACAGCTCAAAATTATACCTTTTTGTGTAATTTAAATACAGTTTTTGTTGACGGAAAATTTAATAGTTACCCAACACAATTTAAATAATATTTTATTTTATGGACAATTTGAAAATATGTATATTCATCTTGCTTTTTTTTGCTAAAAGATAAAAAAAACTAGAACATATAAAAAAGTTTTGAAATTTTAATATTAGAATGCAATAAAAATGAATTAAATTTCTCACCAACTGGAATTTACATTGACTTTGCTATTCACAATGCAATTCGAGTTGTTTTCCGAAATGTAATTATAAAAGGCTGTCGTTTTCATTTCAGACAAAATTTACGAAAAAAAATTCAGAATTTAAGGGGGAGTTACACCTTTGACTCGAAAAAAATTCGATTTTTTTTTTGCTTAAACGATACTTTATAATGTGTAGAATAGAAATTATATCATGCGAAGTGATTTTGAAGTTATTTTATGTCAAAAAAAATCGAAAACCGCAGAAGGTGTCCAAGAGCGCTTAGAGTGCTTTTTAGCGCTATCAACTATTTTCTCTTTTATCGTGGTTTCAATTGCGTTCTTTTAAGTTTTAATGTTTATTTTTATTTTTGGCAATGTGTAAAACAAAATTGTACCCTGGTTATAAAGGAGGCAGGTCCATTGATGTACATTCAAGTCGGAGTTCCATAAAGAAAAGGAAGCCTAAGAATAAATATTCCTTAGAAGGCGAAAGTGAAACCGTGAGTACGTCGGCGAAAAAATTGAAAATGAGTGAAAGTGATTACAAGATAAATGTTGACAATTCATTTGGATACCGTTTGATTAATTTTGTGGCAGTATTTAGTGCTATTAAACTTGACTATTGGCAGCTCGTGTTATAATTTCTGCACCGAAGCTGACGCTCTCCGGATACGCGCGGCCGAACAATCAATGACTCCGGCAGCTCACGAAGCTCGCAGACAGCTCACAGGCGCTCGAAAAGCTGAAGATGAAGCCAATATTAATGTAGAAGGCCAATTATATAGTGCAGGCATCGCAGATTAACGGTTAGTTCATTTTTTTATAAGTTTTCATATGTCAAAACTTTCAACGCGTTTTTCTCATTATGACGTCTTTCAAAACGGTGGACAGTCTAGCTCGAACAGTTTTGATCGGATTGACTTCGGCCAAAGTTTTTTTTGTTCATCATTTACTAATCCTTTAGAATACGTAGTGGATTTTTTTTGGTTTGTTTTTTTTTTGGCAATAGATTTTTTGAGAAAATTTAGCCCTAAAAACCGACTTTTTCCTTCAAACAGCTGCCAAATTCACAAAAATTAATATTTTTAAAATATCCTACGTACTCTAAAGCTAAATCTACCACAGATTCAGAAAAACTTTGAATTTTTGTTTTAGATTAAACGGTCTAACAGGAATATTGTCCACCGATTTGCTCTGCAGAGAAACAGGACCAACTTTGGCGCCCTCTATAGGCTACAAATTTAAACATTTTTTAAGTGTAAATATATTTTTGTAAACTTCAAATCATAACAAATAAAGTCCCTGAAACCAAAGTTTCTTTACTTTATTCCTGTGTCTTAAAAAAATTCTTGATAAACAGGTTCAAAAGAGACCTCAAAGGTGTAACTCCCCCTTAAATTCAGTGCGGGAATATAAAAATGAAAATTCATGAATTGGAAGATTTTTAAAATTATTTTTTGGCTCCGGCAGATATTAAAAATTGTTTTATTGAAGATCTCATGACTATCATGCCACCCCAAGGCACGCAATCCAACTTTTACCAGCCATCCCTTGGGACGCAAATCAACCAGGCGCACGCAATTCTAATTTAGCCCATTCTCATTGGTGCAGATCTGCACTTCGTTGGTTTAGAATGTTGGAATTCTCGGTAATTTCATTCAATGATCATTAAGTGTCACTAAATCAGTGGATTCACAGTGCATTAAAACTTGTAATTGACCTAATCAAGGTGTAATCTTTTATGATTTTGTTTTTTTATGTATACTACGAACCAATTAATGATTTAATGTGATTTATGAACAGTTGTGATTAAGAGAAATAGTAAATTTAATTCTACCCTAATCTTTTTTCATTCCATAAAAAACAGTCTAATTTTATCTCCACATTTGTTCATCATATCTAATTTTTTCAATTTAATTATATCATCGGACATAAAAGGTGTCTGTAAGGAAAAAAAAGTTTGCCTACGATGCCAAGAAAAATCATGTTATCCAGTGGTTTCTTAGCACCTCCTAAAACGAGAAAACTTAACCCGCAAATCGTAGCTGTTCATTTAGGGAAGATTCACCCCTTTCCACAGTGGAACCGGATAGACAAAAAGTAGCCTAAACCCCTAAATGTTTTCAAAATTGGATGAAATTTCGTACAGCAGCCAAAATGTTGTCATTTTCGGGTAGGGCGAGTAAATCAATAACCTCACGAGGAAGAGGTAACTATTTTCATTTGTTTAAACGAGAAACAAGACCGACACTTGATATAACAGAATCAGTAGTGTCCATAGATCTATAAAATAGATCTTCTAACGTATATTCTCTAGAAAACTTTCTGAAATGTTATAGTTCTTATTGCGTGCTTCGGATGCTTCTTCGCCTAAAAATTCTACAGGCAATACACTAGTACTAATAATTTCAAATCTATGAAACAAGATTTTGTGTAAGGTCGTGGGCATGTAAAACCAACTGTAATATTTTATATAAATATCAGCGGTTGAAGAGCATAGATAAATGAGAAGACAAAGCAATTAAAATGGTTTTAAAATTACAAACTAATTGCCTGTCTAATCCCAGGCACTCAGCAAAAACATCTGGATCCTCAGATGCTCGACGTGCAGTGTTACCATCGTTGGTAGTACCACTACCACCTGGTTTTGGTAGATCTACTTTGATCCCTATTTTTTCTTCTAAAGTTTTTTTGAATTTTTGCATTTTGACTTGCGTATTCAGTTTTATCTGCCGACGATCTTATCTGCCATTTTTTTAATAGTAAGTCTGTAGGATAAATTCAAGCAACATTCAAGAAACTTAATCCAGTCATGATGTGGACTTATTCCAAAGTGAAGACTCACTTTATTTGCCAAAAACGTACTATTGTTTTTATTCCTAAAGTCATTTAATTGCTTTGGTGTAGCATGACAAATAGGACATGTTTGCATCGATTTTGTGTTTGTAATAGTTGATAAAACTTTACCATCTGTTAATGTTAAACATAAATTAAAATGTCTTCGTAAGCAAACTTCTCCAATGTTAATATGTACACATTATAATTTTTCTTTTTCTATTAAACGTTTCTGTTTTAAAATAAGCTCCGAAGTTTCTTTGGCACACTTAATTGACATTGGTCGACACATTCTCTTAGATTGAGAAGCTAAGTTATTCCACAGAATAAAACCAGTTGAAGTTGTTAATCTTAATGGCTTACAGGTTGTAACAAACAAACTTCCGTCAACTCCTTTAATATTACTGTCGGCATCAACTTCTTGAGATAAAAAACGTTGTTGGTAAAGAGACTGACCGGGGCTTCCATCAAAACCCCAGGAAAAAATGAATACTGATTTAAGCATATTAGAATTTGATTTTTTTGCAGCTTCAATAATAACTTCATTTTGAAGTTGAACAACTCTTTCTGCTGTATGTCTTAAAATTGATTAAAGGTTTACTTTGGCTTCTTTTTTAGTAATTATAAAATACTCTTTAGGGGGCCTTCATTGAGCTTTAACATCTTTGATTTTATTGTAAGTGGGCCAAATATATGTTCCACTTGATTTTGTTGCTAAACGCAATTTTGTAAAAACGTTCCTTGATAAACTATTATCTAGTAAAAAAGCCCGTGCTTTTTCAGCAGATTTTGGTATTATGCAAGATGGTGAGGTTAACTGACGATTGATTTGTTTTTAATTCACGCAAACTAGAAGAATTTACAATGCTAGGATCAATATTAATTTTTTGCAATATATACTGTACACCCGCTTCTGTATCACTATCATAAGAAATATTTTCTAAAACTTCTCTCTTTGTAAATATAGACATTTTAAAATTTATTAAAAATAATAAGTACTTTTAAAACGCTTATGTTAAAATAAAAGTAAAACATTAAATCCTGTATGTAACTTTATTTTAGTACGTTTGGATATTCATAATATAAATCAATAAATGAAAAAAAAATTGTACACACAAACCTTTAATAAAACAACTCCTTGGAAGACAATTTTTTGCAAAATTTAACCATAGACAAAATAGCTGGTTCGTACCTAGAATCACATCTGAGGTAGAAAACTACCCAAAAATTTTGATTTTCTTTTTTTGAAAAGTAAAAAATGTGGATTTTTACTACAAAAAATACTGATATGTCCTTTTTTGTTTTTTTGAGATTTTAATTAATTAATTATTTAATGTTAATAAAAAATGAAATATTTATAAACAAATAAAGTTATCGTAATTCTGAAGTTACCAATTGAAAGCTGACATAAATAATAATTTAAACAATTATTTTAGCAATAAACAACCTCCAACACCTTAGGCTGAAAACTGACTTTTTAGCAATATTTTTTATTAAGAACTTTTTTGGGGGGTTAGAAAACGTCAATATTTTTTGTGGAATCAGATGGATTACTTTTCTTTTAATGCACTTTTAACAAAATGTGTGTAATATTGCATATAAGAAACATAAATGTTTGAAAGGTGTATCAAAAAATAATAGAATATTCTATGCGCATGAGCAGTCCCTTCGAAAATAGCACAGAAACAACCTTGCGTAAATAACAAGAAATCCATGCTGATTTTTTATGGCTTTCGAGCAAAACTCGTACAAGCTGTACAATATTAGAACAAGCCTTTGCGATATTAACAAATGAAGCTCATGAGAAAAGCGCACGCGTAAGTCTTGTGAGCTAATCGTAGCAGATTTCTCTCCGTGTGGCTACTGCAAAAATAAAGGTTTTGCTTCTTATAACTTCAGCATATTTGCTACTGTTACTGCAACTACTACTACTACTGTTTCAGTTTCAAACGAAACATTACCACCAAAAGAAATGGAGATGATTGATCATAATAAAGATTTTCAAAATTATTTAAATGTTTTAGTTTCAAATGAAACATTACCGCGGAAATAAATGGAGCATACAAATGATAAAATTTTTTTGATATTTGCAGTACCTTGGCAGTTTTTTAACAAGTACAAGATTAACAGTTTAACATTAAAAGCAGGATGGACTACTTTTCTTTTGACTCGCTTTTAACAAAATATGTGTTATATTGCATTTAAGAAACATAAATGTTTGAGAAGTGTATCAAAAAATAGTAGAATATTCTATGCGCGTGGTTACTGCAAAAATAAAGGTTGAGTTTCCTATAACTTCAGCATATTTGCAAAGGTAAAAGAAGGAGAAAATATATAATAAAACAACGGAACCTTCTTCTTTATAACAATTAAGAAATTACGTGAATTGCAAGAAAAGTACTTGACAGAAGTTACATTTTCTAAAAAAAATAATAGGATTTATTTAACATCTTGGATCCCATCTATTTGAAGTACCTACTGATGTTATTTGAACACCAACGAATTGATTATCTTCTACAATTGAGTTAAAAAACAAAGTTCTTTGTTACTTATCTTTTAAAAATATTTTTTGTATGGACAATTTTCTTGACGAAGAACGACCAAAATATTGGCCTCTGCTTATTCAAAATGGTTAGCATTCTACGCCGTTACATTTACTAGACATTATTACATCTAATAATAAGAAAAAAAGCTTAACATTTCATTTATTTCAATTTATTTATCAATTAAAATGCCATTCAATACGCAAAAAGCTGTATATAACAATCGTTAAGTTTCATTTTGACCCACAAACAATTGACGTATTATTGAAAAATTGAATAATATGACAACAGAATGTTATTTACAAAGTTTGTGGGATAAAATGTTATCTGACGATAAGGAAATTCATAAATTTGTCTCGCGATATATCCTTGTTCAGGTTGTTTCATCATATATGATGTATACAGCCAATCAAAAGATTGACAATTTTTCTGTCTCAGAAAAATACAAGGATATCCAAAAAAAAGTTGTACAATCAATTATTTATTCTTGTAATATTGAAAAGTGAAACAAATAAAAAAAATGAGTTCTTTCAAGTGTTAGAAAATGAAGCGTGTGGTTTATCTGTGATAGAATTAATCGAAAACTTACACTCTGAGGTTGAAAAGAATTTTGGAGCAAGTGAACAAAAAAACTAGAAAATAATTTGTCGCAAATTAATTCAGTTTTAAGTTCTGAGTTATCAGACTCAAAATCAATCCCGGAGTCTGATGAATCAGATATTTCAGATGACGATCCTAACTTTTCTATAGAAGTTTGGAAAGATCCGAAACGGCAAAATTATGATTTGCAAGATACAAAAAGGCTTAAAACTTGTAAATCACCAATTTTCATAGAAAAAGACCAAGGAAATACTAAATTTTTAAAGTTAAATAATAATTATTTGATAAAAAAACCGTGGACTGACGCTGCAGAATTTAGAGAATTAAATATCAATAATACAATTTATATATCAGGAATCCAATTAGACAAATGCGGTCTAAAATCATTGCTTCCAACAAACTATTTGGACGATAGTATCATTAACGTCTTGGCTTATTAATTTTAAAACAAAGTACTAACACAAATACATTGATATTTAATACGCAGCATGTAATTGCTATTATAAATGAAAAATATTGTGATCAGGATGCTATTAAATGGTGTAAACAAGTTCGTGCAAAAAAATATGATATTTGGCTTTTTCCAATTCATCATAGTCAACATTGGACAATGCTGATAGTCATCCCACAACAATTCTGTGTGGTTTACCTTGATAGTCTTCACAATTCACCAAGAGACACGTGGATATCTATGATTTTTCGGAATGACAAAAAAAATACTTGAAAAATTTATTGATTTTTCAACATGGACGATATTTACACCAAAAGATATTCCGAAACAAAAAGAGACAAAAAAACATTGGAAATTGTGGAGTGTACGGTTGTACGTGGGAATACATAACAGTTACAGGTATCAAAACTCAATTTCAAGAAAGTGAAATGGACAAAATCCATTCATGGGTAATGTCTTCACTAATTAAAAGTGAATCATTCTAGGACACAAAATTTTCAGACGTTATTTCACAACTAGGAAAGCCTAGGAATATACATCGATCCAAAACTCAAATGCAAAAAAAAACCTAAATAAAAGAAATGTTACGAATTCGAGCTTTTTTTGTAAATTTTGTTTAATCGATTGTATCTACAAAATGAGGTCCTACAAACACACTCACACAAATAAAAATCATTAAAATAATTTAAAACTTTTTTCTGATCCTTAAAAAGCAATTTAATCTTCCCTAAATGAACAGCTACGATTTTCGGGTTAAATTTTCTCGTTTCAAAGGGTGCTAAGGAACCACTGGATAACAATGATTTTTCTTGGCATCGTAGGCAAACTTTTTTTTCTTTCCAGACACCTGTGTCTTCTTTATTATACAAGACTCTTCCCGAATTGACATTTTTAATACACTGAAACCTTGCTGAGTTTGTTCGGTCATGCTAACCCACCGATCGGGGGCCATCGAAATGTAAACACGATTCGCGACTTTTATTCTATATGCAATTATGAATCTAAATTAGTAATGACAAACATCCAAATAAACCCTAAGCTAATATAGTGTTTTTATCAATTATATCCCTCGGTTTCATTTTTCTTAATCAAAAATTAAAGAATTGTATACCACTTGAAGTTGTGAAAAATTAGTTCAAGAAAATAAATTTTTAAAAGATTGTTTTTAAAAATTGTTAGAAAAGATATATGTTTTACGTAAATGTATATTATTTTAATAAAATGACCATAATATCATAAGAAAATATCATCATAAATAAATAAAGACACAAGCTAACGTCATAGGAGATTTGTTTTTTAATTTGTACTTAAAATTTTAAAAAAATAAAAGTATCACCATTGACCGTATTGTAAATGCAAATGTTGCTTTTCTAATTATAAAGCTTTTATACTTCTTTAAATATAATTAAGACTTTTGATAGATTTATACAAATAAATTAATTTTTACGAAAATTATATTTTTTTATTTCCATATAAATTATGTGAACTCAAATAATTTCAGGCTTGATATTCTTAATTACTTTCTTTTCTTTTGTAAAACTAATTCAACAGTAAACAAACATTTCATGCATATTTTTAAGGGAACATTTTGTTATGGAATCATTATAAGAAGAATTGCAATCCACAAAACTTATTACGCATGAAAGAAACAATTATTTTTGAAATTAACTTACCCTATAAATTCGTGGTCCGAACCGTCATCGCCATCATCAACTTCGTCTTCTTCTAAAATTTTACAAAAATTAAAATTAATAACAGATAATCTATCTTGTTATTTCGAAGAAAATCACGAAAATAATTAATGAAAATAATTTAAATTACCTGCATGATCCTTTTTGCGTCTCGTGTATGCACGTTTGCTAGTTACAGGTACTTGATCAGTATCGCCGTGTAACAAACTATTTCTATACAATAATAAAGGCTGCCAGTCTTCTGTTTTCGAGGAAGGCATTCCAGCATGAAGACGACCATCCATAAAATTTAGTCTAAAATAAATTTCAATTTGATTTTATTAATTTTTTTTTTAGTTTTATTTAATTTTTAAATGTAAAATATCACGTACACAACACGTTTATCCTGCTTAAGAAGCTTATTCGTAAATTCAGAAAGAATTTCAAGAAAGGAAAGATTTGGTGGAGGTCCCGTTGGATCTAGTTCAACACCATCAGGTGGCGTAATAGCAAAAAGAACTCCCGCTCGGTGTAGAGCAGCAATAGCTTCACGATTCTTCACAGCGTCTAGTCCAAAGGATAAAGCAAATCGTTTTGCTAATTCCTAAATTAGAGAAAAAGTACAAAAATTTATTTAACATTTTATTATTATTTATCATTTAACAGAAGAGGATTATTGAATTTTCTTTACCTTGATTGCAGTAAACTCGTCGCTATTTCTGTTAATTTTTCCTTTTTCAATAACACTTTCATTGTAAAGTATATTCAAACTGTGTTGCATTGTAAGTGCACAATTAGTTTTATTTATATCCCTCGCTTTTCCTAAAGTTGTTTTAATAATATCTCCATAATCATTGTAGTATTTTACATAATGTTTAAAAACATCTGCGGCTGCTTTCGTAGGAATCATGTTATAAACAATAAGCTTGCAATAACTCGCAAGGAAATTTCTTCTTTTATGCAGCTCTTCAATCTTTGAATGTTCATCTAATTCTTCTTTATATTTTGTACATGAAATAAATTAAGTATTTTGTAAAAATGTATTAAAAGTTGTTACGTTGCACAATTTTTCATGATTGTAATTAATTTTTTTTGTAAATAAACATAAATAAATAACTATATCGCGAATATAAAATTGTAAATAAACAATCGTTACCCAAAACCCCGAGCAATATTTTATTATCGTTATCATATTTAATTTAATGTTCAATTTGAGGGAGTATTTCCTGTCATTTCTCCGTTTCAGTCAAGTCCGAGTAATTATACATTTTTCTCGACCTTAATTAAAATCTTTGATTTATGATAAATCATAATTAAGAGAGTTGAGTTCGTCACTAAACTCTCGGAGGTTTGCAACATAAAAGACAAGGATGGAAATTATAGCAAAAGGAAGCAGAAAACTGTGTGTGTAGTTTGCTTTGGGATATATGTATACTTTTACCAGCAACTACGCTCCTGGCGTTTATTTGTCTTGGCGCAGTAACACATGTTGCCTTCATATAAATTTTTTATTAAATTCATTTTTTGTATTTTTGTAATTTACTTTTTTCATAGAATATTGTGAACTTAGAGTTTTTTTTGAAAGTAATTGAATAAACATTGTAATTAATTTATCAAGAATAGTATATTTTCTTCGGACCCCGACGCTTTATTCCTTTGTTCATGTAACCCTAACTAGCCAGCAATTTAGTATCCCCGTATTTTGAATTTTGGATGTTCAATACCGTATTTTGGAATTTCGTTCCATTTAAAATTTTTGATTTTAATTGCTTTTAAGAAAACTTCCAAGAAAGAACTGGCGCCCAACTTTTGCTGAGTTTAGCGCTACAGAGTTGAAAAAATATTGAAATTGTTTTCTCCTCAATAGTTATGGACTAAGAGACTTTGGCTTAATTTATTGATATTTTTTTAAGTTTTGTTTGTTTATAATTCTTTTGTTTATTTAATTTTGCTGGTTTATTTTCTTTCAGTTAATTATTATTGGTTATTTACAAATTTTGATAATTTGAACTTTAGTATATATTTTGTTTATTAATTTCTAGAGTAAAATATTATATTTTTATTTTTCTTTATTAAAAAATCCATTATAAAGTTTTTAAATAATGTTAATCAAGTTAACTAGCTTCTTTTTTAAAATTTCTAATCCAGTAAATATAATTGAATATATGTTTGAAAAAATGAAGATATTAAGGGCTTACCGTCTTCTTCCTCAACAAAAACGAATTCCTGTACGAAATTATTTAGCATGTTCTGCATCGCATGGTCTGGTTCGTACACTAATTCATGCATCAGAGGATTATGATTGGATAATAACTGATTACAGAACACTACCAGTAAATCACAAATGACTGTATAAGCATCTTCACGAAGAATCACTGGTATTGGCTATTAAACAGATTCGTAATCAGTGTAAAAAATCTATGGAAATTGAATTGAAAAGAAATTAAATTCTAAAAAACGATTGATTGTTTACTCACTGCATTGCAATTGTCACCACTGACAAAGTTACGCATCAATCCCATGAAAGCATTCAAACGTTCTTTCAAGCGACGACAGTCCTCTTCACCTCGAGCACCAGAATCAATTGTTTCCATGAGATGATGTTGACCCCATAAAATTGAAAAATAACAGGCAGTGATGCAATATTTAATTGCCTCTTCAGGAAGTAATCCCTTTCGGGAATCTTCAGTTCTGCAATTCAATATTTAAATATTCTTACAGTCAATATTCTTATTCTTACAGTCTACTATAAAAGTTCTTTAAAAAAACTAACTTTGAAAATGCATCTACAATGTCCTTGTAAAGCGAGTCCCATATTTCCCAAGGATTCATATTGTGACTACTGTAAAATGTAGCAACTTTTTTCAAAGATTGAGTAACGTTAAACAAATCATCTTCGTCGGGTTCTTCATTACCATCAACGGTTGTTCTGTAATCTTCAATTGTTGCCTTATATTTATTAACTATCGCATCAATTAAAGTGGAACGAGCAATATCACATCTAAAAAATAAAATGTATTTAAAATAATGATATGATTAATGTTTTTCAGATATTAATATTGAGCGATATTTTACATAATTTGAAGTTTTAAATATTCTATACAATCTAGAAACACTAAATAAAAAAAAAATTTTAAACCTTGTGAATATTGCATGACCCTCAACACACATGTACTCCAGAGTTCTTGCAGCCGTATCAAGAACTTCAGTATCATGAACCTTTTCTACTATTGTTTGTATTTTATTCAATAAAGAATTTAAATTTTGCTCTTGTCTCGATTTTGTATAAATATCCAGATCAAAATATTGTGGAATAGCTAGAAGATTTGCAAGTTTCTCCGGATCGGCACTATAATTATCCAATAATAAAGGCAACGTTTGAATAAAATGTTCGGTAAGTCTTTGTTTATCCTCTTGAACTTGTTTCAATTCTTTTACAGATAAAATTTTACGTGTTGGCCCTCGACCAACTGGCGCTTCACCTGAATGCAATAGTTTACTATTTTAAATTTAAGTCAATAAAAAAATACCTGAAGGGAGATAGAATAAGAGAAGGGAATAAAATGTAAAAAAAGAAACAAAAATCTTACCTGTAGCAGCTTGCTTTATGCAACAAACCATCAACTCGATGAGAGATGTTTCTTTTTGATTGTCTAGTGCTTCTTCTTCTGGTCCAGCTTCTTCAAGCAGCAAATCAGTCATACACTCCCAATCTTTCATCATTTGATTGGTCTCAATCAAAGAATCCACTAAATAAGCACCGTGCTCGTGAAGTTCAGATTCAATAAAAAATAATACCAAATCTCGAATTAAAGGAGTATTCGGCAAACGCTTCTTGCCACGCTTAGTTTTAATTCCAGCAAGAGCCTCCTCATCTGGAGTAAATAAACGTTCATTCAAAAATTCTCCAGCTGCTTGAGCAACTGCTCGATGCGATGAATACACAAGTTCATAAACATGTTCACAATCTTTGTCGGTAAGAATTTCACGATGATGTTTCAAAATAGAAATAACAAGCTTTACTGCTTGTACAGCTACGTCGTATTCCTTATCAAGAGTCATATTCACTATTCGATCTTTAAATTTACTTGTGAAGAGCTCTAGTTTTGTTTTCAATTCTTCTGACGCATATAATGGTTGTAATGCTTGAAGACATTTTAATCTTACTTCTCCTACTTTATCATGAAGTGTCCATCCTAAAATATTCATTTTTATTAGTAATTTTCGAAAGGGAATATTACAGAACCTTCTTTACATAAAACAGGTGAATTATTTTTCGAAAAATGGTGATAAAGACGGTCGTAACAAAGCTTAACCCAATCATTATGACACTGTTTCTACAATGTTTTCTGAGTAATTTAAGACCAAAACGAAAAAAATTGTTAGACAAATTTTTCAGAAAATTGTGTTTTTATATTTTTCAGTATATCCCCTTTTTTTCTTCTCTCAAATTAATCACGTATTTATTCCACTTTTTCCATCTTTTCAATAAATGTCAATTTTCATACTCTTCCATTAAATTAAAATTTAAGAATTACTTCTTAACAACTATTTATTTTGCAACTTTCCAAATTTCTATTTACAAGAATTTTATAAAGCAGACAATATTGAACTGAATTTTCATATACAAGAGTTTTTATTTTAGTGATTTCTTACTTAATAACCCTTTCAGTCACGCATAAAAATCGCTACAGATTCAATATCGCGGATAAAAAAATTAAAAATTACACGAATTTACTTTAAACTTGTTACTCAAGGGGTTTTGGGATCACTGATTACGAATTTCATGTTAGATTTGTGAAATTCGCACTGACCAAAACGAAAACCCCTCAAATTGCAAATTTCACAAATCTAACATGAAATTCGTAATAAGCGACCCAAAAACCTCCAAGTAACAAGTTTGAAGTAGATATGTGTGATTTTTAATTTTTGACGTCCGCCGTATTGAATTTTTTAAAAGCAGATCTCAGATTCGTAATCAACGACCGCGAAAACCCCCGAGTGACAAGTTTCAAATCAATCTGTGAGATTTTTACTTCTTTCTCCGCCACATTGGATCCGTCATTTTGAATTTCGAAAAATTCGTAAATTTTGCCAATTTTGACATGAAATTCGTAATATTCGTAGTCAACGACCCCCAAAAACTCCTGAGAAATATGTTTCTAGCGAGACCGATTATTTTTTTAATTTTTCGTTCGCCTTATTGGATGTAACTTTTCGAATTTTAAAATTTTTTGCAAATCTGATATCATATTCGTAATTTTAATTATTTTTATATTTTTTTTATTTCCATTATTTTTAATTTTAATTATATCATAATTGTTTTTAATGGAATTTATACTTACTTTCTTTCTACTTTCTTACTTCTAAAAGTCAAACTTCAAAAAAGTGAAAAAGTCATTTCCGAAAATGTCAAAATTATACTTGGTTTTTTTTTTAAATATACCTATTTAACCAATTTTTTAAATTAATGAATATTGAAAATTTGAATGGCATCTTTTCAAAATATCAAATCATTTTCAAAAATGTAAATAAATTTTTTAAAGAAATTTGTGTAAAGTATTTCAAGCATTTAAATATTATAATTTCTAAGTGAAAATCTAAAATTTTATTGCTGTAAAAAAATTAACTGATAATATTCTAAAATTTAATTATTTTAAAAAATGTTAATTTGAATTAGGCACCAATCTACCTATTTACTTTCAATAATTTTAATAAGATTCTTTGAAAATTAAGTAATTTAGAAAAATTTTTAGTTAAATTTACAATATTTACGAAAATACTTGAATATTATGCCTCAACTTATCAAATTATGCCGTATTATGCTGCTTAGGAACCTAAATTATATTTTTTAATGCTTCTGCAAATTGCAAATATCTTTGTCAATTAATATGTTTTAATACATATTTTAAAATTTATGCTTTTCTGCTCAAAGTTACTGTCTCTAAAAATTATAAAATTAGACATAAAAATTATGATTTACCTATATACTTCAAGTATGAATCATCAAGGAAATTCTGATGGAATTTTTTCATCCAAACACCAATTTCTGCCATACAAATAGCACGTATTTCAGGAAGAGTATCACGATATCGATGAACGAATACAGATTTAAACATATATGTAAGCATATTTTTGATTTCATCCATATTTTCCTCGAGTTCTTTTCGCTTAGACATGAGAGATTCAAGTCTGTCAGCTGCTCGTTTTTCTCTTGCTTTTTGTCTTTCTGCTTCATACTGTCGTTGTGTATTGTCTAAATTAATAGACACTGTTAAAGCAACATCCACCAATGCTGTCATAAGTTTCATAGCTGTGAAAATATAAAAAAATATTATTAAACTATTAAGAATTTATTTACTATAATATAATGCTTTAAATTTTTCACCTGCAAGTGTTGCAGTATGTCTGAAGGCACGCACTTGAGAATCAGAAAGACCAGTTAAAAGAGAAATTACATTATCCATAAGGAATTGATCGTAAATTATTGAATATTGACATTGACGAACCAAAATTTGAACAAACTCGCAAAAATTGGTTCGAAACTTTTTCCATTGTTGTCCTGCCATTATTAATGGATATTCTCCACTTTCCTATGAGAAGAAACAAAAATTTGAAAACAGAATAAAAAATGAGTTACTGAAAAATGAGAGATTCTTTTTAGAGAGATAATAAAAGTAGCTTACTTCATCGAATTCTTCTGTCATTTTTCGTATAATTTGTACATGTTCCATTGAAGTTTGCATATCAGATGTAATACGTCCTTTACAACCACTAGCGTTTATAAAAAATTGCATCAACATCAAGAGAGCATTTTCTCTATTAACTTTGTATTTTTCTATCCAATCGTCAACAATATTCTATTAACAATATAATTATTAGAAAAATGATTATTTATTTACATAGGAAAATATAAATAATTAAAATTAAATTGAAAATATTGTAAATGCGTACAGTAAGAGATGAACGATTGTTCTTTATAACAAAGTATAAACTAGCTTCATCTTCCAAAGACTGTGCTTGATAAACGCGTCGTCCTCGACCGCGACCTCCTCCTCTTCCTCTTGTAGATGTTGTTGGAATATAGTCTGTATCAATTTCTTTGTACTTGGGTTGTTGAATTGGACCACCTGTTATTAAAATGAGCCATAGTACCATCTCCAACAAAAATTACCATGTAAAAAAAGGTTGTGATAATAATTATTATTATATTTACCACGAAGGCGAGCACGAGTATTTCGAGTAATCCTCATATTAGCAGGAGTTACTGGAGTCATTGGTTGTTCAAATTGAGATACATTTTCAAAATTTGTAGACTGTTCTTGGTACAATGGTTGCGATAATCCAGGAGAACTGTATCCTTCAGAAGAATAATGCTCCGGTCTACATTGAAATAAAAATAGAACCAAGAATTAAAAAGGTAAGAACATTCCGTACATTAGAAAATTTTAAAAAGTGTTCCCTAGTAAATATGCCTAATAGATATTAATAAAAACGAACTAGATCTTAACAGACAGCAGATGAGATTTCTATGAGGTTTAAAATGAATTTCGATTTGATTCTGTTTTTAGAAATTATATCTGCTATCCTCTGTAAGGTTCTAATTTTTATTTGGCTTCAGAAATTTAATATGTTAGTTAGAAATCTTTAAGGAGTTAGGTGTTTCGGAAGCCCAAATATGCATATCTTTACGAATTTTTTTTTCTACTAGATAAAATGAAATATTTTATTCAAACAATTTACATATCAATAGGTCATATTTGAAGAGTAAGTTGTGAAATTTTCGTTAAGAAATATTAAAAATTTAGCCATTCGGACTTCGTCTTCTGTGACGCTTCAAAAAAAGTTATTTTGGCGTTGTTAGTATAAGCCATGACAGATTCATCAGAAATTAAAAACCAAATGTTTTCTGTTAGTAGATGCCTATAGCTCGTGTTTGAACGAAGAAAAATGAAAAAATTAAAATTTTTGGTGGTTTTTTTTAAAAATGCCATTTTATGGTGAAATTTTCACCACATTTTGCCATGTAGAATTAGTTGATGTTCAAACAAAGATAACTCATATAAAAATAAATATTTTTGAAAGATCTAAATTGAAAATTGTGAACGAGGATATGAGCTTTCATATGCATATCACGAAAAAGTCAGAAAAATTTTTGTACCGTTATAAAAAATCAAAAAGTACCCTAAAAACGGCATTTTTTCAATTTTCATGGTCAAATTTCTCGAAAACCTAGGATGATGGAGCAATTCTGATTATAGATTTGTGTTTAGCATCAAAAAACCTATAGGAATCACCCTATGTGGTCCCAGAAATAAAAAACAAGGTGTTAGATTCATGACCATTTAGCTTCCTCATCATGATACACTTATATTCAAGATTAAAAGAAGGATTACAAATAAAATAGCGATCAATTTTACAAATATTGGTAAAATGTAAACTTTATTTACATCAATCGATTCTTTTTCATGCCAGAAATACGGTTTTGACAAAATTTATTACAAATTTTCATTAAAAAATGATATAATTTATAGATTTTAAGTAAAATATAGACTTTATATAGGTTAATCAATTTGTTTTAATGCGAGAAATCAGTTTTTTGGACAAAAAAATTATATTTACAGTGTAAAAAAATTTTTCGTTAAAAAACGTATTTTCGAATTTTTAAAAAAGTGACATAAAAAAATTATGTGGATATTTTAGGAAATCCTTGTGTCTGATTTTAGGTATTGATAACTGTAATAAGCCTATCAAATTTCAGGACAATCCATCAAAGTGTATTAGAGATAATTTGTACACAAGATTTTGTGTGTCTGATGCGCCAGAATGTGATTTAAATAAAAATGAATTGGCACTTAAAAATTCTTTTTGATTATGATTCTTAGATGAATAAAAAACATTTCTCAATAGTTTTTAAAATCAGTTTACGTGCCCGATTTAAAAAAAAAAATTAGTTTTTATATAAAAAACAGTAATTTTATGGGAAATCAGAATTTATTTAATCTAATAAATACTTTAATAAATGATAAAATAATTACTTATTTTTAATTTTACATAGGGAACGTTCACATATGACGTCACGCTAATTTTCAGCTTTTTTCACCCCTACCCCCCCCCCTTTGTCACGCTCTGTCACGATTTGACAAGACCCCCTTGATAATGGACGTCACGTTCTTTAAATACCCCCCCTTTTTTTTGTTTTTTTTAAATCTTAAAAATTTTCTAAGGTATTAAAATTGTTTTTAAAGAAATAATAAATGTTAAGATTACTTAAATGTAATAAAAAGGGTTTCTGATAAAAATAATTTATTTTTTCTTGCAATTATATACTTATAAATATTTTTTGCTTAAACAAAGTTATTAAACTTAAAGTTTAATAACTCATTTTTCCAACAATGAAAATTAATTTCATTATTAAAAGTAATACTTGATTTTTAATTATTAATAATCACAGCGGAAAAGGTATCAAATTCAAAATTCTACTATAAAAGTAGTAAACATACTTCATGACATCACGAAGGAACTGAACCCCCCGTACGCCATGTCACGTTTTGTCACGTTTGACCAAGACCCCCCCCTACCCCCTAATGCGTGACGTCATATGTGAACGTTCCCATATAAATAATTATATTGCTGTAGTGTTTGTATCCGATTTTAAATAATTTAATTATAATGTTAAAAGAACTATTTTAAGAGGGACAAAATTTATTTAAGATAGTCGAATGGTCTCTGAAATTCTTTGGAAAGAAGAGACTTTTAATTATCGCCCTATAAAAACGGCACTAAACGTGAAAATGATAAACATTAATTTTAAAATACTTTCTTCTTGAAAGACGGACACTTTTTACAAAAGCAGCTAGAGATCCTTATCTTATATAAATTTCCTAAATCCTAAAGATTATACGAATCCATACAAAAACACGATTGCAAAACGAAAAGTAATATAATGACAGGTACATTACCTACTGCCGCCGTCAGATGGCAGTAGCATGCAGGGCGCACAAAGTCGCAGCTGTTATTAGATTACTGTTCTACTTTTTGTTTTGCAACCATGTTTTTCTATGGATTCGTACCATCTTTTGGATTTAGGAAATTTATAAGATGAGGATTTTGGCTGATTTTGTTAAAAGTGTTTGTGTTTCGAGAAAAAAGTATTTTAAAATGAATACTATTTCACGTTGAGAGCGATAGTTAAAACTGTCTTCTTGCTACAGAATTTCAGATACCGTTCGACACTCTTAATGCATAAATATACAAACAAAACAAGAAAATAACTTCAATGTTAATAAATTTATATGAACCCAAATCTAAAACATCTATTATTTATCTATACGCATATAAGTATACATTAAATAAATTCTGGTTCCTCATAAAACACTATTTTTATATATTTAAAACTCAATTTTTTTTAAATTTGGCACGTAACTTGATTTTAAAACCTATTGAAAAATGGTTTTTATTTATTTAAGAACCATAATCAGAAAGAATTTTTAAGTGCCAACTCATATTTATTTAAACCTCCTTCTGACGCACCGTGCGTGAAGAGAGAAAGCAAAATTAAATTTTGTTGTAGAGTGATATCTGTGCCTCGAAAAGTACAGATGCTGAGCTAAATTTCTCTTAGAATTTTATATACACAATGTAATAAAGAAATAGATTAATGCTTACGTTGGATTGTGAACTGGTGTTTGTGAAGCTTGATGGTAAGGAGTGTAAGGCGTATAAGTTGTATCTTGAGCATCACCTCCAGAATTATCATGCATTGGAGTCATTGGTGGCTCGTATTCTGGAGGTACTGGATCGTCCATGCGGATCCGCTTACCTCCTCTTCTTTGCATCATCCTCCTTTTCTTTTATATTAGTTTCCTTCACAAAAATTCAATTCTGTTGAAAATAGTAAAATTAAAATTTTAATATATATATATATACAAAAAAATGTAGTATAGTTTTTTATGTAAGTATACAACATTCCTTTTTTTTAAAAAAAATTTTTTAATTTTTGTCTGAAATGTATTTTTTATATTAATTTATTTTGTAATAGCTTTGAAAGTCCATTTTCAAGACAACTTGATTTTGAGTAATTATTGAATATTGAATATAATAATTCAATTATTATATTTACGAATATAAGCCGTATTCAGTGACATAGAAATTTCCAAAGATAAAATCGAAGACATTAAAAGTTTGTTTCGCTATTAGTCGCCAAAAGATAAAAACTTCTTTTTAAAATTATTTTAAAAAACTACTGTAAAAAAACCGGTTATTAAAAACACTGCTGTAGCAAAAAATTATTTAAAATAACTTTATTATAAATAATTTTCTTCCTTTTTATAAGGAAGAAGATAGCGTTTTTTGATAGCATCAAAAATATGGCCAAAAAATTACAAAAACCACACCAAAAAACACAAAATCTGCAAAAAATACCGAAATTTGAATTTTTTCTAGGGTAGTTTTCTACTTCAGATGTGCTTTCTAGGGTTAAATACATTTTGGTGATAACTTATCATCTTCCGGTAGCACCAATTTAAGCAGATTCTAACTTTAAGAATATTTTCTATGTACTAAATCTTCTTCTTCTTAAAACAAGAATATGTGCTAGAATTGACGTGCTGCTAGCTTGTTCGCGTCGCCATTGACTAACGAGTCGTCGTGCGCGTCGGAGTGTTTTTTTTGACAATCATAGTGAAAAATGGAAGAAGTTACCGTTTAAGTTTGTATAATTTTAGCGTAATAATTTTATCTTAATCTTATCTACGTAATTTAAGTTTTTGTGATCCCAAATTGAAAAAAATGTTCGACAATTGGTTAACATTGTCTTTAAGTATTAAAATTGTGTTCTTTTTTGAAAACTTTAATAAAAGTTATATTTTTAAAATAAAAATGCTGTACTTTTTCTTTATTTGAAATTATGTATATTTTGGTTTAAAATTGAACAGCCGGATCGTAGAAGGGCATACGCGTGAAATCCAGCGCTTTAAGTTGGCCCCTGACATGAAAAAAAAAAATTTTTTAATTTTGATTTTTGAATATTATATCCTTGTAGAGAATAAAATTACGCAACTTTTTTCTCAATAAAGTTTTTTCTTAAAGTGAATTGTTTTCAAAATAATTGCAAAAAACTTGATTTTTTTATACCGTAATATTTCATTCAATTTTATGTTCAACTCGTCATAAATCCGAAGTTTTTTGACTTTTTGACTTCAGATTTGGAGGATTTACTCATCAAAGTGTCCCAAAAGTGTTAGATGAACAATAAATAAATTAAAATAATAACTAACATTTTTATTAATTTATTTATGTTAAAGGCCAAAAAAAATTATTTAATACTTTCAAATGAAAAAAGTCTGTGACGAACTTTCGAATTGGAAAAACTTCCAGTGGAAGAATTGTTTATAATAGTTCAATAAAGTTTTTCCAAAAGGTTTTAAACTAATTTGATTAAACATTTAGAATTTATAACAGTTTTACTTTTTTGTACGCCGCGCGTGGACCGGCCGTGAGTATAGTAATAGTGGCGTGATGCTTTATATCCTGGATATTTACTTATTGTAAAGACTTTTAGTTTTTAAAAAATTATTTGAATATTTTTGAATATACATTTTTAAACAATTTTTAAAAAATATAATTTTTATTTTTTGTATGTATTATATTTTATTAATGTTTCAAATTCAATATTTATTATTTTAAAGTTTTTGATATTTTTCTCCCGCTATGTTCTTTTACCCAGTCCGTCCTCTATTTGTAAACATAAACATAGCTATTCCTATATTGTTGAGTGTCTATAGAAAATAGTTTTTACGTACAATTCGTTTTTTAAGAGTGCAATTATTTAAAAAGTATTCTAAAAAGGAAGGTTTAATTCAAAATGCATTTTGAATTCCTTCCTTTTTAGAAAGGAATTAAATTCTAAATGTTTAATCAAATTAGTTTAAAACCTTTTGGAAAAACTTTTTTGAACTATTATAAAC
This sequence comes from Leptopilina boulardi, assembly GCF_019393585.1. Lineage (NCBI taxonomy): Eukaryota > Metazoa > Arthropoda > Insecta > Hymenoptera > Figitidae > Leptopilina > Leptopilina boulardi. The sequence continues at coordinate 161,991 of NW_026137954.1, read as the reverse complement.
AATTCTTCCACTGGAAGTTTTTCCAATTCGAAAGTTCGTCACAGACTTTTTTCATTTGAAAGTATTAAATAATTTTTTTTTTCCTTTAACATAAATAAATTAATAAAAATGTTAGTTATTATTTTAATTTATTTATTGTTCATCTAACACTTTTGGGACACTTTGATGAGTAAATTCTCCAAATCTGAAGTCAAAAAGTCAAAAAACTTCGGATTTATGACGAGTTGAACATAAAATTGAATGAAATATTACGGTATAAAAAATCAAGTTTTTTGCAATTATTTTGAAAACAATTCACTTTAAGAAAAAACTTTATTGAGAAAAAAGTTGCGTAATTTTATTCTCTACAAAGATATAATATTCAAAAATCAAAACTAAAAAATTTTTTTTTTTCATGTCAGGGGCCAACTTAAAGCGCTGGATTTCACGCGTATGCCCTTCTACGATCCGGCGGTTCAATTAAGTATTTACTATTCTTAAATTAAGTTTATAGTATTCTGAAAACTGCTAAAAGTATATTTCTTGATACAAGAAGAAAATATACTTATTTTAAGATTATATTCTAAGAAAATATTCTTAATATAAGAAGATTCTATTCTTAATTTAAGAATATATTCGTGGTGCCTATTTAAGTCTCGCATATTCTTAAAATAAGTTGAAAATTCTTAAAATTAGAATATCGTTTTTTCGGTGTACCTGGTTCAACCATGAATATTTTTTTTTTAATTGACTATAACTCCGAAACTTTTGGTCAAATATTTTTACAATGTTTAGCAAAAACATTGCATTTTAGTAGATCTTTCGAACCATATGCGAGAAATCTCAAAATTTGGCCTACAGGGGAAATTTTAGTAAAAAGTTAAAACTATGTCCAACCCTGACTACACTTCCTTTATTAAAGAAGCTTTAATTTTATTTAATTTTTTAAAATTTAATTTTAATTTTATTCGCGCTATATTGAAAAGCGCGCGATATTATTGCAAAAATAGATCCATTAAACGACTTAAATAAAGTGGTAGTAAGACTTGGAGGCTTTCATCTCTTGCTTAATGTCGTATTTGGCTATCATAGGGTACTATATTAGGTATGCAAGTGGACTTGAAGATTTGATAAAACTTATTTACGCAGAGAACCGTTCATAAAATCTTATCGGGTCATGCTGTTCGTGCACATATTTTGCTGCATCTTTCTTTAGTAATATTAGTTTTGGACTAATGAAGTCTTTAAACAGATCACAAATCTATTTACATTTTAATAGAAAATTCTATAACAATGTTTCACGAATTTTAAGTTTTCTTGATGGTGACGAACTAGTACTTGAACCATACCAATTTATGAATTATGTGCAAGAAAATTATACAAAAATTGAACATGCTTTCAGGTCTAGGGTTCGTATCCCCCATTGGTTAATAATTTAATTCGTAAATGTGCGGTTATTCTATAAGTAGTGTGTAATAATAATTAAAAGCATCTGTATAAAATAAACGCAGCTTATAGAAAAGTTTTATCTATATGCGGTATATACATAAAATATACCATTTTATCTCTCAAACATGAACATGGCGCTTTTAGACACCTGACGTCCGGGTGTAAAGCCAATCATTTATTCTCCCGTCTGAAAATGGTGTCCATATTTGCCCTAGGGTAAAAATGGACTCCATTTTCAAACGGCAGAACAAAAGAATGGCTTTTTCACCGGGCCGTCAGATAACCTAAAAGCGAATAAAAAATAGCGTAAGTGACATGGGTCCAAAGGCAGCTAATTGTTTACGTTGACGTTCGCTACCACGAGTCTATTATCCATTGAATATAGGTGTATCTTACTTATTTTATTAAACTGCTTTCTATTTAAATGGATAACACATCTATATTTCTATGGATTCCTTTCCCATAACTATGGATAACACAACCATATTTCTCTTGTTGCTCTAACCATTCAAAGCCAGCCATTACATATGGCTGCAGCATCCATGACTATGGATATCACATATTTTTCAATATAATATGGCTGTGATATCTACATATCTTGTAAGGAATTTTCTATGTTTGTGAGTATGGGATGACGAATGATATAAATGTATAATCGGGAACCATCGGAAATCCGAATGATTGTCGCGTCTTTTCGTCACAAATATGTAAATCACTTTCGTGAGAGTCAGTGGACGGAGAGCACGTAATCCCGATAAGCGGGGTAAGTCTTAAAGTATTAAAATATTTTGCCAATATAACACATATCATTCTTATTTATAGTTTATGTGTGTGGAGCAACATTGATATATTTTCGATCATTCTGTAAATTGAAATTGTGGAGATATTTTAAATAAGGAAAGAAATTGTGATTATTTTAACGAGATATTTTTTGACTAAACTATCTACATTAGCAAAATCCTAGGAAATTGGATTTATATTTTGACCCAAGCACCGAGTCCAATTTGGGAAATGGTCGTAGTTGGATGTCCGTAGTATAGTTTGTTTTATATAAATAATTAATTGTGTTATTAATGAAAAATTTGTGTTTGTTTGAAATCGTTTTTAAACTTGGTTTTGAGCCAGGCGTGAAATAATTGTAAGAATACGCAGTGAGGAATATACTAATAATCGTGGTTAGATACTATCGACTCTTCTCGGCCACATGTCTGACAACAAAAATTAATCCAAGCGCATCGCAAATATAAATAATCAGATCTCATGATAATTGGATATTTACTAAATTATTACCGAACACTTTCTGAATGGAAAAAGATTTTTTAACTGTGCAGATGGAATAGAGAAAAAAAATTATCTAAGGAAGTGTGATGGTCTCATAACCTTAAATTGCCGGTTGATAATCTGTGGAAAAATTTGTTATAAACATTTATACCAAAGGAAATCAGGTATTAATTTTGGAAATATTTATTCGGCCTGGCTGATTTGTACTTTTGGAGTTTGCTGTTTTTGGATTTGTGCTTAACTAGTATATGCATTCCTTCAATTTATTCTCTACATATAAATTCTTTATTTGCTTGGCTTTACTCCTGCTTAAACTTAATGGTTAAAACCATAGTCTCCATCCTGCCTGAGTGAGTATATTTTTATTTTCTTTTTTCTTGCTGATTTTGTATTTGAAAAAGGAGAAGAGAGAGGAAAAGGAGATTAAGGGAAGGGAAAAGAGATAAGGGTTGATTTTCTTTACAAATTAGCGTGTTAAGCTTGGATATGCCTTTCCTCCTTTTTTTTCTTATGCCGGGTAAATAGGAGAATTGAGCAGTCAGTCTCTTGTAATTATTAATCACTAAGTCATTGTGCGTTTTAAATTTTGGGGCTTATTAGCAAATTAAGATTTGCTTTAAAATTATTTTTTTTGTTTTGTTTAATCAGTTTGATTATTAAATAGTAATTGATATTTTGGTATTGGATGCGAAAATAGGGCTAAATTGTTTCTCTCTATTGTGTTTGTTTTGCTTACTTAAAATTTTTTTCAGATGATCCTGCTTAATACGAATAAGATGGAGTCCTTGAGGGAAGAGTCTGCCGAGGAGGGTATTCCGTCTGGAGGCTTGGAGCGGCCTGGTCACAGTAGAAACGAAATTCCTAATCCTGCGGTCACGAGTAATGTTCTGGACGCGGATATAGATCTTTTGACGGGGAATAATATTCAATCGGTTGGGAATGATACTAATTCTTTTCTTCCTTCCCCAATTAGACCATCATTTAATGCTAAGAAAAGGAACATATCTGTTAGGAATAATAATCAATCAGTGGCAACGGGCTCTTCAGATGGCTCATTTGGTCATATTTCAAAAAAACTTTTAATTCATGACAAAAATTCTTCTCGGGAAGTACGGGCTGATCGGCAACTACATCCCACGGACAATGGTGCGGAAAATTCAAGTACTCAATCTCAGTTCGAAGATGTAATTTGGAATCAACACGATCTGGAATGGAATAATAGAATTCTTCCTCCACTTTACTCCGCTTCTAGTCCTCCTCCATTTATTGTTTTAATGGAGAGCACCATTCGAGGCAAAAATGTTGGCAAATTAGACCCCATATGCGTAATTGATCTAATATCGCCTATTATTGAGGGGGGAATACAAATAACACGTAATGGGAAAAATCAGATAAAGTTTGATTGCGCAAAATGGCAAGATGCTAACGCTTTAGTTGGTGCCAAAGAACTAGTATTGGCGGGTTATATTCTTTTTATTCCAGATTCCTTTTTGAGAAAAAAGGGGTTTACTAAATGGTTCCCCACGAACAGATCAGTTAAGGATATAGTCAGGGTATGTCGAGAAGGGGACTTGGATAATATAGCTAGTATTCGTCGTATTATAGATGATAGGAACACTATTCTAGAAAAGGTAGAATTTACTTTCAATTCACCTATTGTCCCCCGTAACATTGTATTGGGCGATTTTGTTATTCCAATAACTCCTTCCTTACAGAGACCACGGAGATGCTTCCGCTGTCAGCGTTTCTGTCATGTGGCCAACCAATGTCGTTCGACCTACCCGACATATGAATTTTGTTCTGGAAGGCATTTGACTGACCTTTGTCCGAATAGTCACCTGCAACCAAAATGTAAAAATTGCAAGGATTCCCATGTGGACTCTTCATCGGAGTGCCCTGTATTTAAATTTGAATTTGGCATTTTAAAATATCGTTATATTCATAATTGCAATAGAGAAGAGGCCAAACTTCTGTTCTACGCTGAAAATCCTGACTTATTAAATAACATCGAAACTACAGGGGAAACACCTCTCCCTTCGCCGACGATCTGTCAGGGTATGACATCAGCCCAGTATTGACACTCTAGATAAGGGAAATAATCCTATACCTGATCCAGTTTTAGAAATATCGAATGCGCTGAATCAGCATCAACTGTCTCAGAAAATATCTCCTGTAAATACACTTATAAATATCAACCAGTCTCGTTCAAATTTAATTAACTCAATAAATTAGAATCTCTCTACAAAATGAACCCTTCGAAGAGTTCAATTTCTTAAAATACTAAGAGATGTATTAGTTTTATTATTGTTAATTTTAAGTCGTTATAGTTCTTCAAAACCCCTATCAATATTTTAATATTCACTGTGTTTCATAATTTGAGTCTGACTACTCAAATATAAAATCGATTAAAATAATTTGTGTTATTGTTTTGTTTACTATAAGAGGATACGGGTTGTTAAACACCTCTTACTAAATTTGTTAGATGTTTAGAAGGATTTGGCAAAATTAATCGTATTATCTTTGTTGGAGGAATATTAAACTACTATTTATTCAACTGGTTATACTAAGGATAATTAATTTTATGGTAGTTAATCCATATTAAATAATCCTTAAAAAGGGGAGAAAAGGAATAGGTTTTTATAAATTGTTCGAAGTTATTTTTGCTTTGTTTTGATTTTATATTCTTTTTGTTCTTTTTGCTTCGACTAATTAGGTATTTAGGTACTCGAGATTTATCTGTGAAGTTTTATTGATTAAATTTTGATGAAGTCAGTGATATTTGGATTAGATGGAAGTGAGAAAATAGATTGCCCGTTGTTTCTCTGGTGCTATGAATTATAACTGTAATCTGTAATTGGATTGCTGTTCCTAACTATGTCTTCAACCAATAAAACTATTAAATATAGGATTTGGAACGCCCACAGTGTGTTAAATAAACGTGCCGAAATAGAGTCGATTTTACATATTCATGAGCATGATGTCTTGGCCATTGCGGAAACTTGGCTGACTGTTGGAACTAAAGTTTGGCAAATTCCTGACTATTCCACTTATCGCTGCGATCGGCTTGATCAGCGACATGGGGGTGGGGTCTTGATCTTGGTCCGTAGCAGGTTTATTGTTGCGCCTATAAAAGTCAAACATTCTATTTTAGAATATATTGATTGTGTAGGTGTAACCATTGCTTCTGACATGGGGAAAATCCAGTTTTTCTCGGTCTATGCCCCTCCTAACGTTAAGATTCCCTCTCGAATTTGGAAACAGGTGATTGACTGTGGTATTAAAGAAAATCCCTATATTTTATGCGGTGACTTTAATGCCCACGCATGGATGTGGGGGTAACCAATTGCAATTTGATGGGAATCCAACTGAGCGAAGTTGTGGAAGAGGCAAATTTAGTCCCATTGAATGATTGTGAACCTACGTATGTTAGTGGTAGGGGTAAAGTTGGGGGAATATTGATTTAATATTTGTCTCTGCTGACCTGTGTAGACTTACATCGGCTGATGTCACCTCTGACACCTTTACTTCAGATCACTTCTTGGTTGTCGCTTGTACGGATGTCTCTGCTAAATATCAAAAGGCCTCAGTCAAAAGACTGAATACAAATAAAGTTGATTGTGCGAAATTTTCCTCTGGAATTAATTCTTGCGTGAAAATTCTGTCACAAAGACTTGAGGTTGAGGATTCCCCGGAAACGATCTATGATCAGTTGTTGACTGACATAAAAGATCAGTTGGTTATTGCAGAAGCCTATTATCCTTCAGGACTTCCTGGTCTAAGAAAATCAAAACCACTCTGGTGGGATCAATCCTGTGAGGAAGCTTTTGAAAGGCGTATATGAAGTCGATAGCGAGGTTAAATGGTTCTTGAGAAACAAGAAAAAGACTTCTTTCGTTGATTTTTGTAACTCGGTTAGTCCGGCGATGGGTTCTAAAGAGATTTGGTCAAAAAGTTAGGGCTTTCTCGTCTTCAACGCAACCCTTACGTACAGGGATTTGCAATGACCCTGACTCCGAAATTTTTAGCAAACTTCAAAGGAATTTGGTGAAAGAGGATATTCTACCTGTAGACCTTCCCCTGATTCATAGAGTTAATGATGACTCCCTACTTAATGGTCCATTCTCAAGAGCTGAATTTAAATCAGAAATGTGTTGTGGTAAAAGGGATTCCGCTCCAGGTCTAGATGTTATTTCTAATTTAATTTTGCGTCAACTACCATTGGATGCCCATAACTTGCTTTTGTCTCTTTTCAATGAGTTCTTCTTTAAGTCATCCTTTCCAACGACTTGGAGAAACACTAAAGTGGTTTTCATTCCCAAACCGGAAGGAAAGGGTTATCGTCCGATTTCTTTGACATCAGCGGTTAGCAAACTGTTTGAGCGGATGATTCAACAACGACTAGAACACTACCTAGAAAAGAAAAACAGTATTCCGATAGGTCAGTTTGAATTTCGCAAGGGGAAATCAACGATTGATTGTGTTTCCACTTTTATTACGGACATTCAGCAGGGTTTTGTCGGAGGGCATCATACTGTGGCTTTGGCCTTGGATCTCAAGGGTGCATTTAGCAATATCCTTCCTAGTGCAATTTATAGTCACCTTGTTGAACTGCGTGTTCCTGACAGATTGGTGAATTTCGTCTCGTTTATCGTTTCGTCGAAGAACTTGTTTTTCTCGGCAGATTCTTGTGATTTTAAGGTTTCGCATGTGGGTGTTCCACAGGGAGGGGTGTTATCGCCCCTGCTTTTTAACTTAGCTTTAAGTGGAATAGCCTCTGTCATTCCCTATAGAGTAAAATGGCTAATGTTTGCCGATGATCTCTTTCTATACGAGAGATCGAAAGACGTTAAAGATGCGATAGATTTGATTGAGGAAACTGTTGCGGCATTAACACCTTGGCTTGCAGAGATTGGTTTCAACATCGCTCCGGGCAAGTCACGATTAACTATTTTCTCCAAAACACGAGATAAGTTTAATGATATATACCTAAAAATAGGAAACACTAGAATTAAAAATCAGGATGACTTGATCTATCTGGGGATTCACTTAGACCGCAGATTGACTTGGTCACTGCACATAAGGAGTATAGCTCAAAATGCATCTAGAGCCATTAACATTCTGAGAGCTCTGTCAAAGATATCATGGGGAGCAAATCCTTCCTCAATGATTCTAATCTATAAGGGTTTAATCAGGGCTCACCTGGAGTGGGGTTGTCAACTCTTCGCAAATGCCAGTCGATCTAACTTGGACCTTTTAGATAAAATACAACTGGCAGCGTTGCGCGCCATATTAGGTTGCATGAAATCAACCCCTGTCGGCATCCTGCTATCTGTGATGAATGAGTCACCACTGGCCCTGAGACGCTCGATCATTGGCAAACGGCACATGCTCCGTAACCTTGTGACAGAAATTGCGAATCTAATGGCTCAGGGCAGCGATATGCGCATAATGAGGGGGATAGAAGCGATAATAATGTAAATTATATTAATCATCAAATGGAAATCATGTACGATCTAATGTGCGTGGGATTCAAAGATCAACTGAATCTGATTTTGTTGAAACCCTTTGTTGGGATGTTAAATCATCTGACGAAGATGAAAATAAAAATCAAATAATGCGTGTTGTGAGTCCAAAAATATTAATTGATATTGATGATATGGAATACGAAATGATGATGGACTCTGGTAGTGAAATAACGTGAATTTCAGAGGATTTATACAATGAATTTAAAAAAGATAAAAAATTAATTGAATTGGTTGATTGGCAATCGCAATTTAAAATGATTATAGATTTCGAGAAACATAATATGTAGAAAACAGAAATACATTAACGATTGAACAAAAATATATGATTCGAAATTTATTGTTAACGAATAGTCAGGTGTTTTCAAATTAACCGGGTTGTACCTCTACATATGAACATCAAATTTATCAATTGTCAGAAAATTTTTCTATTAAAAAATCATATCCTCGTCCTTCGATTTTGCGTCAAGCAACCAATAACGAAATTAAAAGAATGGAGAGATTAAATGTTATAGAGCGAGCGAATGCGAGATTTTGCAATCCTCTGCGAGTGGTCCAAAAAAAGGACGGGACAGTAAGAGTTTGCTTGGATGTGCGTTTTCTAAATAGAGACATTGCGTCGGATCATAAATCTAACGCACCGATGGAAGATTAAAAGGCCTACCTAAATCCTCGAAGATGATCTCCAGGTATACCCGTTATCGGCACCGCCTACTTTAATATTGTTTCTTACAAAATTATTGTTGTCCCACTTTCATATTTACATAGCTCATGGGAAAAACCTCAGCTTTCCAATGGAAAAAAAATACCCGAAGGGGTGAAAACCGAAAAATAAGGGTTGATTTTGAAAAAAGGGGTCAAAATTTTTACATTCTCATCATAATGAGAAGGTATTACATTTGGGCGATTTTGAGCATTCTCTAATTTTAGTAAATCTCGACGTTTTGAGACTTTCTGATGCCGAAAAAATGGGTCTTAAAAAAATGTCTGTCTGTATGTATGTCTGTAGACAAAATTTGGTCCGACGATAACTCGAACAAATTTTAATGAATCGACTTCAAATTTGGTATACACCTTAAGTGTACCAAAATCTCGACTGAGTTCGTTGGCCAGATGATTTCGTTGAAAAACAACAAAATAATTCAAATTTTTAGTTTTTAAAAAGTTCTAAAATTCGCATTTTTCAAAAAAAAATTTTTTTTCGAAAATTACGACTAAAAATAAACACTTCCTTCCTTTGACAATTTTTAATAGCGATTAAAACAAAAAAGTTATACCATTTTTTTATAAAAAGACAAAAAATGACAAAAATGGATGAAAAATGGGTAAAATGCAGGGCAAAATTACTTTATTTTGAGAAAATATGAGCAACTATGTATTATTTCTCTTTAAACCACCTTAAATTAACATAAATTAAAGTAACTTACTCATAAAATTATGAATTTTTTTTTTTTTTAATTTTTAATAAAAATTTATTTTTACATTCTCATCATAATGAGAAGGTATTACATTTGGGCGATTTTGAGCATTCTCCAATTTTAGTAAATCTCGACGTTTTGAGACTTTCTGATGCCGAAAAAATGGGTCTTAAAAAAATGTCTGTCTGTATGTATGTCTAGACAAAATTTGGTCCGACGATAACTCGAACAAATTTTAATGAATCGACTTCAAATTTGGTATACACCTTAAGTGTACCAAAATCTCGCATGAGTTCGTTGGCCAGATGATTTCGTTGAAAAACAACAAAATAATTCAAATTTTTAGTTTTTAAAAAGTTCTAAAATTCGCATTTTTCAAAAAAAAATTTTTTCAATTTTTTTTCGAAAATTACGACTAAAAATAAACACTTTCTTCCTTTGACAATTTTTAATAGCGATTAAAACAAAAAAGTTATACCATTTTTTTAAAAAAAGACAAAAAATGACAAAAACGGATGAAAAATGGGTAAAATGCAGGGCAAACTTACTTTATTTTGAGAAAATATGAGCAACTATGTATTATTTCTCTTTAAACCACCTTAAATTAACATAAATTAAAGTAACTTACTCATTAAATTATGAATTTTTTTTTTTTTAAATTTTTAATAAAAATTTATTTCTACATTCTCATCATAATGAGAAGGTATTACATTTGGGCGATTTTGAGCATTCTCTAATTTTAGTAAATCTCGACGTTTTGAGACTTTCTGATGCCGAAAAAATGGGTCTTAAAAAAATGTCTGTCTGTATGTATGTCTGTAGACAAAATTTGGTCCGACGATAACTCGAACAAATTTTAATGAATCGACTTCAAATTTGGTATACACCTTAAGTGTACCAAAATCTCGCCTGAGTTCGTTGGCCAGATGATTTCGTTGAAAAACAACAAAATAATTCAAATTTTTAGTTTTTAAAAAGTTCTAAAATTCGCATTTTTCAAAAAAAAATTTTTTCAATTTTTTTCGAAAATTACGACTAAAAATAAACGCTTTCTTCCTTTGACAATTTTTAATAGCGATTAAAACAAAAAAGTTATACCATTTTTTTAAAAAAAGACAAAAAATGACAAAAACGGATGAAAAATGGGTAAAATGCAGGGCAAACTTACTTTATTTTGAGAAAATATGAGCAACTATGTATTATTTCTCTTTAAACCACCTTAAATTAACATAAATTAAAGTAACTTACTCATTAAATTATGAATTTTTTTTTTTTTAAATTTTTAATAAAAATTTATTTCTACATTCTCATCATAATGAGAAGGTATTACATTTGGGCGATTTTGAGCATTCTCTAATTTTAGTAAATCTCGACGTTTTGAGACTTTCTGATGCCGAAAAAATGGGTCTTAAAAAAATGTCTGTCTGTATGTATGTCTGTAGACAAAATTTGGTCCGACGATAACTCGAACAAATTTTAATGAATCGACTTCAAATTTGGTATACACCTTAAGTGTACCAAAATCTCGCCTGAGTTCGTTGGCCAGATGATTTCGTTGAAAAACAACAAAATAATTCAAATTTTTAGTTTTTAAAAAGTTCTAAAATTCGCATTTTTCAAAAAAAAAATTTTTTCAATTTTTTTTCGAAAATTACGACTAAAAATAAACACTTTCTTCCTTTGACAATTTTTAATAGCGATTAAAACAAAAAAGTTATACCATTTTTTTAAAAAAAGACAAAAAATGACAAAAACGGATGAAAAATGGGTAAAATGCAAGGCAAAATTACTTTATTTTGAGAAAATATGAGCAACTATGTATTATTTCTCTTTAAACCACCTTGAATTAACATAAATTTAAGTAACTTACTCATTAAATTATGAATTTTTTTTTTTTTTAATTTTTAATAAAAATTTATTTTTACATTCTCATCATAATGAGAAGGTATTACATTTGGGCGATTTTGAGCATTCTCCAATTTTAGTAAATCTCGACGTTTTGAGACTTTCTGATGCCGAAAAAATGGGTCTTAAAAAAATGTCTGTCTGTATGTATGTCTAGACAAAATTTGGTCCGACGATAACTCGAACAAATTTTAATGAATCGACTTCAAATTTGGTATACACCTTAAGTGTACCAAAATCTCGCATGAGTTCGTTGGCCAGATGATTTCGTTGAAAAACAACAAAATAATTCAAATTTTTAGTTTTTAAAAAGTTCTAAAATTCGCATTTTTCAAAAAAAAATTTTTTCAATTTTTTTTCGAAAATTACGACTAAAAATAAACGCTTTCTTCCTTTGACAATTTTTAATAGCGATTAAAACAAAAAAGTTATACCATTTTTTTAAAAAAAGACAAAAAATGACAAAAACGGATGAAAAATGGGTAAAATGCAGGGCAAACTTACTTTATTTTGAGAAAATATGAGCAACTATGTATTATTTCTCTTTAAACCACCTTAAATTAACATAAATTAAAGTAACTTACTCATTAAATTATGAATTTTTTTTTTTTTAAATTTTTAATAAAAATTTATTTCTACATTCTCATCATAATGAGAAGGTATTACATTTGGGCGATTTTGAGCATTCTCTAATTTTAGTAAATCTCGACGTTTTGAGACTTTCTGATGCCGAAAAAATGGGTCTTAAAAAAATGTCTGTCTGTATGTATGTCTGTAGACAAAATTTGGTCCGACGATAACTCGAACAAATTTTAATGAATCGACTTCAAATTTGGTATACACCTTAAGTGTACCAAAATCTCGCCTGAGTTCGTTGGCCAGATGATTTCGTTGAAAAACAACAAAATAATTCAAATTTTTAGTTTTTAAAAAGTTCTAAAATTCGCATTTTTCAAAAAAAAAATTTTTTCAATTTTTTTTCGAAAATTACGACTAAAAATAAACACTTTCTTCCTTTGACAATTTTTAATAGCGATTAAAACAAAAAAGTTATACCATTTTTTTAAAAAAAGACAAAAAATGACAAAAACGGATGAAAAATGGGTAAAATGCAAGGCAAAATTACTTTATTTTGAGAAAATATGAGCAACTATGTATTATTTCTCTTTAAACCACCTTGAATTAACATAAATTTAAGTAACTTACTCATTAAATTATGATTTTTTTTTTTAATTTTTTTTTTATAAGTCCAACCATTGTTATCCATTTCCAAACATTGCAATTGTTTTATAAAAAATCCTTTATTCCAAAATAGTTTATATTGCGCTGTTTATACGAGATTTTTTTATGTTTTCGGTTACTAACTCCCTGAATCCAAATTTGAGGTAAAATTTAAAAAATTCAAAATTGCAAACCAATATGGAGGAAATTGTAAAATTGCTTCGATTTGTTCAAAATTCGGTACTGGTGGATTTTTGGCGTCTATGAATCCAAATTTAGTATCTGTTAAATCTATCCCCAAATTTGATTCATTGACCCCAAAAACCCCCTAGCACCGAATTTTGCATGAAAGGAATCAATTCTAAATTTTTCCGTCGTATGGGTAGCCATATTAGGTCCGCTATTTTAGATTTTTTTAAATCTGACCTTTTTGGATTCAATGACCCCAAAAACTTTTAATACAATTATATGATATTTCTGTGGAAACTTTTTTTTGGACCGTTTTGAGCCCACAAACGATTTTTATGCTAGATTGCTTCTATTTGTAGAATTCCAATTCTAATTTTATATTAAAAAATCTTAATTTTACTTTAGAACTAATATGACATACGTAAAGAAAATAAAAAAAGAAAATAAAAACACATTTATTGACCTATTTTCAAGGCAATTTTCGTTGAAATACATATATCATAAATTTCTAATTAAAATTCTATGTACAATCTTTTATCTAACATAACTAATCAGGAAAGAAATGATTATTAAATGCACCGTCTAGTGAATCAGGAATTTTAAGAATGCGGATTCATTATTTTAACTTTTTGAATTGGAATGTAAGATTTTAAATAAAAATTCATTTCAATGAATAATTTCCTATTAATAAAAAATGTATTGCATCTGTTCAGACAATTTTGAATTGTATCGAAAAATTTTAAGTTATATTGTCATATTTCACACAAAATTTAATAATTTTTAATAAACGAACTTTGTAAATAAATTTTACGCTGAAGTGTTAGATTTGCTGCCTTTAAAATTGAAAAGAAACATACCACTGTATCTCAACTTACAGGTAACCAGGAAGAATAGCTTGAAAAATGTAAATATGATTTAAATCAAACTCAATTAGAGATTTATTTTTAAGAATGCGAATTCAATACAGCTTCCGACTGATTCAAAAATATTAAATAGCTTTTAATTTCCTTGGTAGCTTAATTTATTTTAATGCAGAAATTTCTTTAAATGGAAAATATATATTCTTTTAATAAATTTTCTTGTACAGAAATTTGCAAAGGAAATTTAGTAACTAATGTTCCTGCACAAGTTCCTGTACAGGATCCCTGTTCCAATATCCTGCAAGTGATCCTAGTGTGATCCTGTGTAGAATTCTTAACAGGATTCCTCAGGGAACCTATAAGAATCCTATATAGTAATCTCTAGAAATCCTTTAAGGATTATTAAATACAGGAATTTTTAACTAATTGTAAGTATGTTTCAAAATTCAAGACTAAGGTTTTATTACAAGTGTTTAGGAAGTAAACTTCTTTCAAATTTTAGTGAATCTGTACGTTTTGAGACCTCTCGATGCCAAAAAAGTATGTTTTGAAATCCTGTCTGTCTGTCTGTTTGTCGTCTGTAGTCTGTCTGTGGACTCATTTTGTCCCCACGATAACTTGGACATATCTTAACGAATCGCTTTGATAGTTGGTACACGCTTTCAACATGTAAAAATGAAGCCTGAGTTCGTTGGACAGACTAATCCGCCTAAAAATTCAAAATGTATTCAAATTTTAAATTTTTAAAAATTTCAATTCTTCTTGAAAAATTTTTTTTTTAATTTTCTCTTAAAATACTCCCAAAAGTAAACTTTTTTTCTTTAACCCTTTTCGATACAGGTTAAAACAAAAAAGTTAAAAAAGTTATGTTCTATTACGTTTAAGGTAACAAAAATTTTAAATTTTTTTCGATGTATTATTTTACTCATTAATTTTTTGCGGCACAGTTTTAACCTATTTTGCCACCTTTTCTTTTAGCAACTTTCCTCTCTATAGATTTAAAGTTTTTGAAGCAGTATTCATAAAACATTTTTTCCACTATAACGAAAGCATTGTGAAGTGAAACAAAAATAATAAGTGTAGCTGGCAAAATTATAAAGAATTATAAATTAACTAAGTATAAACATTGCTATTTTTTAAGAGAAAATTCATTTCTCAACAGTCTTTTAACAAATTTAAATAAATTTTTCTACTCCTTGGTTTTTTTAGGTCGCTCATTACGATTCTGAAGTCAGTTTTTAAAAATTCAAAATGAATGGGTTAATGCATGCCTACTTTTCCTATTGTATGTTTCTAATTTTCGAGCGTGAAACGCGAGTGTCGTGATGAGAATGTTATCCTTAAAGTCAAAGTACTTTAAGAAAATGAAATTTAATTTATAAAAAACCAAAGATTTCACTTATATAAATTGTACAAAAAAATTTTTATGAATAAAAACATGAGGGCAAAACCTCATATAATAAATTTGTTAATTTAAAAATGCATTTACTTTAAAGTTCTTTTTTTTAATGTTTTTAAATTTTCAATTAATTTTTTCTTTTACTCAATTGAAATTAGTTCAAAGCGGAATATCTTATTTTAGTAAATAATTTGGTTTGTCGATTTTCGTTAATTACAAAGACCTGGCCAATCCACGGCGCAATATTAAGGAACTAAGTTTGAACAGCTACAGTGCCGTCATTCTCTTCTTTTTGCCCGATAAAAAATTTATTCTAATACCTTTAAACCTTACCTATTTCTATAATTTAATTTAACGCATTTTAATAAAGAGTATGAGTTGTTTCTAATAAATTTTTCAAAACAAGTCGATTATATGAAGATTCCCTTTTAAAATAACTACTTTTGTACTTATTTTAACTCTGTGTGTAATTAATTTTACTCTTTTTAATAAAATTAATAAAAATAATTTCTTTCTTCTTGACATTTTACTTCAAAATTAATTAAATCAACTACAAAGTCTGAAACAACTACAAAATCTCATTCTACCAAATGGATTCTTGGGTCATTCAACTACTTTCTGGTAGTATAATTAATACAATTTTCGAATGTAATTGAAAAATTTTTGAATTACACAGTGTAGTTAAAAAGTAATTAATGCTACTAGGTTTTGAATTGTAATAAACAAACAAAGCGCATAGCGCGATGCTTAAACAATGCGCGCGAAGCGCGTATCAATATCGAACCGCGAATCGGGACAAAGGTCTTTCGCGCGCCCCGGGGCGCGCTCAAACTAGCGAGCGAAGCGAGCCCCTACGCGCGAAGCGCGTGATGAGAATGTGGCCGCCCCCGCAGGGGGCTGCCGGATTTTTTTTTTTAATTTCGTATATATTTTTGAAAAGTACATGAAAAATGCATTAAAATTCATTATAGACAAATTAAAATCCATTAACTTTTGTCATAGTTATACGGATTTGAAAATGACAATGTTACCCTTAACGTCAAAACTTCAACCCCCTCTACTTTCTACAAATATTTTTTTAATGAGTTTATATTTTAGGGATTTATTACTATCATATAGGAGAACAATTTACCAAAGTATGAAGCCAATCCCAGAACATTGACTTTTTGGGCTGGGGCGATTGAAAAAGAATCTCTCATATGGGTTTTCGCAAAGATTTGTTCATAAACACTCGGATTATATGTCACCGTTCCGGGAATTGTTATCGTCAAAAAACCGATGGAATGGTCGATCATAAATGTTGCTCTCTTAATCTGAATCATAATAAGTGGGTCTCTGATTTAAAATTAGTGAAAAATTCACTGAGAAAAGTGAAAAGTGAAAAATGAATATATTCACTTTAAAATAAAATTCACAGTGAAATTTGACTGTTTTTCATTCAATCTTCACTAAAAATTAGTGAAAAGTGAGTCACTAAATTGCAATTTTGACGCAACCTTAATGTAAATTAAATTAATATTTAGTTATTTTTAACAAAAAAAATTAGTAGAAATATTACTATTTGAGTGAATGACTTTTTTGCTATCAATTTAGTTACTTTTAACTAATTCAAATTTACAGTAAAGGGCATAAATTTTGAAAAAATTATTTTGGATTCATTTTTTTTTAATAAATTGAAAATTAATTGTTATTAATTTTTATTACAGTTACATATTTAAGGTTGAATAACTCAAGTATATATAGTAGTCATAAAAGAAAATAATACTTTCAAATTAATTTTCGTACCAATAAACATTAATGAACATGAAGAAAATTAATTCCACGCATTAGTTGTTGATTTATAAAAATTTATAGATTTTCTTAAGGCAAATTCAGTATGCAATCGTGAAAAATTTGATATATACATAATCCTAACTCTGCTTCCTCATGTTCACATACACACAAATATACACTATTGAAACGTGAGCGCGGAGTTTGTGCGCATATCTTTCTTACGGCAGAGTTCGGGAATTCTTCCGGAATTGTAAACGTAGGTATTCCGAATAAGGTGATTGTAAATATTCCGGCACAAGAAACGTAATTTCTACGGGAGAATTCCTCAAATATTATGAAATAGTTCTAGACTTTTTCAGGAATTCATTTTTATTGATAAGTTTAAAGACTTACAGATACAGTTCCGGAATTCTTTCAGAACAGTTAGATAGATTTTACGTAATATTCCTGAAAAGTTATGGTTGTTTGCACAAATCCTCGATTTCAGTACAAATTCGGTAATTCTTACGAAATTTTTTTTTCCGTGTAATAACAAGCTGTCCCCATTTACCCTAAGAATTTGAAAACTCTGTGTAAATGGGGACAGCTTGTTATTATTAAACAAATTAACAAAAATGAAAAATTCAAGTGAATTTCTGTTATGGAAATCATAAGGAATAAGAAAAAAATTTTGTATGATTTTTAAGTCTGATTTCTTTGAAATGCGAGACAAAATACTGAAACAGTTTCACTTTGATTTTCAAGTTTTTAATTTATCCATGGAGCGATAACTTAAGTTCTCTTGTTGCAAATTGTCAAGATAAAAGCTTGGCAATACTCAGAACCTCTTGTAGGTAATCTGAGGTTAAAATATTGACGTTGAACTTAATTTTAAAACTGTAAATTAAGCTACAACATCAACACCTCTTGTCCCCATTTACCCCAACTGACCCAATACTTAAATTCAATTAATTATTATAAGATTTAAATCACATGGTGATTTAAATCCTCTTAATAATTATAACAACAATAAATATAATCATAAAATACTTTTAAAATTTCTTTTAGATTTTTAGAAATTAATATATTTGTATGCATGACTTATATCTACCGAATTACATTTTTTAAAGGACAAATATATTTATTATATACACATATATATAATATTATTTTAAATAATAATTTAGTAAAAAGTTTCATTTTTGAGGAATTTTTTTTATCCTTTTTGTGGTTTATCGCTGTTAACGAGAGGTCCTGATGCCAATAGAATATAAAACACGATATATAACTCAAGTGAGGGTTTATTACGTTCACAAAATACAAAAGAGAAAAATGGTAATTGAACAACGAACAGACTTGTACGAAAGGCAAAAATGTAGTGACTTATATGGTAATAAAGAACTAGAGTCTAAAAGTACACGGAAAGAAAAGGTATCGTTGTCCCAACCATAAAAATATTGTTGGTCATAATATTGTTGAGGCATCCATACATATAGCTGAAGCAGCTTTCAGTATGGATACATTGACAAAAAAGAATGGTTGTGGCAACCATATAATATTTGTACCTATGATATGGATATATCAACCATAGCTTTAGTTGAGGTAACAATATTGGTTTGAATTTTAACAATTTTGTTATCCTATCCATTTTTGAATTGCTAAGGCCCCTATAGACGCCTGCGCACCTTGTCTGCGCGGTGATGCAATATATTACGTCTATATTACTCGCATTAATTCCAAGCGTCGCGAAACGTGTATATGTCCGCAGTCCTAAACATTTTCTATAATCATTTAACAATTATATTGATCCCAGTTAATGTGTTTTTTAAGTTAAAAAATGGAAGCTGAGTGCATTGATTTCCTTAAAAAAATAGGCTTCGAAGTTGACTGCGTCCTTTTAAACAATTTACATTCACCTTTCCCAGTTATAATTTGTAAATGGGAAAATTCTTCAATGTTTGCGACACTTAGGCACTCACTATAATTATAATACTATAATAAAAGGTGCTATACGATTGTTTATTTTGTTAACGAATTTGTATTTGGCGATTATTTCAAAAAAATAAATACGTTTTTATGGGACTCAATGTTTTAAATTAATCAAAAATAACCTTATTGATAATATTAAACAAATAAAATAAACATAAATTGTAACCATATAAAATGGTTGCTTCAACAATATTAATATGGTACACTAAATAATGGTCGAAGCATCAATTAAAAATGGTTGTCACATCCATATTAGCATTTGTATGTTTTCCAAATATATGGTTCCCACAGCCATATATTCTACTTGTGCTAACAATTTAAAGCTAGCTATTTAATATGGCTGGAGCAACCGGAGGTATGGTTGGGACGTATTTTTCAATATAATATGGTTGAGACAACCAAAGGTATGGCTGTAGCAACCATTGATTTTTTTCCGTGTAAAGTTTCAAATTTTACGCAAATATGTTCATTTTTTAACCTATTATAACATTTTTCTCTGATTTTTGTATTATAATACTTAATATTTTGTATTTGATTAGAATTTACGTATGAGGCATTTTACGTGTAATGTCCTAAGTTAAAAAATTGATTTCTCCAAAAAAAGGGAAACTTGGGGAAATTGTTGTCCTACCTGATAGTAGATTTTTGGATTTTGACCTTGATTTTCTATAATTAAACATAAATTTTCTATTTTCACTAAAATCGGTGCTTTTTTTGAAATACATAATTGCAAACGAAAGCTGAGGTTCTTTCCGATCTGTATGTAAATTTTCAGAATGCTGATTTTTTTGTTTTCGAGATATTAAATATCAAAAATTTTATGTCCGCACGTGCCAGTGTTAACAGCTACCGCGGCGCGGTATAAATGGACCGCCTCGCCGCGCGCGCTGACATAAAATCTTTGATATTTAATATCTCGAGAAAAAAAAATGGGCATTCTGATAATTTATATACAGATCGGAAAAACCTAAGCTTTCGTTTGCAATTATTTATTTTAAAAAAAGCAACGATTTTAGTGAAAATAGCAAATTTATGTTTAATTATAAAAAATCTAGGTCAAAATTCAAAAATTTAAAAAAACAAAATTCACCATTGGAAAGACCATGAAGAAACCTTCAAAAAACACCTGCCAAAATTTTTTTTATTGCATTTATAGACAGAAAAAATTCAAACAGTAGGCGGTGTCAGGAAAACTGATAAAATTGACCCCTCTCTATCACCCCCAAAATTTCAAAAAAGTCAAAAATTTTTTTGGGGATATTTTACTATCAGGTAGGACAACAATTTCCCCAAGTTTCACTTTTTTTCGAGAAATCAATTTTTTAACTCAGGACATTACACGTAAAATACCTCGTATATGAAAATCACAACCTTCTTAAAAAATTAATTTTTTTTTATGTAAAATACAAAAAATATAAAAAAATAAAAAGAGGTTCAAGTTTTAAAGTTTTAGAATTAATGTAATATAAACCAACTCCTCATGTTTTACATTCAGTGTAGTGAGACCTAAACATTTTTTTAATTCATTTAATATTAAATAATAATTAATAACAAATTAAATTGATAAGTAACCTAAAATTTTATAAAAGATTTGTAATAATAATTAATTAAAAAATAAATTGATTTAAGTAACTCGAAGTCGTAAACAAAAATTTAATTTGAAAGGTGTGACATTCATTTATTAATCACTTGTTTTACAATGTTAATTATGTTACTCAAATGTAGAAAATGATATAATTAAATGCAAATTAAAAAATTATTTCTAATTGCTTCATCATAATTCCATTAAATTTTCCTCAGCTGTTTAAGTTTCAAATCCTCATTTGAATCTATTAACGACTTGACAAACTTTTGTTTTTTTATTTTTATTTAAAATAAAATATTTTAACCCTTTCACTATGAAAAACACAACGTTCGGTCGTGAACATATTACAAAATAAATAAAATATTTGTTGTATTAATTGCAAAATAAATTCTCCCATATATACAATATATACACCGAAGGGGTTAAAAAATACGTTTTTTTAACCTTTTAACACTATTTTTCTCAAAAATTAAACGTGCCTATAGAGCATTTTTATTTGCAGATTTTTATATTCAGCGTGAAAAAAATTGATCAAAAGTGATAAGAATTATACTAGTGGCAGAAAAAAATACATTTTTGTCGGACAGTGTAAAATATAAAATACGCGTTTAGTATAAGGTGGAGAAACTAAATAAAAGTAAATTTTCATAATTTAATAAAAAATTCCACAACATTTCTATGATTTCATGAATCAATTACATTTCAAAATTGAAAAAAATACATTGCTTTGAATAAAAATAACAATTATCTGACAGTAGGAAATTATTTTGGTAACATAACCTAAAATTTGATAAACATTTCTTTATGTTAACAAGTTTACCTTTATTTAAATGGAACTATTGATGAATCAAAGTTTTAAGAATAAAATTTACCAAACTTTACTAAGACAACTTTTTAGTTAAAAATAGTATTTTAATTTCAAAAAACACAAAAATATGAAGTTATACTAACATTTGTTTTGACTGCCGTTCAATGTTTCCTTGATCACAATTACACTTAAAAAATGTTCTGATCCTATGTATATTAAACATTTGGAACTTTTAGTATGTATATATTATACATACTTCATTATTCGACAGGTAATTACTGTTTAAAATTATTTAACGGGCAATAATTAATGATTTCAAAATAATAAATATTTAAAAGTATTAATTGGGTTTAGAATTGCAATTTTTTTTGCATAATTTTAAGAATTTTGAAAAAAAAAATTCACAATACCTTATCTCCAATATAGCACTATTTAAACATTAAAAAAACAAAAATAAGAATATATATATATATATGTAACGCATAAAACATACAGCATTATTTAAGCAAACTGAGAAAAACATAAGTTAAAATTGTTTACAAATTTTAAAAGTTATAAGGCAAGCCGAGAAGACCCGCCAATATTACCTGTTCTATTTTTAAAGGAATTAAACTCACCAAAATTGAAACTTATAATTGTCCGAGTTTATGAACAAAAGAAGTTAATACATAAAGTAAAAAGCACTATTTCACACAACACCACTTATTTGATTACATTTTTTTATAAACATTTAGAAAATAATACAATTTAGCATCATATAAACCTTCTTGTTCCTGAGGTTACGTTTGTACTATAATTGAACTGTGTTTACATGACTGCGTTCGAACGCTGCGTTTGCGCTAAACAATGAGGCAGAGAGAGATAGAAAGAAAGACATATAGGGTCAGCGCACAATAGCTTCAGGAAAATTGTTTGTAAAGGCCCCGTCCCATGACAACGTGAAACGCCGGCGTTAAAGCGGAAAGCATGAGAACGAAAGAGATGAACATATCTCACTATCTCTTTCGTTCTCATGTTTTCCGCTTTTACGTTGGAGATTCGCGCTGTCATGGGACGGCGCCTTAAATGAGATGTACGGAAGCTTCTACGCGCCACCACAAAACCAAGTTTATACGGAAGCCTGTATGGCTCACGAGCGTTTCGGACGCAAGTGGCGGTGTTTCGTACCACAAGTGGCACGAAGTCCGTCCAACTTGTGGCAAGTTCGTTAATTCGTGCCACTTGTTGGACAGACTCCGTGCCACTTGTGGAAAGTGGATTTTTTGAAGGGTCATTCACAAATATGACAATTCCGTTGGATCCTGTTGCTATCTGTCAGTGCTTTTCATTTCAATTTCATGTGAAGGCCAACGCACAATAGGTTCGCGAACGAGATGCATGAGATAGAAAAGGATACGAATATATCTCTGTCTTTTTCTAACTCATGTTTCACGTTCGCGAACGTCTTTCGCAAAGCTATTCTGCTTAGGCCTTAAAGAAAAAGAAATGAATTTTATAAGATATTAGTAATATTAGCATATTAGTAAATGTCATAGAACAAACTTTTTATAGTTCACACATAAACTAAGGATAGTTATTCATATTAATAAACTAAGGATTCCACTAAGAATTAAGCGGAAGTTTTTTCTTAGTTCTTTTAATTTTTCTTAGTTTAGAATAAAAATAAGATTTTTTGGTTATGTTGTCATTTTTTAATTTAAAATATATGAAGAGGATTTTATTTTTTAAAATCAAAAGTATATTTTTATGAATATTTAAGATTAATTAAGATGTCAATATCATTTGTTTACACTGAAATGTAATCTTTTACATGTATTTTCAATTAAAAAATAACAAATTCATTTTTATTCAAAATAAGAAAAATTAAAAAAACTAAGAAAAAACTTCCGCTTAATTCTTAGTGGAATCCTTAGTTTATTAATATGTATATTTACGTTTGGAAGGAGTATTTATGTGTGAACTATAAAAAGTTTGTTCGATGACATTTACTAATATGCTAATATTACTAATATCTTATAAAATTCATTTCTTCTTCTTCACATGAAATTGAAATGAAAAGCAATGACGAAATAGATAGCAACAGGATTCAACGGAATTGTCATATTTGTGAATGACCCTTCAAAAAATCCACTTTCCACAAGTGGCACGGAGTCTGTCCAACAAGTGGCACGAACTATCGAACTTGCCACAAGTTAGACGGACTTCAAGCCACTTGTGGTACGAAATACCGCCACTTGCGTCCGAGACGCTCGTGGGTAGTGTTTTAAAATTCTCGGTAAAATTGAAACCTGAGAAGGTAAAAAAGAAAATTGCGATAAATTACCGAAAAAAAGAGAATTTATGAGAATATATGAGAATATTCATTTAAGTGATTGATAATTGCCTTTTTTAAATTTAAATATGTATTTTTATAGTATGTAAGTTATAAATAAACGACCGACATGTTATTAAATGAATAATTTGAACAATGAATATAATAGACTGTAAGGGTGCAGTCCCATAGAGCAGATTAGCAGAATAGATTTCAGCCAATCAAAAGTTAGTCTCTCGCGGCAAATTTTTGCATTTCCGTTAGAGACTGTTTTTTTATTGGTCAACGTCTAATCTGCTCCATGGGACTGCACCCTAATTTTCTCTGTGTTCTTACTGACAAGATGACAGTCGGGTATATATGCCTGCACTTTTATCATTGTCTAACACGTGAGTCGTCATGGCAACATGTGTGTTAGACAAGGATAAAAGTGCAGGCATATAAATGTACCTGATTCAATATAATAATGTAATATTATATCAATATTAATATATTAATATATATATATTATATATTGTAACAAAGATATTTTTCATTATAATAATAATTGAGCTGCCGGATCAAAGAAGGGCACATAACTAATGTAATTCAAATGGGTTATGTGCCCTTCTTTGATCCGGCAGCTCAATTGTACAGTCAGGAACATATGTATGTACTTTTATCCTCGTCATACACGTTGTCATGACAACGCACGTGTCAGACAAGGATAAAAGTACAAGTAAAAATTCTCAGAGAAAAAACGATCCGGTAATTTACCGGTAAATTACCGTAATCTTCTTTCTCTTCTTGACGTAATTTACTGTCTTTAGAACACTACTCGTGGGCCGTACAGGCTTCCGTAAGTTTATGCTCGATTCATTTTAGCCTCGAAAACTAAAGAACCGTTTGTGATTTCGCTGTTTCCATGTTTTTGACGTGAAAAACCGCGAGGTGGTTCGGGTGTTCGGTCGTTCGCAGATTCGACAATTTGTCAAAAATCGTGTAACATTGTTTTTTTTGTTATATTTATAGATAAAAGTAAATAAGTTGATATTTCAATTCTTAAATTTTATGTAAGATTTTATGATGTCCGCAATTAAATAAAGTTTTTGCTTTTATTTTGAGTAGAAAATATCGTGTAATTTCGTGCGGGGTTTTTTTATTTCTAAGTAAAGTCATCCCGCCAAGAAATTGCTTTTTGACAGCCTTAGGTATTTGATAAGCATGATAAACAACGCTTCCAAATAAACAAAGTTTTATAAAGAGGGATCAGTCCAAATTATTTTGAAACATGTTGTTTTTTAATACTTAATATAATATTGAATGTAACTAACAAATTTTTGATTTTCAACAATCACTGACACATAAAATGTACAAATTTTTTACAAAAATGAATGTCTGTCTGAATTGCTAAAGTCTTTTTTATGAATTTCAGCCAATTTATAAAATTTTTTTATTATATATAGTACATGATATATTTCGTTTTGTAAATAAAAAAAAGACGCATGTACATTACTTGAAAATGAGATTCTTTTAAATTTATAAAATTTACGAATAATGCGAGATTTCATTACAAATAAAAGAAAAAGAAAATTGTAACTCTTAAGAGCTAGAAGTTACTTAACAAAAGAATTAGAATTATTATGACATATAATTACATGTGAATTCTTTTTTAGACATTTTATTTCTAAATTAATACAATAAATAACTATCAATTCACGTCAAAAACATGGAAACAGCGAAATCACAAACGGTTCTTTAGTTTTCGAGGCTAAAATGAATCGAGCATAAACTTGGTTTTGTGGTGGCGCGTAGAAGCTTCCGTAAAGATGCATGAGTTAGTAAAAGACAGATATATTTGCATCCTTTTCTATCTTATAAACAACATTCGCAAATGAAGGTGCTTTTATACCTCAAATTTCGATCAGATGAACATTATTTCTGGACCGTGAAAATGCGTGAAAAGTCATTTTCACGGCGGGTATTTTTGAATTGTTTTAAACAAAAAATGTTTTTTTAAGAAATATAATATTAAATAATTGTTTTAATATGTAAGAACACTTTAAAATAGTGATAGAAAAATGATTTGATTAAAAAATATAGCAAATTTTGCTTTAAAAAGTTTCTGCTACAAGAAAGTGTAAAATTACGATGTTTGTGAAATGGTTTGTACAGTGTACATGTTTCTTTCAGTTATTCGAAACGATTAGTAGAATTTAAATTTATTTGATAAATATTTCAACTTACCGATTTATTTTCAGCACTCATTATTTATTACAAGTTAAAAAGAAACGACATAACATAAACAAAACTCTGAGAGACACTCACAAGGAAGAAGCACTGTACAAACCATTTCACAAACATCGTCATTTTATACTTTCTTGTAGCAGAAAACGTTTTAAAGCAAAATTTGCTAAATTTTTCAATCAAATCATCTTCCTATCACTATTTTAAAGTGTTCTTACATATTAAAACAATTATTTAATATTATATTTCTTAAAAAAACATTTTTTGTTTAAAACAATTCAAAAATACCCGCCGTGAAAATGACTTTTCACGCATTTTCACGGTCCAGAAATAATGTTCATCTGATCGAAATTTGAGGTATAAAAGCACCTTGACTTTCGTAAAATACTACGAAATTTACTGAGAACTTTGGCGAGTGGGCACAATGGAATCCAACCTTGCACTTGGAGTTAGACGTATTGCAGAACACGAAGTTTAATGCCGGCAACTTTCTCAGTCGCACTTTTCCTATTATGGAGCATTTACACCTTTGGTAAAAAAAATTTTTTATTTTGATTTTCGGAAATGCAAAGATCTGATTGGTTGTCCATTATCAATCAGATTGTGAACAACCAATCAGGTTTGTGTATTTCGGAAAATTCAAAAATAAAAAATTTTTTTACCAAAGGTGTAAATGCTCCGTTAGGCTGTGTCAGTTCATCGAGATATTTCGAGTTCATGATATAACGTCAGAAGGGGGACTCCGTTCCAATCTGTCTAAGTGTTCAGACGTGTTTGTAAACACGTCATTTACAGTGTAATAAATAGTCAGTTCGAAGGACATAGTGCTTATAATAAATTCAATATATGAAATAACTCAGGATACACATTGTTATAATATGGTTGTCGAATGTTCTAAATAATCCCCGAGGGTTCATCATAAAAAAAGGATTAATCAAAGTAAGAGATTTTTGTCAATATATTCAATAAAAATCACATAAGGATTAGTTGAGCTGAAATCACTTTTGAGCACGTGCTTCGCAATTAAATGCTTCCTATTCTTCCTTTTCCTTTAATTGCTTTCATAGTTAAAACAGACAGTTTTATATTTAAATAGTAACTTTACAGTTTACTTGCATAAAATAAAAATTAATAATCTTAAATTTAATTGTTTGTATTAATAAGGATTACTTATTGTGGATTTAGCTAAAATATTTATACAATATGAATTTTTGCTAAAGAATTAATTTTATTCATTCCTGTATTTTCTATTGCAATAATTGATCAGTTTTTGTTTTAAATTAATTTTATTTGATATTGAATATTAAATGTTTGAACATGCACGTGGGATGATTGGATTAGGGTTAGAATAAAGTAAACAAACGGTTTTGATTGTTCGATGCTAGGCCTATTGTGATGAAAATAAACAAATAATGGGAAGGCAATCACTCGAAGGTTTTTAGAATAGATAATTAATACAATTATTTTAGTTTTAAATCGATATTTCTCTTTATTGAATAAATAATAATAATAAGAAATATATTTGAAGGTTTTTGCCTTGGGAAAATTGATTTTGACTTTGATCTAAGTGTGTGTTTGATTTGAGCATGTTATATTAAAATTCTGATTCTTAAAATAAAAGATAAAAGAGGGAATGTAAGAGGAAGAAGGAAAGAATTTGATTGGTTAATAATAATAATAAATAAATTAAACCTAATTTCAAACATTATTTTATTTGTTGAATTCTTTATTGTTTTTTTTCTTCCTGAGAGGGTTATGAAAAAGGCTATTAAATCTTCGGCAGGTTCTATTTCACGAGATTTCGATTTGAATAGTTTTTCATCAGTGTCTACTGATTCCTTATCACTGATATCATCGGATATTAGATTGCTCACTATGAATCATTTGCAGAACAATTTGGATGAACAATTGCGAAATTCCAGACAAAATGAAGGGGATCAGATTATTTCAGCAGATGAGTTCCTTATATGGAACAATGCGGAAAACCTACCATCTCCACTTTTTCCACCAAATTCATTGCCTCCATATATTGTATTGATGGAAAGTCTGAACCAATCTCTTAATATAGGTAAATTGAATCCTATAGCTGTTGCCGATCTGATACATAGTGTCATTAAAGGCAATAGATTAATCCAAAGAAGTGGCATCAACAGAGTCAAGATTACTTGCGATAGTTTGGATGATGCTAATGTGTTGCTTGGTTCATCTGAACTTATTGAGAATAAATATAGGGTTTACATTCCTAAATCTTTGAAATTCGTGAAGGGTATGGTTAGGGAAGTGGACTGTTCCTTATCAGCAAACAATATTGCTGACAGGATGAACCGGGAAAGTCTTAAAAATCTGGTATCAATTAAGCGTCGCATTACTTATGATAATCATATGCTTGATATTATTGAATTGACTTATTTAGGTTCAAAATTGCCGTCGACAGTTCAACTTTCGTATTTTGAATTCGCTGTTGTCCCGATTGTTCCTCGCCCAGTACGTTGTTATAAATGTCAGAGATATAGGCATGTGGAAACGCAATGTAGATCGAGATATTTCCGATGCGAATACTGCCTGGAATCTCATGAATCCAAGGATTGTCATAATAAACTTAGATCTGTCATATGTTGCAATTGTAACGGCCCTCATTCTGCTGCCTCGGTTGAGTGTCCGAGGTATATAAAAGAAAAAGTAATAATGCAAATACGTCTAGATCATGGTATAGGGTACCAGGAGGCTGAAGCTAAATTTAACGAAAATTTATCTGAAGCTGAATCGGACGCGCAAGAAAGTACAATTAGAGACATAAATAACACCGATACATCACATCCTATGGATTTATCATTAAATTCTGTTAGCTCGCATGATTCTCATCACGAAGAGGAAGGAGATCAATCACAAATTTCAGAATTCGATGATACGCAAATAGAGAATAAAAATATTAGAAGTATTACGCGTTCTAGGTCTGAAGAAAAAATAACTCACAATATTCTATTGCAACAACCAAAATTTGTTCCTCCTGGATATGGTCAATTCTTTTTGAACTCTATGGGACATGATCAAATGAGTTTTGAGTCTAACTCCCCAAGTCATTCAAGGACCAAACCAGGAGCTACTAGCTCCCCCCTTGATGAACTTAATGAAGCTAAAAGAAAGCGTTTGGAAGACACTAATTCAACTTCATGATGTAATGGTAGAATTAGTTATTAATTCCAAAATTTTATGTCAATTAAATTTAAATATATGTTTATAGTGAATTCTGTAAAAATGAATATAGAAACTTAGAAAATTAACTTGAAATTTAGAATTTAGAAAACTAGAAAATTAAATTGAAAAGGTATAAAAATTGGTTTGATTTGATAGCAAAAACCGAATGCTATAGTTAAGAGATTTTGTATTTATGGTTATTGTTGAAAAAGTGTAAGGCGGATTTTAATTCTGTTATTATTAGTTTTACTACAAATTTAATAGTTAATTTAATAAAGATAATTATAAATAAGTAAAAAAATTTTTTACTGGTCTAAAATGGCTGATTTCCAGGAATAAAAAGTCGATCTAGAGTAGCAGCTAAATTCCTTGCGATATAGTTATTTGTTTAGACGGATATGCAGGAATGAATATTTTAATAGAATAACTTTCTCTAAATTAAAATGATTTTAAAATTGCGTATTATTAACTGGAATGCACATAGTCTGGTAAATAAGAAAACAGAACTAGAGCAATTGATTCAACAAAATCGCCCGCAAATAGTATGCGTCACGGAAACCTGGCTCAAACCAGAACATAAATTTTCAATTTATGGATTTAACGTATATCGACAGGATAGATTAGTTGGTAGGGGAGGTGGAGTCATGATTATGACTGAAAGGGATCTTGTCACTTCTTCTTTGGATCTGAAGTTTTCTGATAGCAGAGATTTCTATCAAACGGAAATCTGTGGAGTGGGAATACATACTCCTCTGGGTATTACGGAATTAATAGTGGTTTATTCTCCAATAAACTCGAACCCAGAACTGTTGAGCTGGCAAGAATTGTTATCTTCATCGGAGTCGGAAAATCACAGATTGGTCTGTGGTGATTTTAATGCGCATTCTCCTAGTTGGGGGGCTAATCATGCAAATAATAAGGGGAATTTGTTAGCACAGGCTATGGACTTAACTGACAGTTTACCGATTAATGATCGTCTACCTACTTACATTCCTAGATCAGGGGATGTAAGTAACAATCTAGATTTAGTTTTCGTTCCTATGAATATGATAGGGAATTTCGGCTTTAAATTAGCTAGTGATTCTTTCGGTTCAGACCATATACCAGTAATTGTTGACTTTTATGTTAGACCAGAGTTGATTGATACGGGTTCCACTAGGTTTAAAGTTCGGGGAGTCGATTGGACACAATTCATAAACACACTAGAGGAAGAATTTAGAGTTTTGTTTAGTGAATTGGATTGTGCAGAACCTGATTTACTATATGAACGATCAATAGAGGTGATTCATCGAAATTTGGTTGATAGTGGAGCAATCCGTCCAGGGGGTAGAAAGGGTAAAAGGAAGCCTCAACCATTGTGGTGGAACGAACTGTGTTATTCCTTGGTAAGCGAACGATCTGAGGCTATGAAACAATACTTAGCTGATCAGACCGAGGAAAATTTGGTTGAATTCAAGAGAGTGACTAATAGGATAAAAAGAAAACTGAGGAAAATTAAAACAGATTCATTTAAAAGTTACTGTGAAAACTTAAATTTTTCCAAAGGTATTCAGAATGTCTGGAAGTCAGTCAAGGGTCTTATTTCCAAAAACCAGGCAACTTCTAACAGTACATATACTGATCCAAATAATCCTGCTCTCCTAGAACTCCAGAATGGTCTTGTCAAAGAATATATTCCACTTAGGACACACATCTTACTTCCTGTAACAGAACCTGAACATCCGATGAATGTTGAGTTTAGTATGACAGAATTTCAGTCAGCTTTAGAAATTTCTAACTCAAAATCGGCTCCAGGTATGGATTCAATTACATTTGATATTATTAAGCGATTGCCGGCTAATGTCAAAAAATTTTATTTACAGCTATTCAATAAGATGTTTTATCTAGGAAATTTTCCGGAGTCTTGGAGGGACACTTTAGTGAGATTTATCCCCAAAGGAGGGGGAGGTTTTAGACCTATTTCGCTCACTTCTTGCTTTTCTAAATTGTTCGAACGTCTAGTCAACAGAAGGTTGGAGCATCTGTCGGAGTCACGGGACTGGCTGCCGTGTTTTCAGTTTGGTTTCAGGAGGGGAAGATCGGCTGTTGATGCGGTATCCTGTCTAGTCTCTGATATTTATCGGTCATTTGGAGAAAAAAAGAACATGGTTGCTCTTGCCTTGGATATCAAGGGGGCGTTTAGCTGTATTTATCCAGATAAAATAATCCAAGAAATGATTGACCTGGATGTTCCTGGTAGGTTGATAAATTTTGTAAGTTTTTTAATTACCAAGAAGAATCTTCATTTTTCTCTTGATAGAAACAAGGTTAGGTATTCAGGAGTGGGGTTACCACAGGGTGGTGTTCTTTCACCTTTTCTGTTTAGCTTGGCGTTAAGAAAAATAGAGAGATGTTTGGGTCGAGATACAAAGATTCTTATGTTTGCGGATGATATTTTTGTTTATGTTGTGGATGAAAATGTTGATAGTGCAAAGGCGATGATAGTGCAATCATTTAATTCGGTGTCTAGTTGGTTACTGGAATTCAGTTTGGAAATATCAATTCCTAAAACCCAATTTATTATATTTACAAAGAGTACGAAGGTAGCCGCTTCTGAACAGTCCATAATATTAGATCATCAGATTCTAAAGGCTAGTAAGAAAGTTAAGTATTTGGGAATTATATTGGACCACAAATTGTTGTGGAATCATCATATAAATTATCTGATTTCAAGAATTTCTAGGGCAAACAACGTAATAAAAGTTTTGGCAAAGGTTTCATCAGGTCCATCACCGGAAGTTTTGCGAGTTGTCTGTAAGGGATTAATGGAGGCAATTGGCAATTGGGGAGTTTCACTGTTTTGGAAGGCGGCTCAGACTCATTTGAAAGGGTTGGATAAGGCTATATTTTCTTCTATTAGGGTGGCTACTGGCCTTCTGATGTCTACTCCAATTGCGATATTGCTGTCCGAGTTTGGTTTCATACATCCCGGCCTGGTTAGGGCAGAAAGAGCCCAGCAGACGGTTTTGCGTAATGCACAGTGGCAGTTCCACCCTACTCTGACGAGCTTAAAGTCATTGAGTCGAGATTTGGACGGTTTTCCATTGAAGTTGCCTAGGGAAAGCCTGGGAGTATTGTGTTCGTATTGGGCGGCTGAAGGGCTTATGGATATGATGTGGCCAACAGAGCGAGCATCTTATTTTGATCTGGACTGGTCAAGTATTCAGTTCGGTGAGCAGGCAGACTCAATTACAGGTCTTCTGTGGAAGGAGGATCAGAATCCAGAAATACCTTTCCTGGAATGTATTAACGAAGAATGCGGAAACAATTTGCTCATATATACTGATGCTTCACTAAATCCAGGCACGCTCAGGTCGGCCATCGCATTTTATATTCCCGAAATGAACATTCAGTATGGAGTTAGGGTATCATCCTTCCATACGGTCAAGTCATTGGAATTATTGGCTATGCTCGCTGCGGCGCAATTTTCAAGGACTTTTGAGTTAAAGAACATACTATTGATTTCAGATTCTAGGAATGCGGTTTCTGAAATGGGCAAACCCTTGTTGGGGAATTATAAGGTTTCAAGGATCGTCCAAGAACTAAAATTAACATTTGAATTGTATCGCAATCAGGGTTTAGGTGAGGTAAAAATATTATGGATACCTAGCCATAGCGGAATTACTGGCAATGACAGAGCGGATTATTTGGCAAGAACAGCTACTGAGTTTCCAACAGTTGCAAGAAATAAAGTAGATTACGCTGATCTTAAATTATCAATCAAGAAGGATATTGAGTTTTGGGGTGTTCTTTGTTGGCCATTTGGTTCTATTGCGGATTCTAGTAATATATATTATGAATTTGTTAATGTCAAAACTGCTAGGCCATGGTTTAAGAACCTTAAAATCTGCCGAAGAATGGTATGTCTAATTAATAGAATTAGGTCAGGTCATTTTCTCACGGCAGAATACTTTCAGAGATTCAATTGGAATGTTACTTTTGATTGCCTTTGCGGATTTGAATATATGGATATAAGACACCTTCTATGTGATTGTCCTCTTTACAGGCGCGGTAGAGATCGTTTCTTAAGATTCTTATCGGAGACTAATACAACGACAAATGATCCAGTCTTTAATTTAAGAGAGACCGCCCTCTCTATGAGAAATGGTACAGTAACTGAAGTTCAAAAATTTTTCTCACAGACAAAATTAAATTTGTAAAAAGGCGGGATTGTCTAATTGATCATCCGCACGGCTGGCTATGCTTTTTATGTAAATATTGTTTAATCTAATTTCTAAAAATAAAATAAAGGAAAAGAGAAGAAAAATAAATAAAAATAAAAGTAACAATAGTAATAGTAATGGGGATAGTGGTAATGGTAGTAATAATAATTTAATAAATATAAACGAATTAAAATATAAGTTTAGTTATAAAGTTAATCTTTCACAGGTTTTGTTTTTTATTAAGCTTTTGCTTATGGCTTTGCTCTATCAAATGTGTAACTAACTAATTGTTAGTCAAAATAAATGAAATTTTTAGGCTGTCTTCCTTTCCTTTAGATTCTAAATAACTCCTTACCTATGCATTCATTTTAAATTGGAAGGCTCTCTATTGGACATCATTTATTTGGAACTTGTGGAGTGAGCTTAATATAACATACTGCACAATTATGCTACACGTCTTCAAATCTAAAAAACGGAATGCAAGTCACAGGATGTAAAATATACAAAAGTCTACAATCTATATAAATTTTTTCATGGCTATTTGACCCTCGGGGACAAGAGGCCAATAAACATAACCAACCAACCAACCTAACGTCAGAAGCCTGGGGGGACAAAAAACAGACGACACAATGTTATTCTTATGGGGAAGAAAATTTGTTTCCACTTTCATCAGTTTTATTTATAATTTAAACATGGAAAACGCTTGTTGACATATAATAAAATTAAAATGTATGTTGATAATTAATTTTGTTATATATTTGATTCAATTGCATTTATAGATTCTCTCAATTCGTGATAATATATAAATTTTGAGGTTAGGGGTTTATATTTTATCACGAATTCAGAGAATCTATCAACGCAATTGAATCAAATATATAACAAAATTAATTATCAACACACATTTTAATCTTATTATATGTCAACAAGCGTTTTCCATGTTTAAAGTATGAATAAAATTGATGAAAGTGGAAACTAATTTTCTTCCCCATAAGAATAACATTGTGTCGTCTTTTTGTTATCCCTCCAGGCCTCTGACGTCATATCTTGAACTCGAAATATCTCGATGAACTGACACAGCCTAATTAGTTAGAGAGAGACACGTATATTACACTGCTGTAACGCTGTGCAGTTACCAACCATCGAGTTGGGTAACTTGACGTATTTTATCTTAATAAATAATTATAATAATATTTCATTTTATTTATTTAAGCACTAAGACATAGTTATTAGTTCCCAATTGACAGAGAGAGAGAGAGAGAGAGAGAGAGAGAGAGAGAAGGAAGGAAAAGCGAATTGACTGGATAAGAATAAAAGTATATATGTGTAGTATATGCATAAGAATATGTTTATGGGTATATTTGTGTATATGTATATATGTGAGTTAGTATGAAATTCGATAAAATGAGTATGTGTATATATGTATATATATTGAGAGACATGAGAAAGAGAGAGATAAAAATAATGATAAGGAAATGATAAGATTTAAGAGGTACTTTGGAAGGGTTTTCTGCAGTTTCCCCTATCCTCTGAAAGGTTGTTCAGGTGAATGCGAGTACCTATTTAGAAATCGGCTGCAGACGTTAAAAGGGCATAAGAAATAATGTATTTAAGGTCCTTTTACAATGAATCTGAGTTCTTCTTTTTAAACATTTTTAATTTGTAAATAATTAATTATTATTTGATCAAACTTTGATAGAAGGGTTAAAATTTGTCAAAATGAAGTTCTTTCTTTTTACGATCAATAAATACAAGGTCAAAAACTACTGTTAGATTTAAGGAATTACTTTAACTAGATGAGTCATCTCAAGAACACCTGCATATTCCAAGGTCAGAGGTAGAAGGTTATGTATGACTCATGCAGTTTGTAAATGTCAAGGACACTCTTTAAAATACGCAAACAAGAACATGACTCGTAATGCGTATTTTAGTACAAAAACTGCGTTTTATGAACACCTGCAAGCACACCTGCATCTATGATCAAAATAGAGAAGAAAAATTGGACAGATCAAAACCAAGAACTTGACTCTCATTGGTGGCATTATTCCGAGTGAATCATTTCTCTGAAACAGGATTGGCTGGGATCATAGACCCAAGATCGGGAGAAGAGTAGGAATACTCCTATAAAAGAATGAGGACCGAGAACAGAATTCAGAAGAAGAAGAAGAAGAAGAAGGAAAAAAAAAGAAGACTAAAGGCGCTTATACAGATGACTCCGAGTTGCTCGATAATTCACGGTTTTCGTAGCAAACAATATTCTAAGTTAATATTGCATAGTGAAATGTCTTGAGAGAATCTTAGAAAGATTTAATTTAATAGAACTCAGATTCAGTTAATTACTGAATACAACAATTAGTGATTTTATATGAAATTTAATTGTGTTTTGTTTTTATATTTAATTCCTCTCAATAATTTAATACTTTAGGATTTTAATGAGATTCGGACTCAATTAATAAAACTGTAGTGAAGTTAAAGAATTGGTATAAACAATTAACATTCTTAATAAGTGAACTATTTAAAATGTTTGTACTAATTGTGTTGTGAAAACACCTTTAAACCAACCTTTTGTTGTTCCTACACTGCTCCATCTATAAAATAAATCATATTCCTACGGAAGCCTGTACGGCTCACAAGCGTCTCGGACGCAAGTGGCACGAAGTCCGTCCAACTTGTGGCAAGTTCGTTAGTTCGTGCCACTTGTTGGACAGACTCCGTGCCACTTGTGGAAAGTGGATTTTTTTGAAGGGTCATTCACAAATATGACAATTCCGTTGGAGCCTGTTGCCGTCTATTTCGTCAGTGCTTTTCATTTCAAGTATAATTTCATCCCGGCAAGTACGTTTAATGTCTTTGAATAAAAATGAATTTGTTATTTTTTAATTGAAAATACTTGTAAAAGATTACATTTCAGTGTGAACAAATGATATTGACATCTTTATTAATCTTAAATATTCATAAAAATATACTTTTGATTTTAAAAAATAAAATCCTCTTCATGTATTTTAAATTAAAAAATGACAACTAACTAAAAAATCTTATTTTTATTCTAAACTAAGAAAAATTTTAAAAACTAAGAAAAAACTTCCGCTTAATTCTTAGTGGAATCCTTAGTTTATTAATATGAATAACTATCCTTAGTTTATGTGTGAACTATAAAAAGTTTGTTCTATGACATTTACTAATATGCTAATATTACTAATATCTTATAAAATTCATTTCTTCTTCTTCACATGAAATTGAAATGAAAAGCACTGACGAAATAGATAGCAACATGATTCAACGGAATTGTCATATTTGTGAATGACCCTTCAAAAAATCCACTTTCCACAAGTGGCACGAACTAACGAACTTGCCACAAGTTGGACGGACTTCGTGCCACTTGCGTCCGAGACGCTCGTGAGCCGTACAGGCTTCCGTATATTCCTGATCATTCAGTTTTGTGTGGCACGAAGTCCGTCCAACTTGTGGCAAGTTCGTTAGTTCGTGCCACTTGTGGAAAGTGGATTTTTTGAAGGGTCATTCACAAATACGACAATTCCGTTGGATCCTGTTGCCGTCTATTTCGTCAGTGCTTTTCATTTCAATTTCATGTGAAGAAGAAGAAATGAATTTTATAAGATATTAGCATATTAGTAAATGTCATCGAACAAACTTTTTATAGTTCACACATAAATACTCATTCCAAACGTAAATACACATATTAATAAACTAAGGATTCCACTAAGAATTAAGCGGAAGTTTTTTCTTAGTTTAGAATAAAAATAAGATTTTTTAGTTAGTTGTCATTTTTTAATTTAAAATACATGAAGAGGATTTTATTTTTTAAAATCAAAAGTATATTTTTATGAATATTTAAGACACGGAGTAATAATAAGGAGACTGCACTCCGCTTCAGATTGTGAGCCAAATGTCTGCCTTCGTTCACGGATAGTAATCGCCTTGTAAAATTGTACGCAAGCGCAGTGCGCACGTTCCATCTTCGTCGCTCTTTAAAGAACGATGAGAGAGATAATCTTTGTGTGACAAAGTCTCTTAAATGTCAATAAATAGGGTTATGTTGTAGTGTTGTCAAAAGCAAGTGACATTAATAAAAGAAGTAGAAAATAATAATAAAAAGGACTTCGTAGTAATAAAATTAAGAAAGGAAAAGTAAGTACATTTTATCATGGAATTACAAAAAAATCGTTATAAACGGGGTGATGAGTGAACATTAAAAAGCAGATTGTTTACATGGACACAAATTGATAATTTATGAATAGAATGCGATATTAATTTTTTTTCTTATTGTTCGAAAAATAATGCAAACCGATGTTATAAATAAAGACACGTTATTCGTGAAGGGAAATAGAAAACGCGTTATTCATTTGAAACATTTTATAACCTAATTTTCGTAATAATTGTCATTTATTTTAAGTTCATATCAGTTATTAAAATTAAGTATTTATAAGATAAATTTAATTTAGCATTATATGCACATTATTTATTACAATAAATAAATAAATAAAAATTATGTTATCATAAATTATCAATTTGTGTCCATGTAAACAATCTGCTTTTTAATGTTCACTCATCACCCCGTTTATAACGATTTTTTTGTAATTCCATGATAAAATGTACTTACTTTTCCTTTCTTAATTTTATTACTACGAAGTCCTTTTTATTATTATTTTCTACTTCTTTTATTAATGTCACTTGCTTTTGACAACACTACAACATAACCCTATTTATTGACATTTAAGAGACTTTGTCACACAAAGATTATCTCTCTCATCGTTCTTTAAAGAGCGACGAAGATGGAACGTGCGCACTGCGCTTGCGTACAATTTTACAAGGCGATTACTATCCGTGAACGAAGGCAGACATTTGGCTT
Organism: Leptopilina boulardi; assembly: GCF_019393585.1. Lineage (NCBI taxonomy): Eukaryota > Metazoa > Arthropoda > Insecta > Hymenoptera > Figitidae > Leptopilina > Leptopilina boulardi. Next base: position 123,833 of record NW_026137954.1, on the reverse strand, counting down.
AACTTTCCACTGCTGAAAGCATTGCAGTGCAGTCTCCTTATTATTACTCCATGATTTAAGATTAATAAAGATGTCAATATCATTTGTTTACACTGAAATGTAGGGTAAGTGTACTAATTACGGCGAGTGCACCAATTACGGCGCGTTCATAAAAAATAACTATTATTACTATTATATTTAATATAACTGTTGCCAAATGATTAAAAAAAATTATTTCAATCTTTTTTTGATACAAATACTTATAAAGATGCACATTTAAACAATTATTAATTTAATTATTTGAGATCAAATTTTTTTCCGCGCCGCAATTGAAACATTTTTAAGATTTCCATTGGCTTCAATTTCGGCGGGCAAAGTATCTTCAAAATACACGTAATTTTGGTCACCGAAATTGATACACCGACACTGATACAAACTCGCCGCAATAGAAAATTACGGTATTAGTTTTAATTTCTCATATTTGTTTAAATAATCGATTTTTATAGAGTTAAATTTTTTTTTAATATCTTAATAACATAAGCTTTAAGTTTAATAAGTCTTAAATTGAGTTTATACAATAGAAATGTCGAATTTTCTATTTCGAAGGTGTTTTGACTCGAATCTCGCCGCAATTAGTGCATTTACCCTAATCTTTTACATGTATTTTCAATTAAAAAATAACAAATTCATTTTTATTCAAAAACATAAAATGGACTTGCCCGGATGAAATTATACTTGAAATGAAAAGCACTGACGAAATAGATAGCAACAGGATCCAACGGAATTGTCATATTTGTGAATGACCCTTCAAGGAGCTTCTACAATAGCTCCCTTTGGCAACTCCAAGTCCAAGTCGGTTGGAGTTGGTTGCGCACGCATGGTGTTGCCAACTGTCACCGAGTTGAAAATGAAAAAAAAAATTGTGCGTGATCTCGTGCTCACGAAATAGTTGAGGTTATGTACCTTTGAAGCTGTAAACACGCTGTAAAGTTTAATAAATTATTTGTTGTTGTTGCTGTTGATGTTTCCGCCGTCTCATTGTTTTTAAAGGGAAGAAAAATATAAATTAAATTAAATTTTTCTTTTATAAATAACAAAATTTTTTTCCCCGAATAATACACAGGCATGCAATGAATTTAATATTTGTAATATGTAAATATAGTAATAAAGAAATATACAATAAATGAGATGAACTGTCAACACAAAATTTTTTTTATGTTTTTTATTGACATTATAATAAAAGTTTTTTATCATTTTGATTTCACAATATATTAAAAAGGTATTGTCATGAACATAACCTTACAATATTTTTACATTTTATCACATGAGAAGAGCGTAATCATAAAATGGAATAATTACCCTGCTGGAAGTAAAGTTATAAAAAGATATAGAAAAAAGGGAATAGGAAGAGATTAAAAGTTATATTGTTTTGGAGATGCAGAATGGATACTTAAAAGAGATAGACTTTTCCTATCTCTTTCTATCGCTCCATTTATCTTTTTAAATGAATATACAGCGATAGAAAGATATAGAAAAAAAGGAATAGGAAGAGATAAAAAGCAATAATGTTTTGGAGATGCAGAATGGATACTTCAAAGCGATAGAAGTTTTATATCTCTTTCTATATCTCTTTCTACATCCTTTTTTCTATCTCTTTCTATATCCTTCTATATCTTTCTACATCCTTTTTTCTATCTCTTTCTATATCCTTCTATATCTTTTTTTATCTTTTTCTATATCCTTTTTTCTATCTCTTTTAATATCTATTTTTATATCCTTTTTTTATCTCTTTCTATATCTCCTTTTATATCCTATTTTCTATCTCTTCCTATATCTCTTTTTATATCCTTTTTTCTATCTCTTTCTATATCTTTCTATATCCTATTTTCTATCTCTTTTAATATATATTTTTATATCCTTTTTTTATCTCTTTCTATATCTCCTTTTATATCCTATTTTCTATCTCTTTCTATATCCCTTTTTATATCCTTTTTTCTATCTCTTTCTATATCTTTCTATATCCTATTTTCTATCTCTTTTAATATCTATTTTTATATCCTTTTTTTATCTCTTTCTATATCTTTCTATATCCTATTTTCTATCTCTTTCTATATCTCTTTCTATATCTCTTTTTATATTCCGTTTTCTTCTTTTTTCTATATTCTATTTTCTATATTTTTCTATCTCTTTTCTTATCTCTTTAAATGAATATCCAGCGATAGAAAGATACAGAAAAAAGGTGATATAAAGAGATAAATAGGTATTTTCTTTTGTAGATACAGAATGGATACTTAAAAACGATAGATGATTTCAATATCTTTTCATCTCCTTTTTTATGTCTTATCTTTTAAATTTTAATTTATTAAATAACAATTTATTAAAATAATTTAAAAATCTGTTGCATGTTAGGTTGTAGAAAAACATAATTGATTTACTTTTTGCACTTATTTATTATTAAATAATTTGTACATAAATCTTAATATAAAAATTATTTTTTAGAATTAAATTTCATTAAACTGCAGCACTTTTTCCTGAATAGACAAAATTTGTGGTCTTTCCCTCATTACTGCAACATTATTAATCTGCACAAAATGAAAAAAATAAATAAGAAAACTTAAAATCAATTTCATATAGTGAAAAAACTGAAATATTCTTAAAAATTGATTTGTTGAATTAAAAAAATTATCATTATTCAAAAATTTATGAAAAAACATATAAACAAAAATATTATGTTTATTATCTTTTACTATATATTAATTAACTCTATATATAATACAAATATAAAACATTTTACCAGTAAATTGTCATCCAATTCATGAGGTGCTCCTTCATTTTCCTCACAGCTTTGTTGGTCCTCAATCTCTACAAGGTTCTCAATATGTAATGGATTGTCATTGATTACAGAGTCCTCCTCCGCAGAAATCAGAACTTCTATAAAATATATTTATCTTTTCATTAAAATGTGTTAATTATTTAAATTTGAATAGTTAAAGATTTCTGTTAAAAAACTGGACTTTAAGGTTTTACTGTATATTAATACATAGTAAATACATGTATAATTAAAACTCACTAGTAAATCTTTCGCAGTGCCGTTGTCTCAACTTCGTAATATACTGGCTAATAGTAGTCGGAACATCATTTTTAAAAACTTGTATCGACACCTTATCGTATGGCGGTGTGCATTGTTTAGCCCAATTTTCGAAAGATTCTGAAAAATTAAGTTCAACATGTTAAATATAAAACTAAAGTAACATTTACTTTTTTTTCTTACTTTGACATACTTTAACCTAAATACTGTAACTTACCTTGTATAGCACATATTTTTTGGGGATCGAGGCGTGGACGTGCCATAGAATTAGTTTTTCTAGTTCTATTAGACACCTTTCCAGTAACGCTACTGTTTATAAGCGTTTGGAACCCGAAACATGCTTCAGCTAATTTATTTATATAAATTTTTGGTGACTTTGAAGAAAGTGCCACTACATCATATTTACATTGGTCTATCCAAATATTGTTGCCTAGATGTACCTGGAATAAAAAATAAGTAAAAAAATTTAATTTTATTGAATTGAAACATTTTTTGTTATAAAGTGAAAGAGAGTTCTTCGAGTACGACGTAAATATTAAGTACCTTGTTCTTTTTTATTGCCCCAACTTTTTCAAAAGTTCGCTTTCCAGAAGCTTCGGCAGTTCTAATTTCAATATCCTCAACATTTTCTGCAAATAATAAAAATAAGCATTAACTTCAGTAAAAGAAATCAAAATATTTTTTAAATTCTACAAATAATGACTGTCAAATAATATTTTATTAAATATTTTAAAATTTGTAGTTTGTTAAATATGAAATACTATTAAATACATACTATCCAATTCATCTAATCTTGAAAGTAGTTTATTTTGAAGACCAACATTTCGGCGATTTAAATCATGTATTTCTGCATCTTTTGTTTTTAATGTATTTTTCAAATCTTCTATTTCTTCATACTGCTTTTCCACTTTCTTTTTCAATATAGACATCTGTTCTGTTAATCTTCTAATGTCACTTGAGTAATCATCATTCTCGTAACAGGACAATTTTCTCTATTTTTATTTAAAGGAAAAGTATTAATTTTTGCAATACACAATTAAAGAAAAATTTATATTTTCAAGTTCATCAAGTATAGATTCAAGTTATTGTAGAAGAATTTTTACATTTAAAATTTACCTTTTTCATTTCTCCCATAGTTGAATTTTCAGTGTTGGTTCGTTTGAAAGCAATCATTTTCGCTAGTTTCTGTAAAATATAAATAAAGAATTAATTAAATATTGTGAATTTCAAAGAATAAAAAAAATTGTGAAACATATTTGATTCTAAATGAACCTTCGTATATTTATAGAAAATAATAACTTACATTATTTTGTACCAAGTTATCATCATCTTGAAAGCCATTGTTATCTTCATGATCATTATCATCATCATCATCATTATCATCATCATCATCATCATCATCATTACCATCATCATCCTCAAAGTCATCCACGTCATCGTCAGTAGAATTAGGATTAAAATTATTATTACTTATAATTTTGGTGTAATTGTTGGTCGTAGTTTCTTTTCTCGTGTTAATATATTTTCCTTGCATTTTGTTAACTTTCGACTGAATAAGCTGAGACATTTCTTCTGTCGGACTTTTGAGGACACGTTTCACATTTTTTCCAGAATTGTCCCTTTTATTTGACTTTTCAGTCTCAGATTCAGATGATGATGGTGGAATGCCTATGCTAATTGGAGGATATTTTAATCTCTCCGTTTTCATTTTCTCCAAGGCTTCTTTCTTCGTATCTGGAATATGCAGCGTTTTCATAATAAAAATTTGACATGTACATACTTATGAAATAAGCAGAAAAATTGAAAGTTAGATATACAATTAACTGTACAACCTTCTTGTTATGTGTAATATTGTCTAATACTCTATAATACCTCTGTATTAGCCTATAATAATTGGTGATAAGTGTAATATAAGTAATACTTTTTATACTGCGATGCTATCCTCACAGCCCGGGATATCCGCAGAACATTTTAACCCCTTCACAGCCCAGTGAAAATAAAGTTTTCATGTCATAAATGTTCAAAAAAATTTTTTTAAATAAAACATCGTATTGTATGTTTTCAAGGTCGCTGAATTCGAATTTTCTGTAAAAAATTAAAAATTAAAAATAGCGGCTAAAAAATTTAAAAGTCAATTTATCTGACTAAAAATTTTCAATTTTTTTATCGCCATTTTTTATTTTTTATTTTCTACCAAAAATTCGGATTCTGCGACCCTGAAAACCCCCGACTAGAGGAGATCAGGTGACTTCACTGCAAAAAGAAGTATCTTAATATAAGATGTTTTACTAGTCATTTTTAAGAAGTTTTGGTAGTAACTTTTTATTTATTTGAAATATCTTAGTTTAAGATGTTAATAGTATCTTTGCCAAAGTGCTTAATATATTTTTGATGAAAAAAATTTTGAGGTTAACTATGGCCTCTTATGTAAGATGCTTAATGTATATTATATTTTAGTAACTTCAAATTCTGACGTATCTTACAATTTACAAGCATCTATTTTCTAAGCAGCATATGACTCCACACATATCTTAATTCAAGTTACTTATAGAAACTTATCTACGTAACTTACATTTTAAGATGGAAGAAATATTTTAATTCTTGTTAAAACGCAAAAAGCATCTTAAATATTAATAAGATACTTTACAAAATATCTTTTTTAAGATGGAAGATACCATTTTTCCATATTACATCTTATTGTAAGATACTTATTGTAGATATATTTTTGCAGTGTTGGCTCACTTTTCACTCTTTGCTGTGTAACTCACTCATTTTTGCTTTTTTAAAAAAGTTATTATATAGAGAACTTGCTGTAACATCTCAGCTTTAATTTAAAAAAAAGAATGTTCCAATATTTTCACTCATTTTTGCTTTTTTAAAAAAGTTATTATATAGAGAACTTGCTGTAACATCTCAGCTTTAATTTAAAAAAAAGAATGTTCCAATAGTTTTCTTTTTATAACACTTTGTTTGAAGCTTTGCTTGGCGCAGAAAAGAAATTAATTAAATTATATGATTTAAATTTTAAACAATATAAAACTTAACAAAATAAGTCTTGCACTCTAATTTTACAATAAAATTATTATCAAAATGAGCAAATTTCATATAACTTCATTTAATCATTTTATTAATAAACGAAATTTTCAGACATGTACAAGTTCTTGTACATGTTTATCAATGAACATGTACATTTTCTTGTACATGTTCAAGTAATGTTCTTGAACAAGTTCAGCATCCGGAATTGAGACATGTTCTTGTACCAGAACTTGTACAAGATCCTGGACAAGAAAATATACTTGTACAAGAAAATGTACATGTTCTTATACATATTTTTTGTTCAGGTTTCATGTATCAGTACTTTTACATGAACACGTTTATGTTCTTGTACAAGAACATTTGTTTAAAAATGTTTTTGGAAAAATTTGAAATTTTAAAAAGTTATAATTATTAAGACTCTTCACTTATGCATGCTAAAAATTATTGCTCAGCTGTAAAGGCTTAAGAAAACTACTGCGCAGCATTTAAAGTTTTTAATTTAAAAAACATAAATGAACATGTACATCTAATCCCGAATGTACATTTGATATATTTGCTAATTTTTTTTTATAAAAACCGTTAATATAAACAATTTTTTTTTTGTTTTCTTAATAACAAATGTTAATTTAAAAATTTTTTTGGTCGCTATTTTGAAACTGCCATTTTGAATTTTTTATTTTCGACCAAAGTTTTGTATTCAGCGACCCCCAAAACCCCTTTTTTCGATGCCGCTATGGCACAGTTACAGTGAAGAGTATTATTGTGATTCTGAAGCTACTCTCTAAATCTGAATTAGTTAAAAATAACTAATTAATAGTAGAATCTTACTAATTCAAAAAGCAAAAAGTGAGTCACTAATAATTAGTAAAAACTTACTAATTCAAATAGTTATTTTGGTTTAACTAATTCAATTAGTAACTTTTTAATGCGGCTCCCGGAGGCGCAAATTACTAATTGATTAGTTAAAACTACTAATTGTTTACTAATTCATTAGTCATTATACAATTTTACCGCCAAATCGTAAATAATCAATAAAAATTTATCAACTTATTCATACTAAAATTTTAAATTTGAAAAGTCGAGTTTCAAAGATAAAATTTTTCGCATGTAGTTTCTTCATGATTGTATAAAAAATATTTTATTTTTAAAAGTTCATTTTCATGGGTTAAATTGCATAATATTGGCAAAATTCATATAAAATTTTTTACGTTCTGGTGGTTCATTTGATATATTATTTCCGATTTTTTTTGAGTAAAGATTTTATTAAAATGTTTACTTTATAGTAATTTATTAATTTACTTAAAGACAGTTTAGATACACATACATAGTTACTTTTGGTGAAATAAAATTAATAAAAAAATTTTAACGGTTAGTTTATATCAAAAAATTTTTTGAAAAATAAATAATTTCAAAAGTAATATTTAAAGCACCAAACAAAATATTTTGAACATAGTACAAGCTATAGTATCACATAATACTTCAAAAAAACAGAACAATAATTTAAAAATAATAAATGCTTTCAAAAATAGTATTTTAAGCATCAAACAAAGTATTTTGAATAGATTACAAGCTATAGTTTCACATAATACTAAAAAAAAAAAAAAAAATATTTTAAAAAAAAACCCATGGAAGATGACATACGTCATATAAATAATAGAGGTTACATTCAACTGACTAATTCAATTAGTAACTCGGGTGTAATAACTAATAAAATTAGTTAATTTGATTACTATTTTAAATTAGTAATGTTCAAATACTAATTTTTTACTATTTTATTAGTAAAACTTCCAAAAAAAACTAATTCATTAGTTGAAATTTAATTTACTAAATGAATTAGTTAATTTTTTACTAATTCAGATTTAGAGAGTACTAATTAAAAGCTGACGTAATTTCTTATCCAAAGAGCCTAAATATGAACTATTTTGAATTAGAGGATTTTTTATAAACTATAGCAATGTTAGCTAATTGATAATTAACAATCTACTAATCCCAAATATTTCATATAAGTTTGAAATAAATTTTTTTTTATTTTCATGGGCACCCTAACCTCCACTCTACCGGCCGGGACCAAGCTCGTACCCCGAGTGAAGTATGCATCGCGGGGGGCCTAAGTGTCGTTTTAGATACTATTTTATAACTCTTAATGAGTTTTTTACAAAAATTATAAAATTTTTAAATATTAACATTTAAACATTTTTTTTGACATATTCAAATTCTTCGGAATTTCATGGTTACGAGCATATGTTCTTCCAGTTAAAAATGTTAATATTTAATATTTTTATAATTTTCGTTGAATGGGCATTTTTTTATATTAAAAATTATTATTTATAAAAAAAATGTAATACGTACATTTTAATGATCTCGTAAATAAATGGCTAGCTAAAAAGAATTTGACAAAATTATGAAAGATAGTCGTAATTAGTGCTCAAAAAAAATAAGTTTTAAAAAAGTCGTAGATGCAATTGCAAATTGATGTCATATTTGTCGAGAAATACATCATATATACCTATATACAAATTATAAATTAATAAATTCTTTCAAAATTATAAAACTTTTAGATATTAACATTTTTAATTAAAACAATATATGCTCGTAATCGTTATATTCCAAGGAATGTAAATATGTTAAAAAAATATATTTAAAAATTTTATAATATTTTGGAAAAACTCATTCAGTCATAAACAGAAAATGTGGGAGGGGTATGGTTCGGCCGGTATACCACTTCCCCTCAAGGGAGTGAAACGGTTACCACCCATGAGGACATCGACCGAAAAAGTATTCTTAAAATGTAATAAATTATTAAAGTATTTCAAACTAATTCAGTATTTAGTGTGAACAAAGGTAACACTCCCATAATAAAGATGAAAAAGATCTTTTATAACAAGTTGTAGATTGTTTATTCAAGGAAAAAAGGAAAAACCCATACCCTTAATGTCCTAAAATTTATTAGACCACGCTAACCCAATACTTCTTTGACAAATTGGTTGAAAGTATAATGTGTAAAGCACGACTACCCCAATAGACAAATATCCCTTTAAATTAAACACCACTGTAATAAAACATTACCTGAGAAAAATGTTCACAAAAACCTCAGAATAAATAGCACAAAAATATGGAATATACTACGATAACAAACAATGAAAAATACAAATATGTGTTGAGAATGCTTCAAGTATAATGAAAGTATTAAAACTAAATTAAAAATGGCCCCGCCATTTGCACTAAACATCGTTTGATATAATTTACAAATTACACATTCAGGCCTCGGATTATACGACTTTTTTCAACTTACTTTAATAAGATGCGACTTTTTTTACATTTTTTTTACAAAGTGTCGATTTTGAGAAAACTAAATAAAATGCTAGTAAAATGAGAACTTTTTGTTTTAATCTATAGTTTTAATTCAATAATTGTTAAAAAATTTAATAATTTATTATTTTCAAAAAGGTTTATCTAAAATAATTTAATAAATTACTTTTAATTCTATAAAACTTAAAAATTGTCTAAAATTTAATAAAATCTTTAAAAATCCAATTATTTTTTAAAATTTCAACTGTAACTCTTGCGCATTTTAATTAGTTTTAATAAATTTAATATTTCTTTTAAAATTATTTTAAAATGTTTGAAATAAAAAACCTAAAATTGAATTCTTATTTTAAAAAATGTGAATTTTATTTCATATTCAGAATACTTGAAACACATAGCTTGGATGCTGTGGATAATGGTCATAAAATGTAATTTGAGATTGAGAAGTAAAAGAAGACGTACGATGTTATGTTTTCAGAAATCTTAAAATATGTTTTAAAACATTTTCCTTTATTTTTAAACATTTTTTTTCTAATTTTACATACTGAAAGGGATTTTATGAATTTTTCTCTTAATTATTTTTCTAAAACCAACTGTTTTTAAGTTATTAACATTATTTATTAAAAATTTAAACCTTTAAATATGAATATTAAATTTTTTTTATTTCTACACATTTTTTCTCATTACAAATTTTTTTTGGAAATCAATTGTTGTTAAGTTATTAACATTATTTAAAAAATAAAAAACTATAGAATAAATATAAATATTTAGGATCATAGTTGGTGTAAATATGAACAAACCTTCATGAAGTTGGCGTTGACGCTCAGCGTCGAAAATTATTTTTACAGGATCAAAAATATCAAATTATTTTTTTAAAAATATATTTTCGGTCCAAATAATACCTTAAGAAATACTTTTCAAGGTATTATGTGGCCCCAAAACGTTTTTAAAAATGATTTGATATTTTTTGACCCATGAAAAATAATTTTCGACTCATGAGCGTCGACGCCAACTTCAGGGAGATAGGGACAAGAGGTGTTGGTGCTTAATTTACAATTTTAAAATGAAGTTCAACGTCAATATTTTAACCTCAGATCACCTTCATGAGGTTCTGAGTAATACCGCAAGTATTTTGTCTCGCATTTAAAAGAAAATAGACTTAAAAATATCATACAACAATTTTTTCTTATTCCTTATATGACACCCATAACAGAAATTCACTTGAATTTTTTATTTTTGTCAATTTAGTTAATATTTACAAGCTGTCCCCATTTACCCTGAGTTTTCAAATTTTTGGGGTAAATGGGGACAGCTTGTTATTATTAACCAAATTGAAAAAATCAAAAATTCAAGAGAATTTCTGTTATGGAAGTCATAAAGAATAAGAAACAATTTTTATACGATTTTTAATTCTGTTTTTTTCAAATGCGAGACAAAATACTGAAATACAAAAAAAATTCAATTAGTTCAACTATTATATATCTACTACAAATTTTTTTCAAGTTTTTTTATCCCTTAATACAGTAATATACTTAAGGAAATTTTTTTTCTTAAACGTTCCTTTAGAAACTATGCTGTCCCCATTTACCCAAATTTTTTTAAATTTTCTAAATCTTGGGGTAAATGGGTAAAATCTTGTTTAAATTTTTTTATGCTGCGTAAAATTAATCCTGGAAATGTAACTAAAAACTTAAAAAAATAAACCCGCAAATATTACCTTTTAAAGGAAGAAACTTACGTAATTTGTGAAAAATAGGGATTTTCTCCCCAATTACCCCAATTGACCCTATAGACTACATAAAAGCACTTACTTGTTACAAAGATAATAAAGGCAGGACATTTTCCTTTCGTAGCACATTTAATAAAATAAAGTTTTTTATTATCAACGTTTACACGTTCAGGATCAAATTTGCTTTTCACATCTCTTACACTTATCACTTCTAAATCTTCGTGTCCTGCACAAGGTCGAGAATATTTGACACACGCAAACATGTTTAAATAAAACACATACACAATTTTTAACAACACGAAAAACTGGTACGAAAACTTAAAAAAGTTGTTTAAATTTTTACGAAAGTTTCCCGCGCTGTATTTCTTAATAGATACATACAAATAGATATATAGATATAACTAAGGGAGATTTGTGTCCTCTGCTGTCCTATACCTCCACACGGAGAAGTGTTGTTCCCCTTCTACTCTTTCACGGCTGCGCAGTTGCAGTATTTTACATTTTTTACCCGCGTAGAAAACAGACATCTCTCTCTATTTAAAAAAATTTATATTCTCTGCTTTTGCTCTTTACGATTTCAATTTTCAAAGTTTGGAAAAAACATGGATGAAAAAAATCAACTTTTTTCTGTTTTTTCACTTCTGATAATCCAAATAATATTGTTAGGTTACCCAAGTGTCCGCCTCATGTAACTGTAACTCTATTACTGTAATATTATACAGCAATATTACTGTAATAATACAACTGTAATATTACACGCTTATTTCAAATACATAACAATTTCAAATTTTTTTATGATAAAAAATACTGTAATGTTACTGTAATATTACAGTAATATTACCATGAGGCGGACATTTTAATATTACAGTAATAATACCGGGAAACATTACTGTAATATTACGTGCTAATTTGGTATACACATTGTCTGATATTAATATTTTTGCATAATGTTTGCCGAAAATTGAAATAATTTTGAGATTATGCATTTTAAGGTGCGTATAAATGTCCCATAAAAGTCATTAGATAGAATGTTCATTTGACAGAATTTCTTTTATTTAGACTAATTTTTTCATTTTTCGAATTATCATTTGAGTTACTTTCTTTGTCAACGAAATTTTATTTAACATAATTTTAGGTATCGAATTTTTATTTGACATAATTTTTATTTTAACAAATTTCTTTTTATCCACCTTTTGTTCAAAAGAATTATTATTTAAACCAATTTTATTTTATCAGAATTCTCATTCAACAGAATTTTCGTTATTCGAATTGTTTAATGTCAGAATTTTTAATTTATCGAATAGAATTCTTAAAACAGCGAATTTTGGATGAAAAAAACTCAAATAAAAATTATGAGTACTTAAAATTATGTCAAATAAAAATTCGGTACCTAAAAATTAAATAAAATTTCGTTAATAAAGAAAGTAACTCAAATGCTAATTCGAAAAATGAAAGAAATTCATACAGACGAAAATTCTAGCTAATGATTTTTATGTGATATTCATGCGCCCCCATTTTAAAGTTGATGGTTTATTATATGTTTTGGACAGAATTGATAAAAATAGATTTAATTCATTCTTGCGCAGCTGTAAAGGCTTAAGAAAACTACTGCGCAGCCTTTAAAGTTTTTAATTTTTAATTTAAAAGAACATGTTCCACATCTGGTACAAGAAAATGTACATGAAACCTGCACAAAAAAATATGTACAAGAACATGTACATTTTCTTGCACAAGTATATTTTCTTGTCCAGGACCTTGTACAAGTTCTGGTACAAGAACTTTAATTGATTAAAATGTATTTACATTTAAACAATTCCTAAGCACGTAATATTACACTGAAAAAAATTTATCCGAAATCTTCAACCATCTTTGGGTAGTTAAGTGAAAAGAAGTTAAAACAATTACTTTCTTAGTTAGTTTAACAATGTTTGTGTAGTTAATTTCACTATTTCTTAAGTAGTTAAAAATTAGTAGTACAATTAACTTAAAAATGTAGTTAGAATTTAAAACTAACTACAAAATCTTATTATATCAACTACATTCTTAGTTATTTTAACTACTTTTTAGTAGTTAATACAACTTTTAAAATTGAGTTGAGGACCTATTGTACTATATAGGGTAGTTAAAAAGTAGTCAAATCTACTACTTATTTTTTTGAGTGTACAGTAATTTACAGTTGTAAATTATAGAAAAGACCTAATATTCTATTTAATTTCAGAGATTTTATCTAAAGGATACAAATTAGATAATTGCAAATTTATTAAGTGGATTAATCTTAAGTATAGGATTGTCCTCTCATATTAAGAGTATATCCTTTTAAGCCGTATTTTATATTGAAAAATATTAATAAGCCAAGAATTTTAACTAACATTGAATAGTTAACTGGAACTTAATTAAAGTAACTACATTTTTAGTTAGATTAACTCTGTATGTGTATCCTCTCAAAACAAAAATATTTGTTATTCGGTGCATTTTATATTCTATAAATATGCCGAATATTTTCTGTAAAGAACATACATATCGAAAAGAGTATAAATAAAAAATCGCTTTTCGCTTGGCTGGATATTTTAAAGCAACATGGTTAAAAAAATTGTCCATGTCGAAATAAATGTTTTATGTGGTCTTTGGACGACAATTTGTATTGTTAGTAAAGATCCGTATTTTCTCCTTCGGAAAGGTTCGTTACATCTGGTTTGGCTTAAGCCATAAAACGGCTCGTTTTATGAGTTTTCCGGTCCCTTTTTTCTAATAAACTTTTTCAAACAAAAAGTTTGTTCAGTTTTTCTTAAGGAAATTTTAGTATGTGTTGACATCTTAAAAGAGAAACATCTCATTGAAGCGTCTTAACAAGTAAGTTAATATTATTACATTCTACAATTGAAACTCGTGTTATTTTTTGAGAAAAAATTGCATAATTTTCAGTTTGGCAAATTGCATCTGAAAGCATGTTGTCTCACATTTAAAATGATTTTTTAAAAATTATTGTACGATAATTCTCGTCGAAGATATGGTCTTTTGTTAAAAAACAATACTTTTTGGAAATTGGTAATAACTTAAGAACAGTTAATTTCAGAAAAATTTCCTTTTTGTAATTAGAAAAAAAATGTTAAAAAATAAATTTTTCTTGTGAACCATACGTTGAGATTTATATTTTTAATGAACAACATTAAAATTTTTTTTATTTTCAAACATTTTTTACAAATTTTACACAAAAGAAAAACATTCTTCTAAAACCAAATATTCATAAGTTATTATATTACCAAAATAGCACGTAATATTACAGTTATATTATAATGTCCGCCTTATGGTAATATTAGAGAAACATTACAGTAATATTACAGTAATATTACAGTAATATTAGAGCAATATTACTGTAATATTTCAGTAATATTACACGCTTATTTGAAATATATTAAAATTTTAATTATTTTTTACGATAAAGCAGGAAAGATAAGAATTAACCCAAGTAGCACGTAATATTACAGTAATATTAAAATGTCCGCCTCATGGTAATATTACAGTAACTGTAGTAATATTACACGTTTATTTGAAATACATAAAAATTTCAAAGTTTTTTATAATAAAACACAAAAAGATAAGAATTAATCAATCAAATATTTTTAAGCGTTTTTTGAAATTTTTTGTAATATTACTGTAATATTACCGGTTAATATTGCTGTAATATTACAGTAATATTACCATGAGGTGGACTTTTTAATATTAATATTAATAATATTACGTAATATTACGTGCTACTTGGAAATCAGACAAGTATTTTTAAGTTTTCAAAAAAGCATTTTAATGCAGAGAAAACATGTTTTCAAATGCAATTTGACAAATTATTATGCGATTTTTTCTCGAAAAATGACAAAAGTTTGAAATTTTCGGTGCACATGAATATTGCCTAATTGACATGTGACCAAAATGTCATTTAACCGAAACACATATAAGGGGCCATCCATAAACCACGTAGCCAGTTTAAGGGGAGGGGGGGGGGTTCAGTGAAATTCTACGGTAAACTACGTGGGGGAGGGGAGGGGTTCGAGCCATGACTACGTAGTTATATTTATTAAGTCATTTATTTTGATATTTTTTAAATTGCGCGGGTAATTCCAATGTCGAATTGAGCGATATATGAATATAAAGTAGAATTTTTGTAAAATTAAATATGTATAAATTATTTTAAAATGATTATTATAAACTTGATGAAAATAAGAAAAATAATTGGGTCTCACGAATAATATGCCATGGAAATTATAAAATTGCATTTTTAGTGTTTCGAAATCACCTGCTTTTAGAAATATTACTTAATCAAAAGAAATTAATGCAAACAATATTGTAAACAAATTTTTATTAATTAAGAATTCTACAATTTACTAAATTTTCCTTCATTGAAATTTTTAATTAGCTATATTTTTATTTATCATAATTATTAGAATGAATTTCACTTTGTCGATTTTGCTGCCAAAACAAAATGGTAAATACATTATTATTTCATTTTAACAAACATTTAACTGGTAAGAATGTTTCAGTTAAACTTATTTTTATTAGAATTAATTTTTAATAGAAATTAAAAGTTATGTAATGTTAATATTATTAATTAATTATTCGAATTACTATATAATTTGAAAATTATATAACATAAAATTTTCATTAAAAGTAATTTTTTCTTATTAAAAAACAGGTGTAATATTCTTACAGATGAAATTTTTGTTAAATAAAATTTAAATCCCTTCAGGTATTAAAAAGTGTGTAAAAGCATATTTAAGAGAATTTAATTTATTGAAAAAATCATTAGTATAAATTATTTATTATTATTATTTATTTATTATTATTTTATTATTATTTATTATTATTAGTATAAAAAATTAAATTTAAAATTCCTTATGTGTTTTTAAATTGAATTCTCTTTATTGGAAATTGTTATCTATTCAATGGAAATACATTTTTAAATAAGTAAAAAAAAACTACGTTCCACCAGTGGAGGGGGGGGGGTTATAGCGAAAGTCTACGTTGGTCTACATGGGGGAGGGGGGGGGTAAAAAAGAGCCAAAAATTGGGCTACGTGGTTTATGGACGGCCCCTAACATACATGTCATTTTACATATAAGACATGCTACAAAAATGTCATTTGACATAATTGACATTTATTATTTAGTAATTTTTTCAAAAAAATGTTGAGGTAAATGTAATACTTTTAGACATTATTTAAATGTCGTTTATGTCAAATGTCAATTTTAATAAATTACAGTAACATTACAGTAACATTACAGTAACATTACAGTAACATTACAGTAACATTACAGTAACATTACAGTAACATTACAGTAACATTACAAATATTTTACTGATTAATTATAATTCTTTTTCACTTTATCATAGAAAAATTAAAAATTTTTAAGTATTTCATATAAGCGTGTAATATTTTAGTAATGTAACTGTAATATTACGTGCTACTTAAGAAAATCTACTTCGTACCATAATAATCTCTGTCGTACCAAAATAAATCCTATTGGCAGTATTTATATTTGTTGTGTAAATTTTGTCATGAAATTAAAGTTAAGGTTTCTAATTTTTCAGTTACTTTTGACAGTCGTCAGCTTGAAAAAATTGTAACTATCAGATCCATTATAATGAATCGTGAAAGAAGAAATAAGAGGGTTCTCGATGCTGATTATGACCCTAAAGATGTACATCCGACAACTCGTTGGAGATGGGGAAAAAAATTGAATGTTCATTTACAGAAGAATATTAAAATCGGTAATTTAATTTATGCTATTATAATTCATTTACAATTAAATTAATTGGATATAACAAATGATAAGCTAATGTAGGGTAAAGTATCTAAATTGAATAAATATTAATTAGTTTATGTCGTGATTGGAAATACAAGGTTAAAGACCGGAGATTTAAAGAGATATAGAGAAGGTGATTCAAAGTGAAAACTTCTTGTAGATTACAGCACAGATAAAAAGAGATAGAAAAGTATAAATTAAATATTGAAAGTTATACAATTTTCTATTACATTCTATCCCAGAAAACAAAGGATATAAAAAGTAGTAATATATAAAGAAATACCGAGGGGAATTTACTAGTAAAAATTCTTGTACACTTGACTACAACTACACATATTACCATTATTACCTTAGTATTACACTTTTTACAAGTATTACATACTACTACCAAAATATTACTGTATTACAAAGTATTACACATTTATTATTATTATTACACATTTTTGCTTTCAGATTTAGAAACATCAACGCTTGATAATCAGATGAATGTATCAGAAAGAGAAATTACAGCTTCTTCGAAATCTTACGTAGATGAGTTAAATGTGAATATGAGTCCCTCAGCGAATTCTATTAACAATTGTTCATTGGAATATGAGATGACTTCTAACACTATGCAAGAGCGCCAACGGTTTGTTCTCAGTTCTTCAAGTGATACCAGTGATAATGATTGGAACGATTATAAAGATTGTAACAACTGTTCATTGGATTTCCAGATGGCTTCAGATGTGCCCTTTGAAATGACTACTTCGTTAGAACAAGAATGTGAGATACGAAAGTATGCATTTAAAAATACTTTGCAAAAGCAACAAGGGTTCGTTTCCAGTTCTTCAAGTGATACCAGCGATAATGATTGGAGCGATTATGAAGATTGTGAAGATGGTTATGAAAGTGATGAATGCGTAATAGAGACTGAATCTGCTACAATGCAGTATAAAAAAATGAGTCACGCCATAATGTTTCCTAAAGCTCAATTAACTACTCGTGATGTATCATTAATGATAATGGCTTATAGTATACGATTTCATTGTACGTATGAAGCCCGAGATGCATTGTTTGAAATGTGTAAACAATTTGCTGGTGATGAATTTCAAAATTGGAACACCAGTAAATTCGTAATGAATCAGTTATACGATCCACCTGATGAAGTAATTACGTTATGTTTTATATGTGAAAAATGTTTTAAGACATTAATGCCACCAATTTCAAAAAAAAAATTTAAAAATTGTAATATTAAGTGTACGTGTGGGTTAGATTATAACTTGACAACAGAATCATCAAATTACGTGATTGCTGTAGATTTAAAATATCAACTTGAAGTTCTTTTTAAAGATGAAGAAATAAAAACTGGGTTACTAAAGAACATTCGCGATATAATGTTACGTAAAAATGATTCTGGTAAAATAAATGATGTCTATGACGGATTATTGTATAAAAAATTACAAAGAAAATATCCTGAAAACGATTTCATAACATTGAATTTTAATACAGACGGTGCTCCTTTGTGTAATAGTGCCAAAAAATCATTTTGGCCACTGCAAGTTACCGTTCAAGAATTGCCACCCAAACTTCGGTTCAAATATCCTATTCTTGCTGGCTTGAGCATAAATAAAAAAGAGCCGACATGGAAATTTATGAATTCTTACATGCAACTTTTCGTAAATCAAATGGAACTTTTAGCTGAAAAGGGGATTCAAATAACAGATGAAAATGGAATGTCATTAACATTAAAAGTTCTTCCTCTATATTCTTCAGTTGATTCAGTTGCTAGACCTATTTTACAAAACAGATTGCAATACAATGCGTATTATGGATGTAGTTGGTGTTATGAAAAAGGTGTTTATGATAGTAGAGCGATACGTTATCCTGTAAAAGAGAACGATGCTAAGTTGAGAACTGTTAAAAGCCATAAAAAAGACTGCAAAGATGTAGAGAAATTCAAAAAACCAACAATACGTGGAATAAAAGGTACTTCTGTCCTGCTTTCCTTATTAACATTCGATATAGTATGGGGATTTCCTGTCGATTATTTACATGCAGTACTTCTAGGCGTAGTGAAATATATATTTAATATTTGGATTGAAGCAAATATTATAACGACAGGGAACCTTAGGAAGTTAAATGAAAAACTTTTGCAAATGACTCCTCCTCAAGAAATTCATCGTCAACCAAGACCAATAAATGAGAAAGCTAAATGGAAAGCTTCGGAATGGCGATCCTTTTTGTTATTTTACTCTGTTATATGTTTGAAAGATCTAATTCCAGCGGAAGTTTTAAATCACTATGCGTTACTCGTAGAAAGTATCTTTATTCTACTAAAGGATTCTATATCTGAAGAAGAATTAAGAATATGTGAAGAAAAATTGCTCATTTTCGTTGCTAAATTGCAGGAGATGTTTGGCAACAGCGTTATGACCTTTAACATTCATAGCCTACTACATTTAGTTGAATCTGTACGTAGAACAGGACCTTTATGGACTACATCAACCTTTCCTTTCGAAGGTGCAATTTTCTACCTTAAACAAGCAGTTACAGGACCTAAAGGGGTTTTTGATCAGATAGCAAAACGAACATTATTAAAACTTAGTTTTGATTATACTCTCAAAAAACTTGCAACGTCTGAAAAGTGTCTTAATTTTTGTGGAAATATTTTCTCTCATTCTAAATGTAAAAATGCTGTCAAACAAAGTAATGAAATAGTACTTCTGGACACTTTGGGAGAAAATGAAAAAAATGAAAAACTGTTTAAACGTTGCATATACAAGTCTACAATGTTCCATAGTACAAAGTACAACAGAACCACTAAAACAAATGACACATTTGTCGTTTTAATGTCTAATGAAATTGGCGAAATTACAGAGTTTCAGCTTATAAATGGCAATACCTTTATATTATTAAATTTGTTTAGCGAAATTTCTGACAATGCGATACCAGTTTCTCATATAAAAAGAATTCAACGAACTACATTAGTCGTAAAAGTCCCATTAGAATTAATTCAGGAAAAATTAATGTATATGAAAGTGGATAATACTTTTTATGTTTCAAAATTGCCAAATACAATAGAAATACAGTAATAACTATAATAAGCTAGAAACCGAAATATTGTAAAATACATTTATACAGAACAGAAGGATTTTATGTACATGACTTTGCGATACGGCCTTTTAATTGAGAGTACAATTATAATACCGTTTAATATAATATTGTAACTAGTTTAATAATTACTAATTATGTTCAGAACTTTTATACTCGACTATTATTTCAAACAAACTAAAAATTGTAAATATTTAATATACTTAAATATATTAATTCTTGAAAATAACGTCTCATTTATTTTCTAGAGATTATCATAAAATAAAAACATTGTTTTAATTATAATAAAGAGATGAAAAGGGTAAACATCAGAAATTGAAAATATAGGGAAACAAGACCCAAGTAGCACGGAATATTGACTAAATGTCACGGTGATATCAAGTGGGAATATTCATGTGACATTCAGGCGATATCATAATGTCCGCTTCATGGGGACATTCCACGGTGATATTCCTGTGATATTCGCGTGATAATCGCATGATACCGAAGGAATATTCCCGTGAAATTCATGTAATACTGAGGAGATATCCCTGTGATGTTGTGCGGAATATTTCTGTGATATTGAGAAAATATTCCAATGATATTAATGAGATAATTTAAAAAATTTTTTAAAAAATTTCTATTTTTTTCCCATTTACTCATTTTTTTATTTATATATTCAAAAACAATCAAAACAAACAATTTAAAATTTTATAAATAACAGAAATATTCTCTCAATATCACAGGGATATTCCCTCAATATCAGAGGAATATTCCCTCAATATCACAGGAATATTCCGCTCAATATCACATGAATTTCACGGAAATATTCCCTCGGTATATTACGAATATCACGCGAATGTCATAGGAATATCACCGTGGAATGTCCCCATGAAGCGGACATTATGATATCGCCTGAATGTCACAAGAATATTCTCGCTTGATATCACCTTGACATTCAAGCAATATTCCGTGCTACTTGGGGAAATAGAGAATATAAAAAGAGATAGAAGGTGATTAAAAGCAAAATAAATTAGGATAATTTGAAAGGAGATAGAAAGAGATAGAAGGTTATAGAACGGAGTTTAAAAGTTATAGAAAACAGGGGATTAAAAGCGAAAGAAATATCAATAAAAAGAAAGGAGATAGAAAGAGATAGAAAGTTATAGAACGGAGGTTAAAATTTATAGAAAAACGTCGATTAAAAGCGAAAGAAATGTGGATAATAAGAAAGGAGATAGAAAGAGATTGAAGGTTATAGAACGGAGTTTAAATGTTATAGAAAACAGCCGAAGTAGCACGGAATATTAAAATGTCTGTTTCATGGTAATATTACAGTAATATTACAAAATATTTCAAGAACACATTTAAAATATTTGATAGATTAATTCTTATCTTTTTCTATTTTATTATAACAATTTTTAAAAATTTTATGCTATAGATAGAAAGTGATAGAAGGTTATAGAACTCAATAGCGGACATTTTCTTGTTTTCATCAACATTTCATGAACCTTTTATTGAAATACTTTAAGCTTTTCAATGAAATATTCAGGAAATATTAAGGAAATATTTTGTGCTGTGTAGGTATAGAAAAACGGCGATTAAAATCAAAACAAATGTGGATAATTAGAGATGATATAGTAAAAGATAGAAGGTTATAGAACGAAGATTTAAAGTTATAGAAAAACGGTGATTAAAAGCTAAAGAAATTTGGATAATAAGAAACGAGATAGAAAGAGATAGAAGGTTATAGAACGAAGATTAAAAGTTATCTAAAACAGGTGATTAAAAGCAAAAGAAATCTCAATAAATAGAAAGGAAATAGAAAGCGATAGAAGGTTATAGAACGGAGATTAATAGTTATAGAAAAACGTCGATTAAAAGCGAAAGAAATGTGGATAATAAGAAAGGAGATAGAAAGAGATAGAAGGTTATAGAACGGAGATTAATAGTTATAGAAAAACGTCGATTAAAAGCGAAAGAAATGTGGATAATAAGAAAGGAGATAGAAAGAGATAGAAGGTTATAGAACGGAGATTAATAGTTATAGAAAAACGTCGATTAAAAGCGAAAGAAATGTGGATAATAAGAAAGGAGATAGAAAGAGATAGAAGGTTATAGAACGGAGATTAATAGTTATAGAAAAACGTCGATTAAAAGCGAAAGAAATGTGGATAATAAGAAAGGAGATAGAAAGAGATAGAAGGTTATAGAACGGAGATTAATAGTTATAGAAAAACGTCGATTAAAAGCGAAAGAAATGTGGATAATAAGAAAGGAGATAGAAAGAGATAGAAGGTTATAGAACGGAGATTAATAGTTATAGAAAAACGTCGATTAAAAGCGAAAGAAATGTGGATAATAAGAAAGGAGATAGAAAGAGATAGAAGGTTATAGAACGGAGATTAATAGTTATAGAAAAACGTCGATTAAAAGCGAAAGAAATGTGGATAATAAGAAAGGAGATAGAAAGAGATAGAAGGTTATAGAACGGAGATTAATAGTTATAGAAAAACGTCGATTAAAAGCGAAAGAAATGTGGATAATAAGAAAGGAGATAGAAAGAGATAGAAGGTTATAGAACGGAGATTAATAGTTATAGAAAAACGTCGATTAAAAGCGAAAGAAATGTGCATAATAAGAAAGGAGATAGAAAGAGATAGAAGGTTATAGAACGAAGATTAAAAGTTATCTAAAACAGGTGATTAAAAGCGAAAGAAATCTCAATAAATAGAAAGGAAATAGAAAGCGATAGAAGTATATAAACCGGAGATTAAAAGTTTTACAATTTTTCTATCACTTTCTATCTCAGATATAAAAGGAGATAAAAAGTGATAAGATTCCTATCTCTTTACTTCCAGCAGGGTAAATTTAAAAATATTTGAAAAATAATGGAAAACGTGCGTTGACATATTTATTATATTTTTAATTAAATACGATTTTTAAAAATAATTTAACTTAAGATTACATTATTCTCATTAAGGGGTTTCCTAAATTTTTTTGGTCAAAAAAATCGAATTTTTTTTTCTTTATTTTTTGATAGGAAAGTATGTTAAGAATGTGTGGTTAAATCATTAGATCGTAATTCGCTCATAATCTTCAGTTATTTAACAAAATACATATATATATATGCGTCTACAGATCGTATAATTAACCCTTTCGTGTCCACGATAAACCGAGAGAATGGATTTGCTTGAAATTCGTTACTCGGGGGGTTATTGGGGTCTCTGATTACGAATTTAATGTCAGATTTTAAAAATTCAAAATGGCGGATCCAATATGGCTGACAAGTTTTTTAAAAAGTGTTTAGATTGGCTCGAAATGTCCTACTCGGGGGTTTATGGGGTCACTGATTACGAATCCGGTGTCCATTTTTCAAATTTCAAAATGGCGGATCCAATATGGCGGACGAGTTTTTAAAAAATGCTTGGATTTGCTTGAAATTTACTACTTGGGGGTTTTTGAGGTCGATGATTACAAATCTGATGTCATATTTTAAAAATTCAAAATAAACCCGACATGGTCATGGACCCAGTACGGACAATTCATCATATTCATATCATTTCATCATTTTCGAGCAAATCCGATTAGTTTTAAAATTTTTCGTCCGCCATATTGGATCCGCCATTTTGAATTTTTAAATTCTGACATCATATTCGTAATCAGCGACCCCAAAAACCCCCGAGTACCAAGTTTCGAGTAAATGCAATTGATTTTTAACTTTCATGTCCGCCATATTGGATCCGCCATTTTGAATTTTTAAAATCTGACATCATATTCGTAATCAGCGACCCCAAAAACCCCTGAGTAAGAATTTTCAAGCTGATTTAGTTACTTCTGCTTGACTAATTATAACCTTTTGATATCAAAACTTTAAACGCTTTTTTCTCAAAACACTATATTTAAAAATGGTAACCAGTAGAACTCAAAAACCGTTTGACCGATTTCAAAAATTCAAGTTGCATTCGATTTAGTGGAAGTTTTTGCAGGTCCTAAACCTCTAATATATTTAAAATATTCAATAATCAGGTTTTTGTGAGTGATTGATTGTCAAAAAAATTGTGTTTTTTCAGTTTTTTAGGTTTCAAAGCTTGCCATTTTTTTAATTTTTGATTTTTTTTAATATCTCGAGGTTTAGGACCTGTATTAGGTCTTAAACTTTAAAATCACGTTTGATTTTTTTATTTTAGATGATTCTGCGATGAGCTACAGTGGTTACCGTAAAGGACTTTGATTTTGACCAGTGTACATAGCGACCTCTGTAGAAGGAGCATAATAATATTTTTTAAGATCGCAATTTTTTTTTAAATAGTTCTTGACGTATATAGTAACATGTAAAAACTTTTGATCAATTATATTTTAAAACTTATGAGTACACGATCTTTTAAAAACCTTCTATTTTAGGGCAAAAAAATTTAGGAAACCCCTTAACAGATTATTTTACTATATTATTCTAATGTAATTTTCAGAATTAAATTCAGATTAGAGTATTTAGATTATAGTGTTTAAAATGTTTGTAGAGTCTTAAATGTTTTTTTTTCTTCTAATAAGAAATCTGTATGTCAGGGAAAAAGTTATTATTTACATGGAAAAATGGAGAATTCAGGAAATTGGATTACAAAAATATTATGGCAACGCATGAAGAAATTAACTTTTTAAAGAATTATCACATATAGTAATTATATTCAATGAATTTTAGACGAAAAAATTCATTCATAAAATATTAAACTTTGAAAATTATCTGCATTCTCTACACCCAAAAAAAAGTAATCTTAAATTTAGAGGAAAATTCCTCTTCTAAAATCCTCTGAATATTTCCTCTTAAAATACGAATATTCCATTTGACTGTAGAATATTTTTATTCTTTATGGAACAATGACAAAAGGAGTACTTTTGCATTTTCCTCTTCAATTACGATTTTCCTGTTTAAATTTAGTATATTTGAAAAAAGGAAAAGTAAATACATGATATCGATTACATTTTTTTCCTGTTTGACATTTGCGCTTTTGTTTTTCGAAACTGTCAATTTTCGTATGTCATAATAGTGTTGTGTTATAAATCGAAAGACCAAAATGGAAAAGAGAGTCGAAGATTTACTAAATGATTTAAATCTGGGTGGATATATTGAATGGAGGTATAAATACAGAAAATATAACCTCTCGATGAATCTTCATTTCTTACCAATTTTCTTAAATATTTGCGTCGAACTTCTTTGATATTTGCAACTAGCTATAGCATTTTTTATTATTATTGTAATTAAATCTAATGTATTGATGCTCAACAAAAAGCAAGAAATATTTTTCAGAAATATTTAATTAAAAACCAATATTTCATTCTTTATTCCAGGAATCTATTATAATTTACCTTTTTTGAATGTAAATAATTGAATCTTATTAAATATTTATTATATTATTCAAATTTAAAAAAATTATTGGTTCTCTTGACATTAATAACACTAGGAATTTTTTTTGTTGAGGTTTTGATATCAACATTTAATTCAATGAGTCAAAACTGTACTTTATTATCAATACATAACCATTATTGTCTAATAATTTATTCAAAACCTGTGTATTACGGTTATTTTCAACTTGTCAAAATATTAGAATATTATTCTTCTTTTAAGAGGATTTTTTCGAGAGGAAAATCCTTCTGAATTAAGATTATTACTTTTGATACCAAAATTAAGAGGAAAATATGCATTACATTTATATTTTATATTTTATATATTTTTATATATTTTTATATATTTATATTTTAAATATATTAGAGGTTTAGGACCTGCAAAAACTTCCACTAAATCGAATGCAACTTGAATTTTTGAAATCGGTCAAACGGTTTTTGAGTTCTACTGGTTACCATTTTTAAATATAGTGTTTTGAGAAAAAAGCGTTTAAAGTTTTGATATCAAAAGGTTATAATTAGTCAAGCAGAAGTAACTAAATCAGCTTGAAAATTCTTACTCAGGGGTTTTTGGGGTCGCTGATTACGAATATGATGTCAGATTTTAAAAATTCAAAATGGCGGATCCAATATGGCGGACATGAAAGTTAAAAATCAATTGCATTTACTCGAAACTTGGTACTCGGGGGTTTTTGGGGTCGCTGATTACAAATATGATGTCAGAATTTAAAAATTCAAAATGGCGGATCCAATATGGCGGACGAAAAATTTTAAAACTAATCGGATTTGCTCGAAAATGATGAAATGATATGAATATGATGAATTGTCCGTACTGGGTCCATGACCATGTCGGGTTTATTTTGAATTTTTAAAATATGACATCAGATTTGTAATCATCGACCTCAAAAACCCCCAAGTAGTAAATTTCAAGCAAATCCAAGCATTTTTTAAAAACTCGTCCGCCATATTGGATCCGCCATTTTGAAATTTGAAAAATGGACACCGGATTCGTAATCAGTGACCCCATAAACCCCCGAGTAGGACATTTCGAGCCAATCTAAACACTTTTTAAAAAACTTGTCAGCCATATTGGATCCGCCATTTTGAATTTTTAAAATCTGACATTAAATTCGTAATCAGAGACCCCAATAACCCCCCGAGTAACGAATTTCAAGCAAATCCATTCTCTCGGTTTATCGTGGACACGAAAGGGTTAATTATACGATCTGTAGACGCATATATATATATGTATTTTGTTAAATAACTGAAGATTATGAGCGAATTACGATCTAATGATTTAACCACACATTCTTAACATACTTTCCTATCAAAAAATAAAGAAAAAAAAATTCGATTTTTTTGACCAAAAAAATTTAGGAAACCCCTTAATGAGAATAATGTAATCTTAAGTTAAATTATTTTTAAAAATCGTATTTAATTAAAAATATAATAAATATGTCAACGCACGTTTTCCATTATTTTTCAAATATTTTTAAATTTAATTATTCCATTTTATGATTACGCTCTTCTCATGTGATAAAATGTAAAAATATTGTAAGGTTATGTTCATGACAATACCTTTTTAATATATTGTGAAATCAAAATGATAAAAAACTTTTATTATAATGTCAATAAAAAACATAAAAAAAATTTTGTATTGACAGTTCATCTCATTTATTGTATATTTCTTTATTACTATATTTACATATTACAAATATTAAATTCATTGCATGCCTGTGTATTATTCGGGGAAAAAAATTTTGTTATTTATAAAAGAAAAATTTAATTTAATTTATATTTTTCTTCCCTTTAAAAACAATGAGACGGCGGAAACATCAACAGCAACAACAACAAATAATTTATTAAACTTTACAGCGTGTTTACAGCTTCAAAGGTACATAACCTCAACTATTTCGTGAGCACGAGATCACGCACAATTTTTTTTTTCATTTTCAACTCGGTGACAGTTGGCAACACCATGCGTGCGCAACCAACTCCAACCGACTTGGACTTGGAGTTGCCAAAGGGAGCTATTGTAGAAGCTCCTTGAAGGGTCATTCACAAATATGACAATTCCGTTGGATCCTGTTGCTATCTATTTCGTCAGTGCTTTTCATTTCAATTTCATGTGAAGAAGAAAAAATGAATTTTATAAGATATTAGTAATATTAGCATATTAGTAAATGTCATCGAACAAACTTTTTATAGTTCACACATAAATACTCCTTCCAAACGTAAATATACATATTAATAAACTACGGATTGCATAAAGAATTAAGAGGAAGTTTTTTCTTAGTTTAGAATAAAAATAAGATTTTTTGGTTATGTTGCCATTTTTTAATTTAAAATACATGAAGAGTATTTTATTTTTTAAAATTAAAAGTATATTTTTATGAATTTTTAAGATTAATAAAGATGTCAATATCATTTGTTTACACTGAAATGTAATCTTTTACATATATTTTCAATTAAAAAATAACAAATTCATTTTTATTCAAAAACACTAAACGGACTTGTCCGGATGAAATTATACTTGAAATGAAAAGCACTGACGAAATAGACGGCAACAGAATACAACGGAATTGTCATATTTGTGAATGACCCTTCAAGAAATCCACTTTCCACAAGTGGCACGGAGTCTGTCCAACAAGTGGCACGAACTAACGAACTTGCCACAAGTTGGACGGACTTCGTGCCACTTGTGGTACGAAACACTGCCACTTGCGTACGAGACGCTCGTGAGCCGTACAGGCTTCCGTAAGTTTCATATTCCTGCGTGTTACACTGCACATGCGCTCTCATTAGAAAGTTAATTCTACGAAAGCCTGTACAGCTCACTAGCGTCTCGGACACAAGTGGCAATATTTCGTACCACAAGTGTCTTCGAGTCCGTCCAACTTGTGGCACGTTCGCGTTAGTTCGTGCCACTTGATGGTCGGGCTCCGAGACACGTGTGGAAAGTGGATTTTTTGAAGGTCTATTCACAGAAAAATAAAATAATTTTTAATGAAAAACGATATTATAATGGATTAAAACCAAAATTTATCGTAGAAAAATGCTGCTAAGCAGCATAATTATTTATCAAACATACATGCTAACCACATAAAATATAAATATAAAACAATTTAAAGCAATTATTTGTGTGAATAAACCTTCAAAAAATCCACTTTCCACAAGTGTCTCAGAGTCCGTCCAACGAGACGCCTACTTTTTCCTCAATTTTTAAATAACCGAATTTTTAATTAACATAATTTAAAATTACAAAAGTGTTAATAAACCGAATTTAAATATTTCAGAATTTTTAAAAAACCGAATTTTTATAGTTCCAAATTTTCAGTTTACACAATAAAAAAATAATCGAAATACCATTGGTTATAATTTTTATGTTCTCGAATATTAAAATTACAGAAAATGAAAAGAGCAGAAGTTTCACTTGACAGACTTTCTGTTCAACCTAATTGCGATTGGACAAAATTTTAAGAAAACAGAAATATCAGTTAACATAATTTCAATTTTGCAGAATTTTTAGTTAACATAATTTAAAATAAACAGAAATGTCATTTGACATAATTTTTATGTTCTCGAATTTTAACTTTTCCGAAAATAAAAATAACAGAAATTTAACTTGACAGACTTTCTGTTCAACCGAATTGTGATTGGACAGAAATTTAAGAAAACAGAAATATCAGTTAACATAATTTCAATTTTGCAGAATTTTTAGTTAACATAATTTAAAATAAACAGAAATGTCATTTGACATAATTTTTATGTTCTCGAATTTTAACTTTTCCGAAAATAAAAATAACAGAAATTTAACTTGACAGACTTTCTGTTCAACCGAATTGTGATTGGACAGAAATTTAAGAAAACAGAAATATCATTTGTCATAATTTTAATTTTGCCGAATTTTTAATTTACAGAATTGAAAAACAACCGAAACACCATTTGTCAGAATTTTTATGGTCACAAATCTCAGATTAACCGAAAATGGAAACAGCAGAAGTTTCACTTGACATACCAAATCCATTGTGTATTCATTGTTTAAACAATCATCAACAATGGATTTATTCTATCAAATGAAAGTTCTGCTGTTTTTATTTTCGGTTAATTTGAGATTCGAGAACATAAAAATTATGACAAATGACATTTATGTTTATTTTTAATTATGTAAACTAAAAATTCTGCAAAATTGAAATTATGTTAACTGATATTTCCGTTATCTAAAAATTCTGTCCAATCGCAATTAGGTTGAATAGAAAGTCTGTCAAGTTAAATTTCTGTTATTTTTATTTTCGGAAAAGTTAAAATTCGAGAACATAAAAATTATGTCAAATGACATTTCTGTTTATTTTAAATTATGTTAACTAAAAATTCTGCAAAATTGAAATTATGTTAACTGATATTTCTGTTTTCTTAAAATTTTGTCCAATCGCAATTAGGTTGAACAGAAAGTCTGTCAAGTGAAACTTCTGCTCTTTTCATTTTCTGTAATTTTAATATTCGAGAACATAAAAATTATAACCAATGGTATTTCGATTATTTTTTTATTGTGTAAACTGAAAATTTGGAACTATAAAAATTCGGTTTTTTAAAAATTCTGAAATATTTAAATTCGGTTTATTAACACTTTTGTAATTTTAAATTATGTTAATTAAAAATTCGGTTATTTAAAAATTGAGGAAAAAGTAGGCGTCTCCGTCCAACAAGTGGCATGAACTAACGCGAACGTGCCACAAGTTGGACGGACTCGAAGACACTTGTGGTACGAAATATTGCCACTTGTGTCCGAGACGCTCGTGAGCTTTACAGGCTTCCGTATAATTCCCTTAGCGAACATGTCACTTATAGTACAGTGACTTTGTCAGATGGCAAATACAGAGTTGAGTCTCCTTATTATTACTTCGTGTTGCAGAAGCTCCTTTACATTTGTAACTTTTGACGTACGTTACGTAAAAAACGTAACGTATTTTACTTTGAAAACTATCAAATTTCTCATTATTATTGTATTATTGTAAAATTTATATTTCTTAAGGATACAAATAATTTATTTATAAAAATGGTTAGAACGCCGCTTCATCCTGCATCAGGAACGGGAGTTGTATTAAAAAAATGTGCAGCATTAGCTATTAGATTCGTCAGATATGGATGTACAAATAGACCATTTTATAATATAGTGGTTATGGAGGTAATTTTATTCCTTTAAATAATAAGTTACTTTTTCATATTAGCTTTTAATATATAAAATTCTTAGTAGAAAATTGTTTATGTTAATTGACATGTACAATATGGACATGATCATTAAAAGAATTCAGAATTTCTGAGAAGAAATGCCGGCTATTTTAAGGTTATTACAGTGATACACACTGGCAACATTTTTTATTGATAACTCTGTCACACTTTTTGGTTTGCGGCTTAAAAAATTATCTACTTTTGTTACATTTATATCCTTAGGTGATGATAATTTTTTCGAGTTAATAACAATTGAAATTTTTAACAGTGTGAAATAAAAACATTTTTTTCGGACTCTTGTTAACCTATTTTAAAAAATAAAATGGTTTTTTATTCGTCTTGAATGTAGGATGAATTTTTGATATTTACTTCTGATTATAGGTTAATTTATTTTGACCAATAAACCGTTTTTTAATCATTACGCACATTTTCAACTCATTACATTTCAACCTGTATACGAGCTTCTTAAAAAGGGTAAATTTAGAGTTGCGTACGATCAATTTATTTATTTTTACTGTCACATTATTTTATGAAATGTACACAGCAAAAATAAGTTCGTGAATCATTAAGGGGGTAGTCTGGTGTTTAGGCCTTTTTTTAGGAGCTTATTTCAGAATTTATTTTTATTATAAAATAAAATATAATCACACCAAATCTTTTTACATCGTTTTATTCTCCTTTTGAGGTGTTGAAAAAAATTATAATCGATTATTTTTTACTAGACATTGTTATTTATATTTAATATTAATGTTTATATCAAAAAAATGCTGGCGCAGGTGATTTACAAAAATCTGTTCGACCGATTGCTCCAATTTTTTTTAGCTTATTTTACACAAGTATGGCTGTGGCCCTTACTAGAATTACGCAATTTTAATGATAACTTTTTTTATGTTTAACTTTTTGTCAGTAAAAAAGAGACAATTTTTGAATCTTTTTGCTTATATAGTCCGCTATTTTGTTACTTATTAACAAAAATGTTTTATTCTAGTACGGGCCAGAGCCATGCTTGTGTAGAATAAATTAATATTAAATATAAATAACAAAATCTAGTAAAAAATATTCGATTATAATTTTTTTCAACACTTCGTGATTAAAATAAAACGAAGTAAAAAGATTTGGTGTGATTATATTTTATTTTATAATAAAAAAAATCCCTGAAATAAGCTCCCAAAAAGGCATCGAAACACCAGACTACCCCCTTAAAAGACTAGTCTGCAGCTTTGAGACGGGACACTTTTTCCGTTGAATTTTAGTTAATTTCTTTCACATCGTTGAAATATTGAAAAAGAATCATAGAATTCTTAGAATTCAGTATGTAACCAGTAATTTTTCATTTTGACCAATTTCAACTTTCTTTAAAGCAAATTAAAGGTAAATAAATTTTTAATAAAAATTAGTATTTATAACATTTTTTAATCAGACTGACTGTTTAGGAGCTATTTATGAATTTGTCTGGAATTTCTCAATAATTTTAACATTTTAGAAAATGATTGACATTCTCTTTAAATTATCAATTTTATGATTTATTATGTTGCATGCTAAATTCATAACTTTGTGAAAAATTGAAATGTTTTTTAAGCGGGAATGACCCACAAATGTATAATACTTAGCAAAAAAAATTATGTAGCAGGGTAAAAATTCATGAAGTGTAACAGCAAATTTTCGATTTTATTGCATTCATTTGATAATATATGAAATGAGGACGTTATTATCAATTTTTATAAAAAATTAAAATTCTCTGAGTTAGAAACAATTTAAGTTTTACAGTGTTTAATTAAAAAAAATTATACCTCCGAAATTGATGGATTTTAATGAAAATTGGTATAAGTACACATGAAATATGTCTGTTTGAAATGAAATAATAGTATATTGTGCAACAAAAGCGGAAAGAAGCTGTTTCCATTCGAGTTGTACACACCCAAATAGCACAACTTTTTGCAGCAAATTTGCAATGCCAAATTATAAGTTTACAATGTAAATTTGCTGCAAAACTGTGGCAAATAGCTATATGTCCTCGCTTTGCGAAGTTCGCATTGCAAGTTTGCAGAAAAATTGCAGGAAAATTTTATGACAAATTTTAAGAAAACTTGCGGACATTTTTCGACAAAAATTAAAAAATGTCATTGTTGTAAATATGATGATATTTTACTGCAAACCTTTCCTAAAGGAAAGGCGACTAAAATCTATTGCGCAGCCCTAAGTGCCATAGAAAACTACTGCGCATGACATGAATTTGAGCAAATTATCAGCAAATTTTCTTCAAGATTACCATAAAAATTTTCTGCAAATTATATGTAAAATTTTTCTGCAAACTTGCAATGCAAACTTCGCAAAGCGTGGACATATAGCTATTTGCCACAGTTTTGCAGCAAATTTACATTGCAAACTAACAAATTTGGCATTGTAAACTTGCTGAAGAATTGCTGCAAATTGTTGTGCTATCTGGGCAGTGCTTTATGCAATATCTGCAAGAAAAAAGCTATTGTATATGCTGTTTTGAACAATATATTTAAAGTCATGTTGTCTAATATATCTAAAAGTGTGCAGCAAAGTGTACTTTGCTGCACACTTTTTACTTTACTGCACACAGGGTGCCTAACGGTCAGGGAAAAGAGAATTTCAGAAAATTTCATTCAAAGTCAGGGAAATTTCTGTAAATTTCTAAAAAAAAATTAAAATTTTTTGTGAATTTAAAAATTTTTTAATCTAAAAAAAAAAAAAAAAGACATTGAGGCATGCGCTCGAAATAAGGAATCGAAATAAGGAATCGAAATAAGCAATCGAAATAAGCAATTGAAATAAGATATCGAAATAAGGAATTGAAATAAGGATAAACATTGAGAAAGTAACATAC
This sequence comes from Leptopilina boulardi, assembly GCF_019393585.1. Classification (NCBI taxonomy): domain Eukaryota; kingdom Metazoa; phylum Arthropoda; class Insecta; order Hymenoptera; family Figitidae; genus Leptopilina; species Leptopilina boulardi. Next base: position 90,348 of record NW_026137954.1, on the reverse strand, counting down.
ATAAATAAAAAAGGCGACTTTCGTTTTTCGTCAACACTTAATTACACTTTATTAAAAACGTAAATATAAATATTACTATTTCACTAATAATGAGAATTATTAAAATCTGACTGAAAGAAGTTTCTGTGATTCTAATGACGTAAAGAAACATAACCTACTAAATTGAAATCACTCGATTGGCTGCAAAAAATTGCGCGCGTTTATTTTGAAATGTGTAATTCAACTTAATATATTTTCCTACAAGAAAAAAGACATTGAATATATAAAAAAAAATTTATTTATTTAAGTAGTAAAATTTCAATTTTTTAATGATGTTAATAATTTCAAATAATATTCCTATTTAATCAAAATTAAAAACATGATATATAAATAAAATTAAACATGAAACAGTTAATATATTTTAATGTTTTAAAAATAAAATAATCATATTATTTTGATAGAAAAATATTTTTTAGTTTTTTTTATTTAAATTGTTAAATTAAAAAAAACTATTAAAATTCGATTAGATAAATTTAAAATACAAATTTCTTAAAAAATTTATATAATATATTAAATTTATTCATATTGTTTTTAAAGAAATTTTTTTTTGAATTTATGATTTACAGAATGTAATTTTTTAAATTAACCATTTCTGTGACTACTTTATGAGACTGAAAAATTTCATTTCTCTATATTTACATTATACTTTACAATTTATCAGAAATTTAAATTATTTATCCAAAAAGTTTATAAAATAGAACCGTTAAATAAAATCCATTAATAAAGTATTTAATCAACAGACTATAAACAATTATAAGTAAATTAGTACGGAGTAGCATAAAGATGAGTATAATTTAAAATAAATAAAAAAAGCAGAAAATCATTAGTGCAAGAGAGATTATAGCGTAAATCAATCTCTCTTATTTCACATTCATAATTTTTTTTACATTTTGAATCGATATGAAATAAAAAACACAAGATGAAATTAAATCATTTTTTTAAATGGAATGAATAAAATGGAAATTGAAAAAGGAACAGAAGCAACGAAGACGGCCGCTTGCGGCCGTCGGCGGCGCTAGTCTAAAAAAACTTGAATGGTTTTTATTACCATTTGTTACTACCATTAGAAATTAATTTATTGTTAAATATGTCAGTAACCATATTTTTGTCCAAAGAAAGCAGAAATAAGGTTATTAAAAAGTCAGGGAAAAATCAAAAAATGTCAGGGATGAGTCAGGGAAAAGTCAGGGAATTTTTTTCTCAATCCTTGTTAGACACCCTGGCACAGTTTATCAGAATGCAGAAATCAACAGCTTTGTGCTGCATTTACGTTAAAGTAAAGTAGCGCTTTTCTTGCACGTATTGCACAAAAAAAATTTATTGTTTAAATTTACCAATTGAAAAATAGTAAAATAATAGTAGATTTCCAAGGAATGGAGAACAAGGGCGATTTTTCTCGTGAGCTCGAATCGAGCAAGCGAGAATTAATTTTTTTCACCAATATTTTTGATAAAAAATATTTAAATTTTCATCAATTTTTTTATTCAATCAACGGGACTAGCCCTTTTGTTCAAAAGGACTTCTTAAAACTAAGTTTATATATAATGAAGAATACAGTAAAAAATAATTACATCCAGGTTGGCATGTTATGACTTTGATTAAGTATTAATCTGCGTAGCGCTGAGGTGAATCTAATTAAACTGTTATCAAAAAAATCAATTTCATTTGAAATTGCATTAGCTTCTCTACTGAGTCTAGTTACTGAGGCATTATTTCCATAATTAGTTCTATGAAATGTGATTGAGAAAAGCAAATAGTTTCGAGTAATTCTTGCTAGAACCGTCAAATTGATCAATGATAGAAAAGGGGGGCAATTAATAAAACCATTCAAAAGTCTGTGCAGAAAAATTAAATCCGCGTAAAGAAATCTTGTTGTAATCATGGGAATGTTTAGTATAGTTCTCAAATTGCTGTAATCATGAGCTTGTCTGTCGAAAGGAATATTAAGCTGTTTTGCGGCAAATCTAAGAAATCTATTTTGAACACGTTCAATTCTAATAATGTTATATACATAAATCGGTGACCAGATAATAGAGGCGTATTTAATTATCAACCTGACAAGTGTAAAGTATAAGACCCTTAATGTGCCAGAATTGTGAAAGACTGATGCACATCTCATTGTATACCCCAAAGATCTCAAAGCTCTAGACACCACTTCCGAGATATGATCATTAAAAGAGAAGTCGTTAGTCAATAGTAAACCCAAATGCCTTATTCTATTTTTTCTCATTAACTCCTCCTCACCAATTGTATAGCGATACACTAACGTACCTCTTTTAGAAAAAGAAATAACACAACTTTTATTAATGTTAACGGTCATGTGATTACGGTCACACCAATCAATATTTTTGATTAAATAATAATTTTTTTTTCACAAAAATTTCCATAATTATAAAATTAATTTTTTTACCAATATTTTTAATAAAAAATATTTAAATTTTTATCAATATTTTTCATTAAATAATAAAATTTTTTCATCAATATTTCCATTTAAAATTAATTTTTTTCAACTTTTTTTTGATAAAAAAATTCATTTTTTCACCAATTTTTTTAATGAAAATATTATTTTTTTTATAAAATAATACATTTTTTACCAATATTTTCGTTTAATAAATAAGAGTTTTGCTTCTGATAAAAAAAATACTGAAAAAATTTAAAAAGAAAAAAAAAGTGCTGTCACCTACCTGCTAAAAATCGCGTCTCTATTCATTTTATCGACAAATGTTGATAATAAACTGTAATAAATTGAAATTAATAAATACATTAAATTTTTATAATAATTTAACAATAATCACCTTAAAATGCATAAAACTTATTGATTTTAATAATTATACTATCAATTTCATCATTTTTTATACATTTTAGACAGAATTTCAATTTTAACCTCGTGCTCCATGAATCCAATCCGCCAGGATTATCACAATTTTTCCACAAGCCATATATATAAACACTAATTTACCTTTATTTTTGACTCTTATATCATTTTTTTTAACAATTTATCGATAAATTTTCACTCTAAGCGAAGTTAAGCGAAATCGCTCAAAATACGCTTGAACCAATCCGCCAAGGACCAATGGTTATGATTAACAAATGACCTTATTATTATTAACAACAATGAAGTTAGTTGGTCATATCTTGAAAACGATTACAATTGTCCATTGCGAGAAAAAATTTGAAACAAAAATTTCATTGGGAAACAAAATTTTGCAGTTTTGTAGTTTTTGATGTTCTGAACAAAAAATGTTAATGGCAAAATCCAAAAAAATGGACAGATTTTTTGTTAATTAAGGTAAAAGTTGAAATATTACACTGTAAAACGCGGTATCGATTATAAGTGAGTTAAACCAAAATCATTAAATTAATTTGCTTGAAACATGTTACTTTGGGATTTTTGGTGTTGCTGATCAAGAATCCGGTGTCTGAATTTTAAAAATTCAAATTGGCGGATCCAATATGGCGGACGATTTTTTGTTCGAATTCGCCTGAAGCTTATTCCATGATGGTTTTTGGGGTTGCGGATTACAAAGTCGGTACCAAAATAATAACACTGAAGATTCAAAAAAACGAATAAAATATTCTGAATAACAATGACAACGATTATTATTTATATGTGCAATAAAAAAATAACGATAGTTAAGGGTATGTCCAACATGTGAAATGTAAACAAACCATGCACATTTTTTCGCACTTCTCATTTGCGTAGAAAATAAAAATTTGACGTCTTCTTTATGAAAATGGTAAATTAATGTATTAAACTTGGTAACTATACTTTATTTAACTAATTATATGAAAAAATAAGTACAATTATAATGAAATGAAAAGTACATTGAATTAGCAATTTTTTAAAGGTTTCGAAAAAAAAAAATTTGTGTATATCTGAGGCACGGACGTTGAGCACCTAGGTGGGAGAAAGAGTTGAGCAATTGGACGGTCACATCTTGGAAAGGGTAAAATTCTGAAATTTTACCCCTTCTCTCACTTTCTCCCACCTAGGTCCTCAACGTCCGTGCCTCAGATAATCTCAAATGCTTAAATTTTTCGTAACCTTGAAAAAATTGATATTTCTGTGTACTTTTCATTTCATTATAATTATACTTATTTGTTCACATAATTAGTTCAATAAAGTATAATTACCTAGTCTAATATATAAATTTACCATTTTCACCAAGAAAACGACAAATTTTTATTTTTTACCCAAATTAATGAGAAGTCCGAAAAATGTAAGAAAATTGGTAATTTAGTGAACTTTTCATTTTATAATAATTATACTTATTTTTTCAGAAAAGTTGTTAAAAGAAGTATAGTTACCTAATATAATATATCAATTTACCATTTTCACAAAGAAATTAACAAAATTTTATTTTCTATTCAAATGAGAAGTGCGAAAAAACTGTTCAAAATCTAAACAAATCATATAAATTTTTTTTGCACTTTTCATTTGAATAGAAATTAAAAATTTTTAACTTTCTTTGTGAAAATGGTAAATTGATATGTAAGACTAGGTTACTATACTTCTTTTAACAACTTTTCTGAATAAATAAGTATGATTATTATAAAATGAAAAGTTCACTGAATTACCAATTTTCTTACATTTTTCGGACTTCTCATTAATTTGGGTAAAAAATAAAAATTTGTCGTTTTCTTTGTGAAAATGGTAAATTTATATATTAGAATAGGTAACTATACCTACTATATTGAACTAATTATGTGAACAAATAAGTATAATTATAATGAAATGAAAAGTACACTGAAATATCAATTTTTTCAAGGTTACGAAAAATTTAAACATTCGAGATTACCTGAGTCACGGACGTTGAGGACCTAGGTGGGAGAAAGTGAGAGAAGGGGTAAAGTTTCAGAATTTTACCCTTCCCAAGATGTGACCGTCCAACTCTTTCTCCCTCCTACATAGGTGCTCAACGTCCGTGCCTCAGATATACACGAATGTTTTTTTTCGAAAAACGACAAATTTTTATTTCATACACAAATGAGAAGTGCGAAAAAATGTGCATGGTTTGTTTATATTTCATGTTTGTTTAAATTTCACATGTTGGGCATATCCTAATTAACTTCATGTTTATAAGAAAATGAAAATAACATTTGTATAGAAAAAGAAATAAAAAAAAGTAATTAGTAATAAGAAACATAGAAAACAATAAACTTATCATATTCTGTTATTACTTACATTTTTTTATGATGTTACATTGTAAGATTTTCAACTTTTTACAACTGTCATGACATTTGGAAAATTTGTCATTAGAATGGCACTGTAAAACGGGGTTATTCGCTCATTGCGGGTAAATTCGCTCACCCACTTTTATGTTTTATTTTATCTTTAAAATAAAGTTTAATACCTTTATTACCAGGTAAAAATGTTTTTGTTAATAGAAATACTAAATTTTAGTTTAAATCAAATTTAAAGCAAAAAAAATGGGTGAGCGACTTTACCCGTACTAAGCGAAATAACCCCGTTTTACGGTAGCATTTATAATTATAAATCTTTAAAAAATCTTTCATTTACAATTTTGTAGATATCAGATTCATAATCAGAGACCCCAAAAACCCTTAAATGCAAGAAATAGCAAAATTTACATTATTCTAAAAAGAAATGAGAAAAGCAGGCCCTTGTCGCCTACATTGCAAGGTTTCGTGGCCTGCTAAGGTAACGTTTACTACCATGGTAACTGTTACCATGGCAGTCATACGAGTGTACGACGAACGCCAAAGCAAAACTATACACTGAAAAAAGAGTTTGGTATTAACAACCAAACGTTTGGTTGGTATTTAAGCAACCAAAATTTTTTTGTTGAATCAACAAAATTTTAATTGTCTCAATCAATCAAATTTGTTGTCCTAACTAAAGTTTGATTGGGACAACAAAAATTTTGTTAATTCAATAAAAAAAGTTTGGATGGTTAAATACCAACCAAATGTTTGGTTGTCAATACCAAACCCTTTTTTCAGTGTAAGGCTTTCGGGCCTGAGCCACGAAACCCTAAAAAGTCGTACTTTAAAGGGTTAAATTCTGATAAAATTTTTTTATTAAGAATAAGACAATAACTGGAAGGTTTTTGACGTGCTGAATTCGAATTCGAACTCAAAATTGACCCTGCACGTCAGGTTTTTGAGATATTCTAACCTAAAAGTGCAAGAAAGACACGTTTTTAGCTACATTTGAGGTCATGTAACATCAAGAGATAATTTTTTCAAAAAAAAATCAATATTGTATCTTAAAGTACTAATCTTCCTCTTTAAAATCAATTTTGAAATTTAAATGAATCTTTATTTGTCTTTGGGAAATTGTCTTTACAATTTTCTGAGTTTGACGAATTCGTTGATATTCGTAAACTCAATAGTTTATGGATTAATGAATTATTTGCATTATTTATTAATTAGTATATTTATTTTTAGAGGAGGCTAGAACAAAGACAACCACCAGTTGAACAAGTAGGAAGCTATGACAAAATACCAAACAAATATAACGAGAGGTTACTGGCACTCAATTTTGAAAGAATTATGTACTGGATAGGTCAAGGTGCTCATGTTTCAAGGCCAGTTCTTGAGATATTTGGTCTTGCAGGATTCTATCCTATACATCCCAGAACTTACATTCACTCATCGAGAAATCGAAAAGCAGCTGAAAAACGTCGTATGGAAGCATCAACTACATCTGAAAATGAAACATCTGCTGCTTCTTAATTTCAGCTTACGTCTTATAGCAAATTGTTATCAATGTAAATATATATCTAAAATTTTAATAATAATTATCCTTTTTTCCAAACATTAGTTTTTTATTTAATTTCATGTCAAATTACCTTATAAAATCGAAGTTTACATAAATGTATCCAAAATGAATGCCAAATAAATTAGTTAAAAACTCACTTTGTTGTGTAATCCATAATATATTTAACGGACAAAAAAAGTTGTTACAATTTATAAAAATAGAAATGCACGATGTGTATATATAATTACTAAACCGATATTATCGAATAGACTGTTTTAGTCTAGAAGCAACTGATTTGACGTCAGTGACTTCTTTCTTTTTATGAGGATCAGGTTGAAAACATTTCCATAGTCGTAGGGTTTCATCTGCTCCTGCACTTAAAACAGTAGTACCATCTGGCGACATAGCTAAATGTAAAACTCGACTTGAGTGTCCCGTTAATTCCGCAACTTTATTCATTGACGGATATTTCCAAATTGTCAATTGATTTTGTGCATAGCCATGTCCAGAAACAATTTCTTTATATGTAGTTGACCATAAAAGTGAACAAACTTGAGATTTTGTATCCACTGAATTCAAGCAGGTACCTGTTTAAATAAAAAAATACTTATTATTTCTATTTCATAATTTGTATACGAAAATCTTATTATTATTCGAGTTTTCAATTAATGTATTTTTTTAGAAAGGACAAATATAAATAAGTACCTGTATTACAATTCCAAAACCGTATCATTCTATCCGCTGTACCACCACCACTCGCTAAAATATTAGTTGACCAAGGACACCAAGCAAGTGCTTTCACTGCTGCTTGATGTTGATTCAAAGAATATAAAGGTTGTGGACGAGAATGATGCTGACCGGAAACAGCAGACCAGATTTGCAACATGTTATCGTTACCACCACTAGCTAAATATTTTCCATCGGGGCACCATTTTAAACCGCATACTTCTTGAGCGTGTGCTTCTATTGTACTAATTACATGATCACGTGATCTGACATCATGATGAACTATTTGACCAGCTCTGAAATTGAAATTAATCTTATCTCATTATCTTGTTTGTTATACTAAAGGAAAAATAGTAAATTTCACATGAAAAATGTCAAAACAGTTATTAAAAATTGCGTTAGTTTCGTTTACCTGCAGCCACTAGTTAGAATATGATGATTCCAGGCTAAAGAACCAACTCTTGCCGCGTGTCCATTCATCACACGTGCTCTTTTCATTTCACTACAATCCCAAAGTTCTGTATTTCCCGATGTTGTTCCAACTGCCAAATATGGACCCTGTTGAATCCAAGAAACTGAACAAACATAGTCATTACTCTCCAATTCAAAAAGTTGCTCAATCGTTCCGGTAATAGCATTCCACAAATAAACAGTTGAACCTAAGGCTACTGCTAAAATGTTTGTAGGCGACCAGTCAACTAAATTTAAATCTGAAATTTTTAAAAGTCAGTACGCTATTACCAATAGAATGAAAAAGTTTATATTTGGCAAATATCAAATCTGATTTCTATTTAACTTAATTCTGATTTAATGGAATTTCTATTAGATTTTATGAAAAAAGTGATTGAATTTAGAATTTATAAAATATTCTCAGATAATAATTATTAAATAATTGATAATTATTTATATGGTTTTAATTATTTATTAATTTGCAATAAATAGTTAAAGACATTTTTCCATACTTATATTTGTTTGCCAAATAATGTATTTCAAAAATATTTTGTTGAATTTTTATTTGTTTAAACAATTCATTCTTCATAATTTAAAACTTTTTTAAATACACATAGACAGTAGCACAATTTTATAAATATGTTACCTTTTCTTAGTAGTTATAAATTTAAAGGTTATAAATAAAATAAAATATAGAATTAAATTTGCAACAACTACACGGAGAAAAATGGGATTGCTCTGTAAACAATTTTTGGATTGTTGTCAGTAGATTAGTTGATATAACAATTCGAAATGTTAATATTACAATTCGGATTGTTGTCAATACAAATGTATGTTGTTTTAACAAAAACACGAATTTTTTATTGTCAGATTTGTTCAGTTTGCAATGCCGTACAGAAGCAAACTCTGTCGATTGCTGATGGAACAATCCGTATTTGTTCAGCTGACAGGTTTATTGTTCCATGTCACGTGGTCATCTTGAATTCTCGCAAACTGGCGAGCAAATCGTCGCGTCGTTTGCTTCTGGCACATGTGTCACTTTTGCTTTTATTATTAGTTTTTGTTTAAATGACAAAGTGCTGTTAAATAATAAATCCGGTTAAAGTGAGAAATCTATTGCAAATGTAATGAATGGATGAAGAGACAATTTCATCGTTTATCGACAAGTTATACTCGGTTACTATTGAACATAACCTCACATTAAAAAATACAAAGTGAATATTAAATATTATTTAACAACAAATTTCAACTCAAAATAATTTTTTGGTTTCAGCTCAAAGAATTTGATTCAGAAACTGCATGTTTCACAGATTTTAATGCAAATGAAACTGGTGATATGACATACGGAAATCTGCTATCGATTATTTTAGAAGACGAAGATACTGAACAAATTGTATTAGACGGATCAAAGCTTTGTTAATACAACAAATTGTATTGCCGATTTAACAATTTAGTTTTGTTATTTCAACTGTTCCATAACAATTTTCTTTGTTCATCAAACAATTCTGTTTGTTCACCAAACAATCCGAATAGTTTTAATAACAATTCCATTTTAACAATTTTTTTTGTCCTAAAACAAATAGAACTGCTGGTTCTATATTGACAATCCGAAATTGTTGTGTGGACTTAATTTTTAGTAATCACAACAATTCTTTTTTCTCCGTGTATTATGTTAAATTGTTTAAACAAATACTTGTTTCTATTTATTAACATTTTCCATAATTTTCCTAGAAAAATGCAGTATTTTTTTCCTATTTTTGCAATTTATTAAAAAAATTTAATGTTATAATAGTTATTAATTAACTTTTTTTAGTATACCTAGAAAGATGAAGTTTTTTCTTATAATTTGGTAATTATCAAGTAGAATAATATAAACTTGATAAATTGTTAAATTAGAAAACAGCTGCATCTTTCTAGGTGCACTACAAAAAAGTTAATAAATAACAACAATAAATTGTTTAAACAATTGTTGAATTAATAATTTTATATCAAATCTATCTGGCTTTACATTCGATTAGATAAATTGTAAAATTAGGAAAAAACTGCATCTTTCTAGGTGCACTACAAAAAAAGTTAATATAAATAACAATTGGCGATTCAAACAGCTACACTAGCGCCACAGTTGAACTAACTTAAGCGTGACTCGCTCTGTAGCACACCATGTGTTTTAAATTATTACGTTAGTTCAACTGTGGCGCTAGTGTAGCTGTTTGAATCGCTAATAAATTGATTAAACAATTAAACAATGCAATATAATGTTTTAAATCCATTATTTGACAACATAAAACACTTACAGTGAAAGTTCTGGATAATTTTAAGAATTTTTTAAAATAGAATTAAAAAAATATATAGTGAAAATTTATATAGACAAATCAAATAAAAATATTTAATTAGGTTCGGTAGCCGCTGTCGTTAAAGCGTTTATTAGGTCTCTTAGGTCATGCGTCTGGGGTTCGATTCCCGTAGAGTTCAAATTTTAATTCAACTCTCAGAGTTTAATTTAAAACTTACAGGATATCCCTTCTAGAAAGTTAGTATTAATTGTGGTTAAAATTAATTTTTTAAATTATTTATTATTAAAACTGGTTCTAACTAGATACCTAAATTAGGACCAGGCTAAAATCGCATCACAAACCATTGTAGGACCAAACTAGAATGCCAAATTTGGACCTAGTTAATAATAGGGCAAAATAGATAGGACCAAGCTAGGATCAGTTTTCATTTTTTACACGGGCTATTATTACATATTGTATATGTGTTGTGACGTTATTTTACGCTTGACGTCACAATAGCACTACTCCAAAATCATATTTATTTTAGTACTTGAATTTTTGTCGACTTGATTAATGTTCTGTCTAAATTATGTTAGTTTTCCCTGTATTAATTTGGTTTGTTAATCCCCATTTCCCCTACACTTTACAAAAGTCCAAATGAAATGTTGGCGCTCCATAATAAGGAATTTTGATATATAAGTGCTAGTAAGTTAGCAGGCTTTGTAAAACGAAAAGCGACTTCGTTTGTCAAAGAAGCTCCCTTTAGGTTAATTGACAGGTCCCCATGGTCATGAAGGTCGCAATCTTACCATGGGAAAAGTCGCTTTAGTACAATATTGTAGTATTAGTAATTCAGGATTCTGGGAGAAGTAAGGTAGGAGAAAAACCCCACTCGTTTATAATATCGAGAATACCGATTCGTCACCTAGTGTCAAATTTTTGTACTAAGTTTAAATTTAAATATAATTCTGAAAACTGTTGAATCTGTCTTGTCGCCGATCCCCTGTTGTGTTAACATAGTTAGTTAGTTTTTTTGGTCAAGTAAATGTGTAGTGTTTTAGAATCAGTTTTCCTTGTTTTATTAATTACAGAATAATGTTATAGTCTGCTCCAGGTTTTATATAATAATGTACTTTGTACTATTTACATCATGAGTCCATATTTCTTATTCAAGAAATATTTTTAAAGTATAAATCAGCGTTATAATCCTTATCAGGAGTCAACCCATCATCGACACAAAATTTGTAAGTTATTTTCTTAGTTTATAATAATTTCTAACGTTATAATCTATTTTGTTTTCCAACTTTTTTATAATATAGACATGACTATCAGAATCTGTTATCAATTTTTTAATTAAATTTCGTTGGAATAATATATTGGGAAATTTCATTTAATTAGTTGTTAATTTATTTATAGTATATTATTGTGTTTTGAACTACCTTTTTCTTATAACAAAGAAACCGATCCCTCTCTCCACGACCAGCATAGCTGAGCAACACCGGTACGTGCAAAAGTCTAGTTGTTTATAATGTTTATTTAGTCGGTCTTAATTAAGTTGTTGTAGTAATTTATTGATTTTGTTTCATTTTTGATTTAGTCCGGTTGACGGCGAGGAGTAGAAATTTGGTGCTGAATTAAAAGCAAGATATTTTAAGTTAGAAAAAAGATAGAGACTTCTAACTTGGTTGGAATGCTGATAAGATTCTGCTTCTGAATGTATATCAAGAAATTTTTTTTCTTTTTTTTGGTATTTATTACACCAAAAAGATTTCAAGAAAAAATTATGCAATTTTCTACTTTCGTACTAATGTTTTTTGACTCCCGGAATAATCTAGAATAATACATGGAAAAATTTGACAAAACAACTTAATCTTTAAGGTCTTAGCTTTAATTTGGTTTTTTGAAACTTCAAAAATGTTTTGTAGTTCCTGTAATATGTTAAAAAAGGTTCGAGCATGTTTTCCTACAACTTAGCAGCGAGGCGGCGAAAAGTGATGATTGACGGCTGACTTGTAGGAAAACATGCTCGAACCTTTTTTAACATATTACAGGAACTACAAAACATTTTTGAAGTTTCAAAAAACCAAATTAAAGCTAAGACCTTAAAGATTAAGTTGTTTTGTCAAATTTTTCCATGTATTATTCTAGATTATTCCGGGAGTCAAAAAACATTAGTACGAAAGTAGAAAATTGCATAATTTTTTCTTGAAATCTTTTTGGTGTAATAAATACCAAAAAAAAGAAAAAAAATTTCTTGATATACATTCAGAAGCAGAATCTTATCAGCATTCCAACCATCTAAGTTAGAAGTCTCTATCTTCTTTCTAACTCAAAATATCTTGCTTTAAATTCAACACCAAATTTTTACTCCTCGCACATCAGCCGTACCGACAATTTCCGACGGTAGTGTATATAGATTTATTATTTATAGATATATTATTATTATTATTATTAAAAAGGAGTGACGATGTAGAAGATAAATAGTACTTACAATAATCGTCAACTATTTCAGGTGCATCTAAAATGCGGTCAGGTGCTTGTGGTATATACCTTGTAGAAGGTTTAACACTAGATGGAGTTTTAGAAAGACTGTACACTACTCTTAAAGAGTTTTGGTATCCTTCAGGTGGTGCTGGAGCTTTGTTTTGATAAGACAATACTCGCATATTATTTATATCACCACCATTGAGGTTTTCTCCAATAAGCCGCTGCATTTCTTTCTTTGAAGGACTAACAGTTCCTTCTTTATCTCCATTTTGCTCTGAGTATTGCTGTTGTAACTATGAAGATTAAATTCTTTTTTAATATTCTCCAGTTCATAATGCAAAGTTTTATAATTATATATCTTACTGACAATGGCTAAATTGTATTTTTAAGAATATGTATAAACTTAATTACCTTAAAATAACCCAAATCGAAGTTAGTTGTTGATCTTGAAGGAATAAATCTATCTCCACCACTGGGAGTCTTGGCAGGCGTCGTACCGCGACCTATTCAAAATTTAATTAATTTCTGTTTATAGTACTTACAACTATAAAGGAAACGAATTTAGATAAATCTTTTCATTTGCAGTGTAAATCAATATATACAGTAGAACCTTAAAGTTAAGAGGGAAAAACTAAAAGTTTTGAGTTAATGAATATCGAGTATTATGAGAATATAAAAAGTGTGTATTAATAAATTATAAAGTAGACTTACTTGGAGATTTTTTTGAACCTTTTGATGGAGTCTTCTTAGTTCGAACCTCTAATCGTTTAGTTGGCGTTTTTCCAGTACTCACATTATTTACAGATGCATTAGCTAATTTTCGAGAAGAGTTCAAACTCAAAGTAGAACTGGTACTACACAAATAAAATAGTGACATAATTTATACGTTTTCATCATTAAGTACTATTACTTAAATATGCAAACATCGACTTTTCTGTTACAGCATAATTATCATATTAATACATAGATATTTTGTTGAGGGTTGAACCATTAAAATTCATAAAAAACGCAAATATAAAAAAACAGTTCTTTGTCAATTAAGGGGCAAGTCTGGTTCATAAAAATATTCTAAAACATAAATGCCAAAAGTTCTTTATTAAAATATGAAAGAAAAATTTTGATAAATTTCAATTTTCCAAAAAAAAATTTTTTTTGCAAAAATGTCGAAAAATAGAACAAAAATGGATGACAAATTTTGACCTTTATTTTACTGTAAGTTTTTTCTATTTTAAAAATTCAGAAAAATTTGAGGTTAATCCGCATAGAAATTGAATTATCTATAATTTCGGAAGAGAATTCTCTCCATGTTTAGGAATATTTTTAAGCAATAAAAAAATTCGATTTTGACCGGCTGGACCAAACTCCCCGGAAAATTTGCTTACGAGCCGCATATGTTATGAAAAAGTGAAATTGAATTTATTTGATATTAAATTATTACTATTAACAAATTACAGGAGATTTTGAATTGCTTAAGATTTTTTAAAATGAATTTCAGGCATTTTAAATTTAATTTATTTTAAATTTGAATTTTAAACAATTTTTAATTTAAAAAGGTTTTAAATATGTAATTAAATTTTAGAAGAGCTTTGTTAAAATTATTAAAAATAATTGACGTGGCGAAGAATTTTAAATAGAAATATAAAAAATAATTGAAGTTTAGAAGACCCACACGATCTATACTTGCAGCAATATTCGCAATATTGCCTCAATATTTTAAAATTGCAACAACCTTGCAGAAATAACGGCATTATTGAGTCAATGTTGGTAATGTTAGGACGCGGACTCACGCCACTATTGCCACTTTTTTCAGTTAATGCCACTATTTAGCTACTATTTTTTACTCAGATGTTCAATAAGTCAGTAAATAAATATATGGGGCATTCCACGGGAAATTTTCATTCAAAATTTTTTTTTCCCGAAATATTTTTTTTAGAAATCTATATGAAAAATAAGAAAATACGTGTTTTTTAATTTTTTTATTTGATAAAAATGAAGGAACTTATGATTTTTTTAAATTTAACGTCATCAAAGGTAGTGTATTTTTGAATAAAAAAATATGCTGTATATGAAATTTGTTTACTTTTTCTCCAATTTTTTAAATATGTGCTTAAAAATAACGTACATATAACGGAATCAATTAGATAAATAAATTATTTTGCAAAAAGAAAAAATAGGGGGGTCAATCCATTATATTTCGAATGAAGTCGTCGCTGACTAATTTTTAAAAATTATAATACTTTGCAGGAATGATTTTAAAGTTATCAAGATCCCGAAATGAAAAGAATTTTATTAAAATTTTAATTATTTATTGCAAAATATGAATTTAAAGTATATGAGGTGCTGAAAACTGTCAATTTTTTAGCCATTAGAAAATATGCAAAAAGACGTAGAATTTACCATAAAAATAAAAAAAAATTGTTGTAATTTACTAAGAATGAATAAATTTATCATTATCAATTGATATAATTATTTAAATATGTGAAATAATATATAAAATATGATTTTCAAGTTCGCCTGTCAAATAACCTAAATTTGCAAATTTCATCTATTAAATGTGAGAAAGAGAAGTCATTAAATTGAAAAAAACCTTACCAAATATAAAGTACCTGTGACTAAATTTTAGTTTTTCTTAGCACTTTTTTCCTTTTTTCTTCATAAATGTGAAATAAAAAGCAATAAAAATTGGCACTTTGCTTATTTTCACTATTTTCAAATGTAAATAACTTTCTTGGAGAAAACTGAAAAATTACAAAACTTGGGCAATATATAATTGATCACTAACTACACACACTTGAAAAAAATTCGCTTTGGTCCCGAAGATACTTTTTGAGATAATTATGTTTAAATTTTTCACAATATTTATCAGGTTAATACATGTAGTTTTTTAAGGACGAAGTTAGGTTTTATTGGTTAAACATTTTGAACTAACTTCAATTTTATAAAAATCACATAGATTAACCTGATAAAAATTGTGAAAAATTTAAACATAATTATCTCAAAAAGTATCTTCGGGACCAAAGCGAATTTTTTTCAAGTGTGTGTAGTTAGTGATCAATTATATATTGCCCAAGTTTTGTAATTTTTCAGTTTTCTCCAAGAAAGTTATTTACATTTGAAAATAGTGAAAATAAGCAAAGTGCCAATTTTTATTGCTTTTTATTTCACATTTATGAAGAAAAAAGGAAAAAAGTGCTAAGAAAAACTAAAATTTAGTCACAGGTACTTTATATTTGGTAAGGTTTTTTTCAATTTAATGACTTCTCTTTCTCACATTTAATAGATGAAATTTGCAAATTTAGGTTATTTGACAGGCGAACTTGAAAATCATATTTTATATATTATTTCACATATTTAAATAATTATATCAATTGATAATGATAAATTTATTCATTCTTAGTAAATTACAAAAAATTATTTTATTTTTATGGTAAATTCTACGTATTTTTGCTTATTTTCTAATGGCTAAAAAATTGACAGTTTTCAGCACATCATATACTTTAAATTCATATTTTGCAATAAATAATTAAAATTTTCATAAAATTCTTTTCATTTCGTGATCTTGATAACTTTAAAATCATTCCTGCAAAGTATTATAATTTTTAAAAATTAGTCAGCGACGACTTCATTCGAAATATAATGGATTGACCCAGGGGTAACTTTTTTCGGTTATGCTATGAACCCAATAGTTAGTTTAAATGTTTTTGCAATTTTCAGTGCATGGGTAAATATAAATGTTGCTTATTTTCCCACGTTCTATCGAATAGCGTTATTATTGGTTTTTTAAAAATCGAATTTTTTTTATTAAATTGTTTAAACAAATTATTTTGCAATAAGAAAAAATAGGGATTACTTTTTGTCGGCTGTGCTATGAATCCAATAGTTAATTTAACGTTAGAAACGCTGTGTAATATATGGGCCTTAATGGGTTAATATCTCGCTTAAATGAAATTTTTGAACGTGAGTCTATTAGAATTTTAGTTTCCACACTTGTTTAATTTAATGCATTTTTAAAATGGTTATAAAATAAAAAACAGTTTAACAATATTACTAATTTTTGTTAATTTTACAATTATAGCATATACTAAACATATTTATTAATAAATAAATAAATATATATGGGGCAATTTATAAATAATTATTATTTCTCCTATTTAATTAAATCAAATTACTTTTGCAATGAGTTTACAATAATAATGTTTATAAAATTCTCTTTCGAAACTACTGATTGCAAAAGTAATTTAATTTAATTAAATAGAAGAAATAATTATTTAAATATTGTCTTATATTGTTAATTGTTTACTAAAGTTGTAATTTTTAAATAGAATGACCCATATACATATATATTAATTATTAATATGCTACTTTTTTGCCACCTTTCTTAACATTTTATGCCACTTTTGACACTATTTTTCACTGCGGATGTGAGTCCTGGGCCTACAATATTGATAAAATTTTATGTGCTATGGTTACAGTCAAAATTTTTAGAATTAATCAAATTTCAAAAGATTTTAAATTGAAAATAATAATTAAATAATTGAATTTTTAAAGAATTTTATTAAAATTGTTGAAAATAAATAATTTTGCAAAAACTTTTTAAATTCAAATTTTCAAAATAATTGAATTTTGGATGTGCTACAGTCGAAAAAAGTCAGAAAAAGTTGTATAATTGGAGGCCTGATAATTTTAAACTTAAATCAATTAATTTTTAGATTAATTGAAATTTCGTTAATATTAAGCTGCGATCGATTGAATTTTTATTTGAATAAAATTTCAATTAACCTTTAGATTGCCTGCAAATGAGAGAAAAATGACCATAAAAAATTACCAAAAATTTTAAGATTTATATTTTTAAAAAAATGGTTGCTAACGTTAAACCCATTGTAATGGATTCCCATCAGTCTAAAGGTTAATAAATTTGTTCTAACCAATAAAAATTAAAATTAATTAAAAATTGAAGCAACTGAAATTTAAACTAAAATTTAGATTGAATTGAAATTTGGATCGATTAAAATTTGAATAGAAAAAAAGTCAATTAAATTAAAATTTGGATGAATAAAAATTTGAACATATTTAAGTTTGTAAAAATTGAATTTTATATTGATTAAATTAATGGGTGATTAAAATTAAGATATATTTAAATTGACTATAATTTTAATTAATAAATGCTTCAAGTAATTTAAATGTAGATTTATTGAAATTTAGCCTAAATAATTTTTAAATCGATGAAAAGTTAAATTATAAATTACAAAAATTTACGTTACATTTTTTTCGGTAGGAAAACAAAGCTTTGTCAATGAGAAAAAATTTAAGGAATTATATGCTTTTCCAAATTTTGAACAAAATTAACTTTATCTCTTTTATACATTAATAAACGAATAGTTATAGTAAAAAAACAAGAGCTTAATAGATATAATCAATAATGGTAAAAACTTTTTCAATGGACTGCTAAGATACGGATACTTTAATAATGGAAAATACAAAATTTTGTCATATTTGTAATAACAATTCTTAGAAATACTTAACTACAAAAGAAAATTTTTATCAACTTTAAAGATATCTGCCTCCTTTAGAATAATCAAGATTGTAGTAAACGAAAGCCAGATTCATAAGTCTACAAACTAAACTCAAACCAAATTATTAAATAGTTACCTGGAATTTGAAGCTTCTAAACATTTTTTCTGCCATCGAGGTAAAGGTCCCCTTATTGCTTCATCCATTCGTGTTACATTATTTAAATCTTTCATATATCTTAGATGTGACATTTTCTTGCAGTTTTTATTTCCACAAATATAAATTAAAGATGATTAAAATTATAAATATACTAATAAAATAGAATTGATCACACTGATTTCGCTGTTAAGTCAAATACTTTTAATATGTGGTCATTTAAATTCTTTAACAACGAAAACTTTAAAGTATAATACAAATATTCTAAATAATATACATTACTTTACTAATTGAAAACTATATTTCAAACACTAACGATAATCATAACGTTCATTTCAATCAAGTTACCATAACAACAGTGTAAACGGTCGAACTATCAAGGCGCATTCACACATCTGGCTGCTGTAAAGGCCTTTCTCCAATATGTACGGAAGCCTGTACGGCTCACGAGCTTCTCGGACGCAAGTGGCGGTGTTTCTACGGAAGCGCCTACGAGTCACCACCGAACTATCTTGTTCGCGTCACATTTTTAGCTGTGAAACCGAGGAACGCGTTCGATGGTTTCGTTGTTTCCTTGTTTTTGAGTGACGATAAAACACACTATACGGTTCGATAGTTCTCTGGTTTTACTTAGTTCTATCGTTATCGAAGTCTAAATTTTGTATTAAAAAAATAAATTTAAATTTAAAAACCGAAATATAATAATATATTTAAATTATATATTTGAGATATATCAGATAGCTTATAATGTGTGCCTAAAAAATTATTTTATTTAAAAATAATAGTACAAAATATTAATAGTATAGTACAAATATAAAATGCAAACAAATCAACTTACTTCAAAATAATATTTTGTACTATTATTTTTAAATAAAATAATTTTTTAGGCACACATTATAAGATATCTGATATATCTCAAATATATAATTTAAATATATTATTATATTTCGGTTTTTAAATTTAAATTTATTTTTTTAATACAAAATTTAGACTTCGATAACGATAGAACTAAGTAAAACCAGAGAACTATCGAACCGTATAGTGTGTTTTATCGTCACTCAAAAACAAGGAAACAGCGAAACCATCGAACGCGTTCCTCGGTTTCACAGCTAAAAATGTGACGCGAACAAGATAGTTCGCTGGTGACTCGTAGGCGCTTCCGTAGTTGGGCGGACTTCGTGACACTTGCGTCCGAGACGCTCGTGAGCCGTACAGGCTTCCGTACTAAGCACCCTTTTACCGTGGAGCGTCACATATAGAGTTCAGTGTCATGTATTAGGCTGTGTCAGTTCATCGAGATATTTCGAGTTCAAGATATGACGTCAGAGGCCTGGAGGGACAATAAACAGACGACACAATGTTATTCTTATGGAGCGGTCACACCTCGGCTGCAGGAGCAGTTGTCCATGGCAACCGTGTAAGAGTAAGAGAGATAGAAGATTTTCCATCTCTCTTACTCTTACATGGTTGCCATTGGCAACTACTCCTGGTGTGACCGCTCCATTATGGGGAAGAAAATTAGTTTCCACTTTCATCAATTTTATTCATACTTTAAACATGGAAAACGCTTGTTGACATATAATAAAATTAAAATGTGTGTTGATAATTAATTTTGTTATATATTTGATTCAATTGCATTTATAGATTCTCTCAATTCGTGATAATATATAAATTTTGAGGTTAGGGGTTTATATCTTATCACGAATTCAGAGAATCTATCAACGCAATTGAATCAAATATATAACAAAATTAATTATCAACACACATTTTAATCTTATTATATGTCAACAAGCGTTTTCCATGTTTAAAGTATGAATAAAATTGATGAAAGTGGAAACTAATTTTCTTCCCCATAAGAATAACATTGTGTCGTCTGTTTGTTGTCCCTCCAGCCCTACTGAAAATCCCCACATAGGCTCCTATATAGGAAGCCATATGGTTTCCTATACAAAATCGTATACGTAATTGGAACAGGAATTTGAATAGGAAATTAAGTAGGAATTATCATATGAATGCACATTATATCTTAATATCATGCGCAGTAGTTTTCATCAACTTTTTCGGCTGCGCAATAAATTTTTTTCATCTCTGTAGTCTATCAGGAACCTCTACTATTAAAAGATACATATCTTAGAGTTGAAAAAAAAATTCATATTATAGGAATTGAAATAGGAATATACATAGGAATGTACATTCCTGTGTGGATGTGGATTCATATAATAATTCCGACTTAATTTCCTATTCAAATTCCTGTTCCAATTACGTATACGATTTTGTATAGGAAACCATATGGCTTCCTATATAGGGACCCATGTGGTTTCCCATATGGGAGCCTATGTGGGAATTTTCAGTGGGGAGGCCTCTGACGTCACACCTAGAATCGACTCTTACGTCACAAGTGACAGAGCCTAATGCACAGTGCATGCATGAGATAGTATGACCGTACCCTTAGTTGGAGAGAGACACATAGACACTGCACATGCGCTCTCGTTCGAGAGTCAATTCCATTTAGCGAACAGGTCACTTATGGTCCGGTTACTCTAGCCGGATTCCGATAATATACACCATTATAGTTGAGTCTCCTTATTATTACTTCGTGGTATACACTAGCATAGCACGTGCTGATTTATTTTACTTGCCTTGGAAATCTGTTGATTTTAATTTAAAAAAAAAATATTAAAAAAAATGAAGTACATTTTAGTAACAGGTGGTGTAATTAGCGGTGTTGGTAAAGGCGTTATATCTAGTTCTTTCGGTACAATTCTTAAACATTGCGGGATTCATGTAACTTCTATAAAAATAGATCCATATATTAATCTTGATGCCGGCACATTTTCTCCTTATGAACACGGTAAAGTAACTCAACTTTTTTAAAAAAAAATTTTATACCTTTACAGCAGTCAGTATTTACATTGTTTGAAAAGGTAATATATTTTTAGACACTACATAATTTAGATAATTTAGTATTGATTTCTTTTATTTATTCTTACGAAGGCCAAGGAAACCATAGTGGTGCTGAGGTTAGATTTTCTCTAGGGCAGCTCTTTAGAAAAGGAAACAGGTGGATCATTTATTTTATTTAAACTATTTAATTTTTTAATAGTTTTGCAAAAAAAATTATTTTGCGATATATTTACAATTGAAAAGTTAAAATTTTAAATATCTTTTTTCAAAAATTTTTATTACAAAAACAATTTGTCCTACAAGAAAAACTCATTTATAGAAAGTTGATAAAAAAACAAATATTGCATAGTTGTAAACTTTCTTTTTCTTTGCAAGAAATATTAGTTGATTTAGATAGATTTATAGGTGATATTTCACGCCAAATCAAAAACTATTTTCCATTTACATCTCCGATTTTTTTTGTAATTTCTTTTTTACGCCTTGTTCGGCTGTAGGAAAACAATTTATTTATTTATTTAATACAATTGTGAACATGCGGTCTACTTGAGCCATTAGTGGGTTGCACTCAACTAGAAGATATACAAAGAAAATTGGTTGATAAGAAAAAAAACATAATAACAAGAGTAAAAGAAAAGAAAAATTTATTTTTTTAATAATTTGCATTTTTTAAATACCTCTGTTTTTTTATACTAGGTACATTTATGTATTTTATGTACAAAAAACCGGAGGTATTTTTTTAAAAAATTCAAAATTACGCAAATCTTGAAAATATTGTTTCCTTACTACAGGATCAGGTTTAAAATTGTCATAAAAGAAAATAGGAGACACATTAAGGTCGCCCACAAAAAAAGCTAGTTAATTTTCGCAGTGTCATTTTTGAAAAAATATAAACTGAATTTTCATATCAAAAAATATTTATTTAAATGAATTCTTATTTAATAGTATTTCTGTTTCTCCGAACTTTTATAAAATACATTGTATAGTTCATAGAATTTCCATTTAACAGAATTTATATTTTACAAAATTTTGTCTTACATGAAAGTAATAAAATCTCCAAATATACAGTGCTGCTCGCTGTAGATTTTTCCCACCTTATATAATTTTAAGCGTTGCAAAAAGCTATACATTTTTATTTCTAATAAAGATAAAACAATGAACAATTGCTTTTTTAAAAGCTTATAACCTCTACTATTAAAATATCTAAAAAGTGATTAAAAAAAAAAGTTATTGCTTAATTGCTCTTATTAATAAACAAAAATTTTCAATTTTTTATTTGTAAATTTTAAACTAATATATTTTCTAACTAATCATCACATTTTAATTGCACACATAGCATTTGAAAGGTAATGTTATCACTTTTAAAATGCTCTTTTATAAATGGTGATACGATAATTTTTAACAAAGTTATGGTTAATCGTTTAAAAAATATCCCTTTCTTTAATTAATGATTAGTCAAGAATGGTTGCTTTTTCGAAAAAATTGTTGTGGAATAAAATGTTCCATTTTATGTGAAGAATTAAAAAAAGAATATTTGGAAGTTAAAGAAAAAAAATTTTTTTACTATTTTTTACATATCGTATATAAGGTTATAATGCATATAATTATAATCATAAAAAATAGTAAATTTTTTTTTATCGTATCACAATTTTTAAAAAAGCGTTTTAAAGGTGATAAATTATCTTTCAAATTGTTTGTGTGTAATTAAAATGTGATGATTTGTTAAAAAAATATACTAGTTTAAAATTTGTAAACAAATAATTAAAAATTTTGTTTATTAATAAGAGCAATTAAGCAATAATAAAGTTTTTTTAATTCACTTTTTAGATATCCTAATATTAGAGGATATAAGCTTTTAAAGAAGTAAATGTTTATTGTTTTGCTTCCTCGTGGACGAAGCTTTGTAGTCGTTTCGTTTATAAAATTTTAAAAAATGGTGAAAACAAATTTTCCTCTATATAGAAACATGTTATATGAGATCCTGCTCAATTGTTCGGATGTATGTATGTGTGTATGGATCTTTTTTGTGAACACAATATCTTGAACAGGTTTTAATGGATTTGGGTGAAATTTGGTAGGCTTATTTATCACATTAATCTCTCAAAAATGACGAGAGGATTTTTAAAAATACCCCCAAAAAAAAATTTTATCGTCTTTTTTCAAAAAATTTTTTTTTAATTGAAAAATTTTTTAAATAGTAAAATTTAAGGTGGTATATAATAAAATCGTCTTCCTTACATCAACATTGTTCAGCAGCTGAACTTGTACCTGTTCTAGTGAGTGCATGTACAAGAAAATGTACAATTTCGGCACCAGGATTTAAAACAACTACTTGTATCAGAACTTGTATAAGATCTTGCACAAGGAAACATATTTAATATTTGTAAACAAAAAAAATACACATGTTATTGTACATATTCTTGTGCAGGTTTATGTAATTACACATGAAACCGTTCATGTTCTTATACAAGTTCATTTGAAAAAAACATTTTTTCAAAAAAATTTGAGATTTGAGCGTAGCTCGCCTCAGATTGAGGTGTACAAGTTTGGGGTGCGTTGCGCGCCCCAGAAAAGCCTACAGCACACTTTCAAAGTCGCACAGTAGCCCTCAAAGCTGAATCGCGCTCCAAGACTCGAAAAAGTAACGCAATGCGCCCTCTTTTTTTCAGTGTAAGTAAAGAGTTTTAATGATTCTAAATTATTACAATCTCATTTTTTTTTTGAAAAAATAATGTATTCATATTCGTAATCAGCGACCCCAAAAACCCCCGAGTAACAAATTTTATGCAAATTGAATCGATTTTTTTAGAGTGGACAAATATTACACATAAATATGCCTCAAATAGTTCCTAAAACTTTGAACGCTTTTTTCTCGAAACAAGATTTTTCAAACTGGTGAGCATCTTATCATCTAAACTATTTGACCAATCAACTTCGGGTTTGCAGCTAATTAATCCATTAACGCCCATGCTTAGACACATGGAAATATCTGCACAATCAAAATTGGAAAGAGAACTGCGGTCCAAAAAATGTCAAAACAATCCGAGTCTGAATTCACAAATATTCCTGATTCTTCTTCCATTTGTTCTGCCTCAACTTCTTCTCTATCATCATCATCTTCGAAAATATTTTTACTCCACCAAAAAATTTCTGCAAGAACTGCATCGGGTGATTTTTTCTCGATATCTGTAAATTGTTTTACATTTTTGCATTCAATTGTGTTTTTACCAAACAATAAGTTCGCACATCACCTTATTTCGTATGGCACGGCATGGTACGTGATAACGTTTACCATGTTCGTCTGATTCAGTGGACAACTGACGACTGAAATAATCAAGATGGTAGTGCATATAGTGAATTTTCAGAGACATGTGGATACCAATTTTTGAAAAAGCGTCCAACATTGAGTTATAATTCTAAAGTCCATAAAATTAAAAATCGAGTTAATTTTTCGAAATCCTTTGTGAGGTTTAATTTGTCTATATATTAAATTTAATTTAAGACTAGACCGATTCGGGAAAGAAACGATGACCCAAAAATTGTTGCACAGTGTTATTTATTATAAATAATATTTGTTATTAAATGTTATGAACATTTTTGTCAATTAAATACAAACATCAAATACAACACACACACATTTAAATTTTCTAATTTCAAAAATTTCACTATTAATTCCAATTAATTTAACAATTATTTACTTTTTTTATTGTAATTCTGAAATCAATTGAGGGGCTGGATGCTATAAGGTGATACGCGTCATTTAATTAATGTGGCGCGTATCACCTTATAGCATACAGCTCCTCAATTGTTATTTCGCAAATGAGTTGGGATTCTTGAACTTCATATAGCGAAATAACACGAACTAAAGTAGCATCAATTTTGCCAATTGTGGGACTTCCAATATATGAAAGTTGACACATTAGTTTGGAAAATTAAGAAATATAAGGAAATTCAGGTGATTAAACCGATCACGCCAATAATAAAATGGAAGTTTGCTAAAACTTGCATGGAAACAAGGAGGTGTTGATTGCAAAATCAACCCTCCCACTACTTAACCCCATTACAGTCAAGTGAAAATAATGTTTTTGTGCCATAAATGTTCAATAAATTTTTTTTAAACAAGACATCATATTGTATGTTTTTGGGGTCGCTGAATCTGAATTTTTGGTCGAAAATAAAAAATTCAAAATGTCGGCTTCAAAATGGCGACCAAAAAAATTTAAAAGTTAACGAATCTGGCTAAAAATGGTTACTTGGGGGTTTTACACGATCTATTATTATCTTTGTAATGGAAACCATTTAGAATTTTTTATTTTCGACTAAAAATTCGAATTCAGCGACCGCGGAAATACCCAAATAACCATTTCCAGTCAGATTTGTTAACTTTTAAATATTTGGTCTCCATTTTGAATTTTTTATTTTCGACCGAAGATTTGGATTCAGCGACCCCGAAAACCGCCAAGTAGCCATTTTCAGCCAGATTCGATAACTTTTAAATTTTTTTGGTCGCCATTTTGTAGTCGCTATTTTCAATTTTTTATTTTCGACCAAAAATTCGGACTCAGCGACCCCAAAAACATACAATATGATAATGTCTTGTTTAAAAAAAGCAAATGAAGTGAATATGAATCTACAATTGTGAAGTTGATTGATATAAAAGTTTGTTGCAAAAGGAAAATTAATTACAGTATATAAAGTGCTCTTAAAGATAACAGTGTATATTGAAGTTGAAAATTTATTAAAAAGAAAAATGTAAGAAATATAAAGTGTAAAGAACGATTTCCGTATTCATTGTAGTCGTATTACAAATACGAGTGTTTCATTCTAAAGAGAACGAAATGTAATCTAATGATTTTCTGTGACATTATAATTGTCATCATTTTGGTGAGTTTCATTGAATTTTTATTCTCTATCTGTAAATACAGAATGTTGCAAAACATACAGTTACACTATATACACTTCTCACACATTTGATTTATTATTTGTTGTCTCATTTAATGTTTAACAAGTTGCATCTTTTAAATTAAATAATTTTCTTATTTAATCGTTTTTGACTGAAATAAAACCATTCTTGTGGGACTTGACCTGGTCAAGTAACTTAATAATGTGTTATCCTTTTTAAACTGACTCTTTTCATTTAATTCACCTTATATTGCTTTGTCTCACATTTCTTTTTTGACATTTTCCATTACTACCGTCTTTCCGGGTTTATTGAACTAATAATTTACTGAGAGGTAGTTCACTAACTTTTTCTAAATGTTGTTTAGCGAACAGCAATTTACGCTTACCTATGAGTGGAATTGTTAATAGTAAAATTTGAGTACATTTCTAAATATTGCTATGTTTTCTATAAATTATTTATTTGTGTTAAATTAACTTCCGTCTATAGCAAACCATTTCATTTAATACTTCTTACTTGTAAGTTAAGATAATCGCATCTTACAGATCAATAGTCACTCCTTAACCCTTTGGCAGTCGATGATTATTATTAAAATAATAATTATTATTAGAATAATTATTATTATTAGAATAATAATTATTATTAAAATAATAATTATTATTAGAATAATTATTATTATTAAAATAATAATCTTGACTCAAGTTATTCATTTGAACATATAGCACTCAGCGCTATGTAGCATTGCGCTATATAGCACCAATGTATGTGTATCTATTCTAGGTAGCAATTTTACTGAATGTCGGTGTCAATTTGCTATTTCATAGCCCTAGTCAATTTTGTTTTTTATCATACACGTCGGTATATAAACTTTTTAAAAAAATTCAAACGTCAATTAATTATAAACATCATTTACAAAAAATGTGTTTAAATTTTTTTTTAATTTGGCACAAGGATGTGTCCGGAAATGCCATTTTTGTTCTGTTCCGTGCCAGTGCCACGGAATAAAAATATTTACATATTTAGTTCCGTGCCAAGGCACGGAACAAAAATGGTTGTGTATTCACTTCCGTGCCGTGGCACGAAACGAAAATGGTTAAATATTTAGTTCCGTGCCGAGGCACGAAACGAAAATGTATATATATTTAGTTCCGTGCCAAGGCATGGAACGAAAGTAGTTGTATATTTAATTCCGTGTTAAGGCATTTATTTTCGTGCTATAAGTACAGAATAAAATTAATTAATTAGGAATATTATTCCGTTCCAAATACGTAAACAACAATAAATGATAACAGATTGTAGGGCCTGTTTACATTAAGTGTCCTTGCACTCAAGGATATTATCTCTCAAATTCGTTATATGTCCAACATTAGAAATGAAAAGAGACACAAAAATGTTTTCATTCTAAATATGTTCTTAGTCTCTTATTATAAAAAAATCATACCACAGCTTTATGAGTTACATGCGTAATACTTTTTAATAAAATTGATAAAATCAATTACTCGACTACAATAAAATATATCATATAAAGGGTGGCATTATTAATAAGGGGCCGTCTATAAAATAAGTTAACAATAGTTTATTATTATATGACTGGTATGTGATTAACTGCGTGAGTGAATGTGTGACTATGTGTGAGCCTGAGTGTGTGACTAACTGCGTGACTAAGTGTGTGACTATGTTTGAATCTGATTGCGTGACTAATTGTTTGACTGAGTGTGTGACCAACTGTGTGACTGAATATCTGACTAATTGTGTGACTATGTGTGAGTCTGAGTGTGTAAATAATTGTTTGATTGAGTGTGTGATTGACTGCGTGACTTGTATGTGACTCACTGTGTGACTGAGTTTATAACTGAGTTCGTGACTAATTATATCACTGGTATGTGATTAACTGCATGGCTGAATGTGTGACTAACTGCGTGACTAAGTGTGTAACTTAGTGTGTGACTATGTTTGAATCTGATTGCGTGACTAATTGTTTGACTGAGTGTGTGACTCCCTGTGTCTGAATGTGCGAACAACTGTGTGACTGAGCATGTGACTCACTGTGTGACCAAATGTGTGACTGAGTTTATAACTGAGTGCGTGACTAATTGTATGTCTAAGTATGTGACTAACAGCGTGACTGAATGTGTGAGTCTGAGTGCGTGACTAACTGTTTGACTGTGTGTGATTAACTGCGTGACTGAATGTGACACTTTGTGACCAAGTATGTTACTGAGTGTGTGGTTATGTGTGAGTCTAAGTGCGTGACTAATTGTGTGTCTAACTGTTTGACTAAGTGTGTGAGAGGAATGTTTCAATAAGACAAACAATTATATTTTAACAAATTTTTTATTTTAATTAATTTTTTCATTCTAACCAAAACTTTTTATTTTAATCTAAATTTTTATTTTATTCAAAAATTTTTTTTCAGCACATTTTTTTGTTTAATTTTTCATTTTAAATCTCATCGGAAACAATTGACATTGCCTCCGTACTGCTACAAGATGTCGTTGCTTCTATAGGAACTTCTGTTACCTTCTGTTTTTTTGAATTTTTTTGATTGATTTTTTTATTAATAAAAATTTGATTTGATCTGAGGACAAGTATGTCCTCTAGTATATCATGACTCAGGTTAGCGCGCAATGTGGAGAAGATAAATCTCATACCAGAGAACAATCGTTCAACGCTAATCTGAGTCATTGGAACTGCGTTGACAATGTTTGAAATTTTAAATAATTCTAGGGACATTTGTTTGCGATGTTCCCAGTAAGTAAGAATATTTTCTTTTCTGGAGATGCAGGGAACCTTTCCGAAATCATCTAATAATTTGTCGATCGATGTTTCCTCATCAAACCGACTTTGTCGCTGAGCGTCTATTTTTTTTCTTTCTATCTCGAGGAGGTCGTCGCATTCTTCTTCCATTGATTCGGAATTATTTCTATACTGAATATTAAAAAAGAATGAAGATTATAATGTAATTAATAATTTTTTAAATTATTCCTGAAGTGATCCAATAGCCAAAATGTAAAAATTACATTTTTTGAAAAATCATAACTATTTAATAATAGGATAAAAGTTCATTGACATATATAATTTACTGCTTTTTCGAATCATGCAAATTTTTTTAAAAAAATTGAAATTCAACTCGTTTTTGAAAATCAAAAATTATTTTTGATTCTTTATAACAAATGACCATTTTTAGTTAATTTTTACCCCTTAAGGTGTATGCTGTTAATTAAAAAATGAAATAAAATATCGCTTTTCTGTTTAAGAGATTTTAAATAATTAATTAATTATTTCAGATCTCTAAAACAAAAAAAAGACATTTTATTTAATTTGTTTATTAATAGCATATACTTTAAGGGGTACCAAATAAATAAAAATAGTCCTTCATTAAAAAAATCAAAGATATTTTTTATTTAATGATAAGCTTTTTGCAAGCCCGATCTTAACACTTTTTTTAATTGGATCAATGCAGGAATTTTGCTTCATACTTATATTAATCTTACCATGTCCTCCTCACATGTTTCAATTGAACTCGAAGAAGATACGCTCTCATCATTATTAGAAATCTTATTCCACACTTTCTTCAAAACTTGCTTAGCAATTTTACAAGTCTTTTACATGGATGCAAGTAATGCCTTATTCCCGAGGAGAATTTTTTCTCTTCGCTCTATTACTTTAGCAAGATTTGAAGAGAGTGTGGTTTTCACCATTTCTGTCCGCAATTTGCATTCCCTCCAGATTCCAAAAAAATCACCTGGTAAAAGGTTTTCCTTTTGGATACTGTGGGTTGCACTTTTACAAGGTTTTAATATGGATAATAGATCCTCAATTTGTGACCATCTTGAGTCAGAAATATACAATTGAGGTCTAGCACCCGCAAAATCCTTGCAAAATTCTTTTGCAGCCAATAACGATGAGAGCATATCAGCTGTCGAGTTCCATCGTGTAACAACATCTATACACGGTTTGTTTAGATTGTACAATCTGAGTTTCCCATTTATTTGACCCAAATAAATCGTATTTGGTTCAATTAAATAATTAATTAAATTGAATAAATGAATTTATTTAATACATACTGAGTTACTTAAAACTATTCATTCATTTATTTCACTTAAGTATTTCGTTTATTTGATACAAATAAAAAGTATTTGACACAATAAATTTATGTAATTGATTTAAATAAACTGAATTATTTAATACAAATAATTCGTCATTTAATGCTAATACACTATTTTATCAAGACAAGTAAAAAAATATTTCAATCAATTAAATATTTATTTGAACCAATAATAATGATTTCACAGAAAATTAAAAGGCATTAAAATAAGCTACAACGCTTCTTATTTTAATGCCTTTTAATTTTCTGTGTTACTTGAAATAATTACTTTATTTATTTCACTCAAATATTTTGTTTTATTGAAAGAAAAGTATTTGATACAATAAATTTATTTAATTAATTAAATTATTTAATATAAATAATGCGTTATTTAATGTTAAACAACAACTTTTTTCTTAAATAGTTTTTATGAAAATTTATACTTTTCGAGATATTTGCAAGCTTCCATAATTTTGGAACATCCTGTATATCTCATGAAAATTATTAAATTTATATTATTATATTATCTATATTAATAAAATCAGACTTTTGTCTGTACATTGCTCCAAATTAATTTTTTCTTGCATAGTTTATCATTTTAAGTAGTAAAGATAACAAATATGCCATAAATAAAAATTCTGTCTGTCTGTCTGTCTGTCTGTCTGTCGTCAATATTTTGTACCGGCACAACTTTAAAACGGCTCAACCGATTGAGGTGAAACTTGGCAGTGTATTCAGTCTTAACGTAACTTAAAATCTTAGCCATATTTGATTAAAAAATATTAACATGAACAAAAATTATGACATTTTTTCAAAAAATTTAAAAAAA
The DNA here is from genome assembly GCF_019393585.1 of Leptopilina boulardi. Lineage (NCBI taxonomy): Eukaryota > Metazoa > Arthropoda > Insecta > Hymenoptera > Figitidae > Leptopilina > Leptopilina boulardi. The sequence goes on along the minus strand of NW_026137954.1, from coordinate 59,265 downwards.
TCAAAAAAATGCAAATTTTTTATTTTTTGTCAGATTGATTTGAAACTATTTGTACCTAATTTTTTCACATAAATATAATCAATTTTTTTATTAAATTAAGTAAATAGTCTGAATTTAAAAATCTAAATCAAATTTTTGAATTTCCAATTTTTTTAATAACATTAAGTAATATAAGAATTCGTTATGTTCAACTTTTTATAAGTAGAACAATAATGTTTTTAGTCTGTTGGGTATTAAACGCAATCTTAGCTGCACACCAATGAAAAATATTAATTTAAACAAAAATATGACACTTTCAAAAAATTTAAAAAATTTAACATTTTTTATTTTTTGATAATTCTTTACTAAACGTTCTTTATTTAAAATTTTGTAACCAATTAAGTATGCTTTTAACAAGAAATTTTAAGAATTTTATCAGAATTTTAAAATTAATAATTGCAAATCTGAATATGAAATCAGATATTGTAAAAATAAAAAATCGAAAATTACTTTTTTACTCTTTGAAATTAACAATTATTATATTTAAATTATTATTATTATTGAATATTATTATTATTGTTTCGACAAAATTCAAATATTGTTTTTGAAGATGCTTCAATCTGTCAAAATTATAAATGAATGAACATCATGTTATTAAGAGTGAAATTGCCTTCAATTTAAAAAATTCCATAACCATAATTTTTAAATTATCGTAATTGAAAAATGTATTGAAATTGAGCATTTCTTTAAAAAATGTAAGAATAAAAATAATAAAATAATTTTTCAAATATTTATTATAAAATTTATATTTATAATAAATTATTTTAATTTAAATATACTTATAATTATTTGAATAATTAAAATAAATTAATATTTTTATTATTATAATTAAAATTTAAAAAAATTAAAATCGTTTAAAAATTAGAAGAATAAAATTAAAATAATTTAAAATTGTATTTAATTTTATAGTATTGAAAATATAAATTATTTGAATCAATACAATTTAAATTAAAATTTTAAAAAACTTTAAAAATTATTTGAAGAATAAATTTTTAATAGAAAAATTTCTTTTAAATAAAATGAAAATAATTTAATTTTATATATGAAAGCAGTGAAAAAATTAAATTGAATTGAATAAATAATAATTAAAAATTTATAAAAAGATATTTTAATACAGGAGAACACGTATAGTTGGATGTAATTATAAATTTCAAAATTTATTAAATCTAAATATTATAACCGTCGAAGACGGGTGCGACAGCTAGTACATTATATTATATTATATTCAAGAATTTTATAGGAATTGGAAATTATATATATATATATATATATATATATATATATATATATGGGCGAAATCACGTGAGATTTCCGTCAACCTTTTAAATTCGGCCAAATATATTTTTTTCTTGTTCTGTTGTGAAAAAAAGAGATACGTATTTTTTTATTTTTTGAAAAATTGTCGAGTTATGAATTTTCAAAATTTCAGTTTCTTCAATGTCAGAATCTTCAATTCTATTTTCAATGACTGATAACTCGAAAAAAGAATGGATTTTTTCAATTTTTGATAAGAGAAGAAAAGTTTCAGTTTTTATTTTACTTTTGAATAATGTTAACAAAAAATTTTTTTTTCATTTTTTATTAAAAAAATAACAATTTTTTATAAACAAATAAAGTTTTTTTTTTAATTTGGATATATTTTTTTAATTTTTTTTAAACATACCTGGAAATACTAAGAAAATTTTGAAAAAAAAAAATAATAGTGGGCCGATAAGTTTTATAGGTTTAAGTAAACATTTAAACACCGCGCGCAGCATTTTGCGCATTTTTGAAAATTAAAAAAAATTGTAAAATTGTTAAAAAATTTTTGTTAACATTATTGAAAAGTAAAAGAAAAACTGAAACTTTTTTTCTCTTATCAAAAATTGAAAAAATCCATTTTTTTCGAGTTATCAGTCATTGAAAAAAAATTTCAATTGTTGATAACTTATGAACAATTAACTTTTGAAAAAAATTGGTTAAAGAAAAAATGTTCCTCATTATATGTAGAATTAGGAAAAAAATATTAAAAATTTTTTTTAAATAATTTTGTTTTTCTCCCATTTTGACCTTATATATTTTTATAACAAATACATGAGGTCAAAGTGAGAGAAAAACAAAATTATTTTTAAAAAATTTTAATTTTTTTTTCCTAATTCTACACATAATAAGGAACATTTATGATGTGAATATTCATATATTAAAATTTATATATTATTTTTATTTAATCTTAGTAATGAAATAAACTATAGAATTAGATAACCCTACCGGAAGGGTGGTACTGGATTGGTACTGGGAAATTGGAACTGAGATCTCAGTACCAACTCAGTACTAATTTGGTGCATTTTGGTACTGAAATGGAACTGGGAAATTTACCTGCGAAAAGGGTCGAGTTACCGTTAATACCCTCATAAAAGTGAAAAGCGACTAGCTTTTTCAATATGTTTAAACTAAAACTTTATATTTATTTCAATATTATATTTGTTTTTCATGGATTTATATTATTTTCATACATTATTATGCATATGATATTTCCTTTGGCAGCTAAATTCAAAAATGATGTCCATTTTTTTATCAAACTTAAGGTATACGAGATAAATTATAACTTTTTTAAATGTAATTATTTTATGATAAATTTTAGATATTCATAATCTGGAAATATTAACGAATCTGAATATATATTTTTTAAAGTTGAGTTATTAAAATTACAAATTTTTTAAGCAATAAAACTCGGGTTAAAATTTTAATCCTTCAACAAAGGACCTAGGGGTCTATTGTTCAAGGAGGGATTGCAATATAATTTCCAAACTTAAAAGAAATTTTCTACAAACTATTATGTTTTTTTTACTGTTTTATACGTATATCGTGAGAGACGGTTTGTAATCTTATATACCTTTAAAACTATTGTTAAAGTACTTTAAAAATGTCTTCTTATGGGTTATCAGGTAGTGGTACTGAAGTGGAACTCAAGCCAAGTCCAATTCAGTACCATTCCAGTACCACTCTTTCAGTAGGGAAATATTCATTTCTCGGAATTTATGAGATTTAAATGTTTGTATCATGTTAAATAGAGGGTTTAGAATCAAAACAAAATCCGAGTCTAATTAGTAACGTGTCAGGACACGTAAATGTATTACTACACTGTAAAAAATTTCTTGGGTAATTTTACCAAAAATCTTCTGGAAGCAAAAAAACCCAAGAATTTTTAGGTAAAAATACACAATCTTCTTGGTATTTTTACAAAATATATTTGGAAAATATACCCAAGAATTTTTGTGTAAAAATGCACAAACTTTTTCGTGTTTCTACCTAAATTATTTGGAAAATATACCCAAGAATTTTTATGTGAAAATGCACAAACTTTTTCGGATTTTTACCCAAATTATTTTGAAAAAGTATCCAAGAATTTTTAAGTAAAAATGCACTATTTTTTCGTATTTGTACCCAAATTATTTTGAAAAAATACCCAAAATTTTCTAGTTTTTAAAGAATTTTAAGTAAAGTGTTTAAAAAAGATACACAACTTTTTAATTGTTACCATGCAAAAATTTAGAAAAATAATTTTTTCTTTTTTATTTATAATTTGATTTATGAGTAGAATATTAGGAAAAATAGAAATTTATGATTATACATGTAAAATATATTTTATTTTTCATTAAAAATTATTTCAAAATCTTTTTACAATTAGAATATAAAATTTTTACATTTATTTTTAATATATATATATATATATATTATTATAAAATTATTATATACATTGTTGTAAAACTTATATTTAATAATATAGGGTAAGTATTCCAGTTATTGATGGTGCACCAATTGTGCCTTCTTTGAAATTTTTGTTCCTTTATGCCCCTTCTGAGGATTAACATCCAGCAACATGCTGTAAAAAACATTGTTAATGTAATAAAATTTAGGAAAGTAATTTAGTAAATAATGAATTTTAAAATAATAAAATGAATAATTTACCGGTGAACAACATCTAAAGACACAGCCATCCTAGTCGGGTAGTTGTAACCATATACATAGTAGCTGAGAAGAAAAAGAAGGACACCTTTCAGTACATTATTGCTTTTCAAAACAATACTTCCCTCAATTATGACGTAGCAAGTGCACGCTTCATCATATAAGGATGACCCTAAAATATTATTAAAGTAAATTAAAGTCAAGGAATAAATGAAATAAGTATTTTTTAACTAAAAATTAATAAATTTAAGGTACCTGTCACAATTAACGCTGGTCGACTTGAATCTGTAGCAGCACTTTTAATTTCATTTTCTGTTGAAACTGGATCCTAAAAAAATAAATAATATAAATGAGTATTAGAACTGATATATACAGGGTATATATTTAAACTTAATTTAAAATTTAATTTAAAACTTAATCTCTTCATTAATTTTGCTTCCTCGTGGAGGAAGCTATGTAGTCCTTTCGTTTATAAATTTTTTAAAAATGGTGAAAACAAATTTTCCTCTATATAGAAACATGTTATATGAGATCCTGATCAATTGTCCGGATGTATGTATGTGTGTGTGTGTATGTGTGTGTGGATAGTTTTTGTGAACACGATATCTTTAACAGGTTTTAATGGATTTGGGTAAAATTTGGTAGGCTTATTTAACACATTAGTCTCTCAAAAATGACGAGAGGATTTTTAAAAATACCCCAAAAAAAATTTTATCGTCTTTTTTCCAAAAATTTTTTTTTAATTGAAAAAATTTTTAAATCGAAAAATTTAAGGTAATATATAATATAATCGTCTTCTTTATGTCAAGATGAATCGATTGATATATATAAAGTATAGATTTGATTGAAATTTAAAGAATTAATGAAAGTTAAAAAATCAAAAATTCTCATTTTAGCTAAAAAATGGTGTGTTTATTTAAATTCATGTTTATATATGAAATAATTTTATTCCCTGCATTAAAACGAATCGATTCGTATATATAAAGTTTATGTTACACTCAAAATTAATTAAAATTTTCTTTATTTTTCAAAAAATTTAATTAATTTAAAACATTTTTAACTCGAAATTTTTAAAATCAATCAATTGAATTGGACAAATTCATTGCTTCCTTCACGAGGAAGCGAATTTTTTGCTTCAAACAATGAGGAAGCATAATGTTTATGAAATATACATAAAGGACCCCCTCCTTGTTTCACTTGTTTAATCTATTATTCTATTATTTAATTAATTATTAATGTGACATGTTTATTGATAAAACTTACCTAAATATGTGTATATTATCCTGGAATGTTAAAAACTTCAATATAATTTCTACACTGTCACCGAATTTACTTGCGTTTCACGCGCTGTTCAAGATCCTTCAAGATCGTCTCTCGCAAATGCTAGAGAGCAACTGACACTTGAGAAGCCTTCCTGTGAAAATGTCCTGGAAAATATTTCGAATAGTCTGTATTTTGTACTATCCAAAAATTTTCACAAAGTTTCAGTATGAACAAATCTATATGAAAAAACGAGTACATGAAACGCATAAAATAGACCCGTTCGTATCGAGAAACTCTGAGAGCCGGCCGGCCTAAGCCAAACCATATGTGACAATCCTGTCAGAAAAAAATAAAATATTTAAAAGATCATAAATCTTTGCTGTAGAAATAAATAAATTCTTTATATTTATTTCGAAATATATTTTTTAAGTTAAATTTTAAAATGAAAAAAAATATAAAATATATTATATTAATATGTATATAAGTATATTTTAAAATTTAATAATTAGTTAATTAATTATTTTAGATGTATAAGTATATTTTAAATTTTAATAATTATTTATTAAGATTTTAAAAGTGCATTAATTAACTGAAAAATTAACAACTAAAAACTTTAGCAATAAAAAAACACAAGAGAACATTACTTAAATTAATAATAAAATTTTTTTTAATATATATTCCATAAATTTTTATAAAAATATAAAAATTTCTTAAAGTTTTAGGGTAACAAATTTAAAAAAAAAGTTTTCCAAATAGAGTGGTAATGCACAAGTTTGGAATAATTACTAAAATTTTTGTGAAAATTGCATTACCTATAAGAATAGAAAAATTTCCTGAAAAATTACCAAAAAAATTTTTTAAATTATTAGAGTAATAACACATAAGTTTCGTAGAATTACCAAAATTTTGGAAAGAATTCTTTACCCAGTAAAATTGAAAAATTTCCTAAGAAATTAGCAAAAAAATTTTTGGAAATAATTAGGATAATAATAAACAATTTTTGTAGAATTTCCAAAACTTTTAGGAAAACTCTTTTACCAACAAAAATTGAAAAATTTCCTAAGTAATTACCCAAAGTTTTAGAAAATTTTCCAAATCATTGGGGTAAAAATGAACAAATTTGGTAAAGTTACAAAAATACTTGGGGAAAATTACTTTACCTACAAAAATTGGTAATTATACACAAGAAATAATAGGCACAAAATACAATTACCACCCCAGCTGATATTCATCATAAATTGGTCTTTGTTCTTTGCAGTTACATTTATTTTCTTCTCAGAACTTAAAACAGTTATTTTTTGTTATAATTCTAGTCTAAAAAATATTTAACATTCTTAATTCAGTAAAGATCTTGGTAATCGAAAGTGGCAATCTCATTTTCAAATATGGTGGGAGGCCATCGTACAAAAATAATTGTGAATAAGAGTTTTAGGAACGAGGATCCCTGGAGTCTCGTTAGATCTTTATTGACTAAAAAATTTTCAAATCTTTTTAATAATTGTTTTCTGGTTTTTCTCAAAAGATCATCAGAAAAAGAATTACAAATCTCCTCAGCCCCTATGCCTACAAATAATATAGTTTTAACTTGATAGGCCGAATTATATCTCACATAAATTTCTTTATTAGAATCAGCTAAGAACTTAATTCTCTCAAAACAAATTCTCTGGTAACGGTCTTCGATCATATCATAAATTCTTTCTAAAGGATTTCTCGCTTAAACAATTTAACAGTTCGTCTGTAAACGTTTTTTCGGCACATTCCGTCTGTAAACGTGGGTCATTAACGTTCCACGGTGTTTTTAATGTGTTAATGTGCTCAAAAAAATTCATGTTACTTTTTACAACCCTCAACTTCTTATATTAATCATAAAAATATTTTTAAAAATTATTGTTGCATTTATTAGGGTTCCGTACTCGGTTCGGAACCCTATTAATATCGGTTTTTTTGAAATCGTGTACCCCCCCCTAGCGGCCACACAAATTTATCTGGAGGGCTGAAAATTAGTACACATATGTATTTTCGCGTGTAGATTACAGGAAAAATATAGCGAACTTGATTGGAATTGATTAACATAGCGTTGTCAAGGAAAAACCATGAATTTTTACGAAAAATGCCTAAAAATGACTATGTACCCCCCCCCCCTAGCGACCACATCTTTTGACATAAAGAGCTCAAATTTCGTACACTTATGTATTTTTACGTGAAAATTACAGGAAAAATATAGCGAACTTGATTCGGATCAATTTACATAGCGTTGTCAAGGAAAAATCAAAAATTTCGAAAAAAATGATTTATTCTCCCTAGCGCACACAATATTCAACCCAGACAGTTCATATTTAGTTGCATTTATTTTTTATAAACAAATGGAGAAATTCAGTAAAAAACAGCGATTCATTAAAAAATTATAAATTTTTGAAAAAATAATATATCTGACCGTTCTAAATGGGAAATTAAAGGTTAATTACGTGTTTTGCAAAAAAAAAACATTTTTATTTTATTCATTTTATTATAAATGCTTAAGTTTGGATAGGTAAAATAGTCCATAAATCATGTATTATGCATTGGTAAAAACACAATTTATTTTTAAAAAGTTACACGGAAAAAATTTCGAGACGTCGGACGTGCCGATGTTAATGTAAACCTACAGTACATTTCATTATGTACGTCTGCCATGCCAGTTTGGCACAAACGCTGTACATAAGGTAAGGCATATACACAAAAGTGGCACAGATGGCGTGAAAAATGAATGTACTGCAGGTTTACATTGACACGTCTGACGTCTCGAAATTTTTTCCGTGCATCAAATTATTATTATTTTATCTTATTATATTATCTTAACGCTTTAGTCGTTTATACATGTTTATAAAAAAATTTATCTGACTGAAAAAAATTTAATTATGCAAAAATCACGATGAAACAAAAAAAAATTGGGTGCAGTTCCGAATAGCACATACCTCTGATTTCGATAAAACTTGGTATCCCTACGTAATTTGGTGCGCTGATTACGAAAATCATAGTGAAAATTGGCGGAAATTTAATTATCATGGTAAAAACCATAAAAAACACCATAAAATCATGGTTTTTTGCGTTTTATTCTTAAAAAACACAAAATTTCAAAAAAAATTTTAAACGAAAGTTGTAGCTCTCATAAAAATACAACTTTTATGTTTTATACATTTTTCCATAAAAATGAATATTTAATGTAAAAAATGCAAAAAACCTCTAAAATACAATGAAAATTACGGAAACTGATATTATAACCCAAGGAAGGGCGAACAATCTGATTTCATATTAACTTTAAAATTTTTTATTAAATAAAGGTTTAAGTTAGCCCTGAAAAGGGCTGATTGATAAATTGTTAGCCATAAAAAGGGCTGATTGGCAGATTTTAACCATGAAAAGTACTGATCGAAAACGGGTTTGTTCTGAAAAAAGCTGATTGAAAAATTGTTAACCTTGAAAAGGCCTTATGGGTAATTTGTTAATCATGTAAATTACTGACTCACTTGTTAGCCCTGAAAAGGGCTGATTGGTAGTTTATTGATCATGTAAAGTACTGACTCACTTTTTAGCCCTAAAAAGGGCTGATAGAAAAAATGTTAGTCCTAAAAAAGGCTGATTGTTTCTGATAAATCAGTTTATGTGGCCTGGATAACAGAATTTAATGTCCTTTAATAACTGAGAGAAGGGATCTATTTCTAGTTTTTTAATTCGTCGACGCCAAAGAAATTCGCATAAATGATCAGCTAAGTTGTTCTTATGAACACCGCCGCGACTGAGAGATCGTCTCATCCAGCGCCAAGAAGACTCTATGTTTTGTGTGTGAGCTCCTGTTTCGTGGTTAACAAATTCTTCGGAATGGTTAACAGTTTTGTGGACATAACCTTCATTTTCCAGGTTTATGTAACCCTTCCAGCAATCGGTATGGATCTCTGTCCCGACAGCAACGTGCTTTTTAATCAAATCAATTAACGTAGTTTGATCACGTCTGTTGTCAGGACAGATTTCCAACCGATATTTGGAAGGATGTCCCCTGTGGATCATTCCCAAGATCCAAGAACCTTCAACTACACGACCTCTCTGATATTTTCGACGTCCGATCTTACATTCGTCGATTTCAACTATTTCACCGATGCCTCCAATTTTTCCCTCTTCTTCCAGTTGCTGATCAAGTGCAACCATGCAAATTTCTCGACAGAAAGAGAATCGATCAGCAACTGTCTCTCGTGACAATTGCTGACCTTCGATTATACTTGATTCTCTTAAAGTCTGCTCAAAACTAAAATTGATCGCAAAGCAATACGTTATCAAAATGCAAGATGCTGCAGAAATATGGGTATTCTTAAACCACGTGTTCTCTGCAACACTCACATTGTGATTATATTTATTTTTTTTTGGCACACGAATTGACCACATTGGTATTTATCCTCGTACAATTTCATATTTTTTTGGTGCTTAGTACAATACCTTTCGGATGGTATGAGCTCAAAATCCCGCAGCCATTGAAGTGTTCTTCCGCGATTTTGCAAAATTGAACTCAATTTGAAAATATTCCAGGTCTTGTCCATTGCTGCACTCTAAATAAAAGTATACGCTAAGATCAAGCGAAATAGGAAATATAATTAATATAAAGAATAACTTATTCAAAGATATAAATTATATTACACTGCAAAACCCGAATAATCAGAGGATTCAACTCAAAAGAAATGTGCTTTTAATTTAAAATCAACCAGTATCTTATCCAAATGATATTCTTTTACATCGATAAATAAAACGTTAATTCAATAATCAATTATTGTAATGCTCTGGCTTGAAAGAACCTTTCGAAGCTAATAAAAAAATACTTTCGGTCATATCCAACCAAAAACACCATGATAATGAAAACCTATACAACAGTCATGGTTAGACATATTATTTGACTCGCATATAGTATCATATTCACCATTACTCAGGATCCAACGAATTCCGCAAAATACTTTCGGCCATATCCACCCCCTCTCGCCAAGGTTTTTTTAAAAAGAAAAGCGAGCAGTACCTTACGCGGCCGAAGGCCGTGTTTACTATTTTGCGTTTACCGCTGCTGTAGACTCCACCCCACAATTTCTGCAAATTACTTTCGGACACATCCACCCCCTCTCGCCAAGATTTCTTAAAAAGAGAAGCGAGCAGTACCTTCCGCGGCCGAAGGCCGTGTTTACTATTTTGCGTTTTTCTCGAAAAATAATGACTTTTGGTAAAAAATGCATAAAACATGAAATGTGTGTTTTTTAGAGATCTACAACTTTCGTCTAAAACTTTTTTCGAAGTTTTTTGTTTTTTACGAGATAATCGAAAAAAACCATGATTTTATGGTGTTTTTTATGGTTTTTACCATGATAATTAAATTTCCGCCAATTTTCACTATGATTTTCGTAATCAGCGCACCAAAATTACGTAGGGATACTAAGTTTTATTGAAATCGGAGGTATGTGCTATTCGGAACTATATCCACAAACTTTATTAGCATAGACAAGTTTCATGGTAAAAAGACATACGATTGTACTATAATTACTCAAATTTCATGTCTATATAGCATATAAAATTTCTGTGCATTAAATGTGAACCTTTCTATACTATAAAAGGCAGGTTTTTCTCTCCGTGTACATAATTTTAATTAAAAAATTTTTTTATATATAACTCGTATACACTTTTATTGTATGCAGTTTAATTTTGCGCAACTTCAACCGTCCACAAATTTTTTCAAAATTTTACTAATTTAACTTGTATGCAGTTCCAGTATCCACCAGTGGTGGATCAACTGCGAGAAAAATGGTCATTTGTGTTTACACGTTTGTAAGTAAATGAACCGCAAGTGTCGGTAATTGTTAAGAAAGCTATACAGATCAATATTACAATTTAAAAAAATTTTTAAATTCATCGCGAAGGAAGCAGGACAACAATTACTAAAGTGGTGACAGAAAACAAGAGTTTTCCTTAGCATGTAAGTTAAGAGTATATTTGGAATAGAAAGCTTTGGAGACATTTTAGGACAATTTTTAATTCTTTTCACAATACGAGGCATTTTGTTTCATCCCCATAGAGCCCTGAGAACAATATTTACGTCTGTAAGTAGCGCGTGTCCATTGTTTTGGGGTGATCCACGACTGGAACCAAAAAAGTAACAAAATCTAGTGGTGGATCAGTCCTACTTTTCGCCTGTTGACGCATTGTGGACGCTCCACATTATTAACATAAAATTAAATTTTGTTTAATTGAAAATTTTATGAATTAAATTTTGTTTAATTAAATTAAATTAAATTTTCTTCTAAAATTTTTAACATAAATTCAAATTTTAGTTTTGTTTAATTAAAAAATTTGTGAATTTAATTTTTTTTTAAATTTTTAACGTTAATTTAACTTTTAGTTTTGTTTTATTGACAATTTTATGAGTTAAATTTTAGTTAACACTAATTCAAATGTTTATTAATTGTTAACACCTGATTTCAAATTGTTAAATTTTTGTTGAATTAAAATACCCAGAATTAATAAATGTTATTTATCATTGAAACTGAAGCTTTAAGAGTTTCTATTTATTTATTAGCAAAAATTCTAATAAAAAGATGATTAATTAACATTTAGTCACATTATACCTATAGAAATGAAAGAGGAGGGGATATGGATAGGAAAGTGAATTTGAAAATCTGTCCGTAAAGCCTTATAAAAGTTGCAAAACGTCTCAGTCTCGTAATTTTGAAATGCAATGTTTTTTAGTATGATTTTTTAAGTGATCCACCACTGGAGCAATCTATAACCATGACTGGTGCAAACAGTGATCCAGAATAGGATCATTGACAAATTATCTTTGATGGAGCATTAAAGTAAATGTAGGTGTCAAAATCAAGTTTAACCTTAAAGGAAATGTCTATTGGAACTATCTGGTCCATAATACTATAAAGAATAACCTCGAATTTGTCTAAAAGCAACCTATACAGAACTTCAAAGTCAAAATAAGAAAGTTAAGGGGCTTAACTGATCCACCACTGGTGCAGTTGCCCTATAAACATTTGAGAATACACAATTTTTTAGCTAAAATGTGAATTTTTGATTTTTTAACTTTCATTAATTCTTTAAATTTAAATCAAATGTATACTTCACATATGGGTAATTCTCCGCGTAGCGCACGATTTGGTGTCTGAAACTTTAAAAAAAATTTTTTATCGAAATGATAAATATCAATATGTATTTTTGAAGATGAAGTGTCAAGAAATAAATATCCATGGTGGGCCGGACAAATTGTTTATAATTATATACAAAAATATATATAGCGCGAACGACAATTAAAAATTTTTATTTCGGTAATTTATGGAAATTTATGCGGTAATTTATAGAAATTTTGTCTAACATTCATAAAAATATGTAAAACATAAATCACAATTTAAAATTTTAATTTTGGTAATTTATGGAAATTTATGCGGTAAATTATGGAAATTTATGTGGTAATTTATGGACATTTATGTAATTCTTTATTACTGATCTAAAGTTCAATGTTTAAAACTTTTTTTGCTTCACATTTTATGTGGACTTATAGACACTCGAGTGATACACGCCGTTCAATGGAGAAAAAGCCTTACCATGATGATGAGGCAAGACCATGACGCACAAGAAAAACTGATTTTTTCAACAATTTTCAATCTGTTTCATATGCATGTTATTTATATTCACTGAACTAATACTACTACACTTCAGTTGACATAAAATATAAATAATTATTAATTTTATTGAAAAATATTTGAAGGCCAGACCATGACGATTCTGTGATTCCCTATGCACATTTGATGCTTTTAATGTGTGAAAAACAAAAATATTAATTCTGAAAGCAGTTTCTCTCTTAGTAATTCACTTAGGAGAGCTTATAGTTGCTTTTAACTAATGGTGAGTGAAGTTTCGAATTTATTTTTATGTAAAAAAATGCTATTTTATAAAAAGGCCAGACCATGCCGCAAAAACGAGGGACAAGAATTAACATCAAAAAAATAAAAAAAAAAATTTTTCACAAATGATTTTTTTTACAATTCTACTAACATAAACAATACGAAACTATCAATAGTTTTTATATTGATTACTGTATTTTACTAAAAATAACATTTTTTTATATAAAAGTGATACTGGGGACAGGTCATACCATGACGTTTTGGCACCTTAACCCATTAACGACCACCAAGACGAACAATTTACCTTCAATTAGCAGCTGTTATTTTATATGAAAAAATAATTTCAAAAATTCAGGATAGCCCATTTCTAACGTAAAATTTATCGCTCTTTTCGATTCTGAAGTCCAAATTTAAATATAATTAAATCCTTAATATTTATAACAATTTTATTGCAAAAAAACATGTTTTTCTGCAAAAAAATTTTTATTCAAAAAATATTTTGACATGGAAAACGACAATTAATTTCCTCCGGAACCCAAAATATCGCGTCCTCGAATACCCAGCTACAAAACTATATAGTTGCGAATTTTAAAATATAAGATGGCGGACGACAAAATGGCGATTTTCCAATAAAAAAGACTTAAAAAATACTATTTTGCAAAAAATAATATATTGATGAATTATTTTTATTTCTGCACCATATACTTATATTTTTTGGGTCACAAAACACGAATACGGTATAAGTTTTCAAACATTCAAAATGGCGGATCCAATATGGCGGACAATTTTTTCAAAAACTCAATGGATTTATCTGAAATTTGTTACTCGGGGGTTTTTGGGGTCGCCGGTTACGAATCTGAAGTTACTTTTCAATAATTCAACATGGCGGATCCGAAATAGCCTACAAATTTTAAACCCTGCAGAAAATCCTTTAAAGTACGCGTCTTTTTAGAAATTTTTATAAAAAATGTTAAACAATTGGATTATTTCAGTACTCCTTTGACGGTAGAAATGGTGAAATTTTATGGTCACACAGTAATAAAATAGTAGATCAGTAATAAAAAATGTGTTCGATTTAAATATAAAGTGAAGTAATTCGAAATCAACGACCCCAAAAACTCAATAAGTATTGATTTTCAAGCAAATTCGATGAATTTTAAAATTTGTAGGCTATTTTGGATCCGCCATTTTTAATTATTGAAAAGTAACTTCAGATTCGTAACCAGCGACTCTAAGAAACCCCGATTAACAAATTTCAGATAAATCCATTGAGTTTTTGAAAAAATTGTCCGCTATATTGGATCCGCCATTTTGAATTTTTGAAAACTTATACCGTATTTGTGTTTAGTGACCCAAAAAACATAAGTATATGGTGCAGAAATAAAAATAATTCATCAATATATTATTTTTTGCAAAATAGTATTTTTAAAATTTTTTTTAGTGGAAAATCGCCATTTTGTCGTCCGCCATCTTAAATTTTGAAATTCGCAACTATATAGTTTTGTAGCTGGGTATTCGAGGACGCGATATTTTGGGTTCCGGAGCTAATTAACTGTCGTTTTCCATGTCAAAATATTTTTTGAATAAAAATTTTTTTGCAGAAAATCATATTTTTTTGCAATAAAATTGTTATAAATATTAAGGATTTAATTATAATTAAATTTGGACTTCAGAATCGAAAAGAGCGATAAATTTTACGTTAGAAATGGGCTATCCTGAATTTTTGAAATTATTTTTTCATATAAAATAACAGCTGCTAATTGAAGGTAAATTTTTCGTCCTGGCGGTCGTTAATGGGTTAAAACAGCTTTTTAAGTAAAAATATAAACTTTTAATTAAAAACGACTATGGACTTTTGTTTGTAAACATAGAAATTAGTATTTCCCATTGGATTTATTGCAATATGTGCAATTGATTTTTTAAAAAATACGAGGGACATTAAGTTGTGCGCTACGCGGAGAATCACCCATATACCAATCGATTCGTTTTCATGCAAGGAATAAAATTATTTCATATGTACACTTGAATTTAGAAAAAACACAAAATTTTATAACTAAAATGTGAATTTTTGATTTTTTAACTTTTATTAATTCTTTAAATTTATATCAAATCTATACTTTATATATACCAATCGATTTGTCTTGACGTAAGGAATACGATTTTATTATATAGGTATCACCTTAAATTTTGCTATTTTAAAAAAATTTTTGATTAAAAAAAAATTTTTTGGAAAAAAGACGATAAATTTTTTTTTTTGTATTTTTAAAAATCCTTTCGTCCATTTTGAGATATTAATGTGATAAATAAGCCTACCAAATTTTACCCAAATCCATTAGAACCTGTTAACGTTATAGTGTTCCCAAAGAAGGGTCCACACATACATACATCCGGACAATTGATCAGGATCTCATATAACATGTTTCTACATGGAGAGAAAAATCTAGCTTTAATAGCATGAAAATGATTCCTACCATTAAAGCATGAATTTTTTCTACAAAGAAAGCAAAAATTCATACGTTCTTATTGTTAGTATGTTTGAGAAACATGCCTTCGTAGTATGAGTTCAATACTTTAAATTCATAAGCGCCACGCGTAAATTGTATTGTATTGTACATTGTACTCTTGCAATAGTAGTAGGTTTCAGTTTCATACGATTTACGCGTGGCGCTTATGCATTTAAAGTATTAAATACATAGTACGAAAGCATGTTTCTCAAACCTTTTAAGCATGGGCACCAATCATACTAATAACGTATGAATTCTTACTAATATTACTAAAATTTATCTACTATAATAACATGGAAAAGATTCATGCGTTAATTGTGGGACTTACAATGTATAGAAGTTGCCACATTAGTTTGGGAAATTAAGAAATATATGAATATCATAAAGGCAATTCAGGTGGTTGAACCGATCACGCCACCAATAAAATGCAAGTTTGCTAAAACTTGCATGGGAACAACGAGGTGTTGATTGCAAAATCAACCCTCCCACTACTTAAAATTATATACAAACAGTATGTGATCGTTGCCACCGAATTCAACTAATTCTACTAATTTATTTGAAAGCAAGAATTGTACTGTATTTTGGATTGAAAATCTACCTACTAATTATTATATTAGAATTCTGTGTATTTGAAAACTGTTTTTTAATTGAAAATGCTCTACAGAAAATCAATTCTTAAAAAGAAGATGTTTATTATTAAAACAAAATCTTTAAATATTGCAAGACAAATATTTGAACTATAAATTTTGAACAATAAATAATACCTTTTCCAAGAATTATTAAAACTCCACAAATTTCATTTAGTTTGGCGTACTTAAAAACTTGTTTCGCAACGGGTGGCTAAGTTTTAGAAAACAACGAGCATTGTTGTCCTGATAGTTCAAAATCGAGCAAGATCTAAAAAAATTAATATTTTTAATTAATTTAATTTTGACTTTATTTTTCATATGTAATTTACTTTATATTTAATACTGACTAGTTCCATTCCAATTTGTGCCTTCAGCACTGCATAGTTAGTAAAGTATTCTGCAATCGACATCCCTCTATTTCTAGTATCGACCGTATCCCGCCATAATTGTTTTAAATTACTTGAACTAGGTGTTGCAATTTAAATTTTTTTCATCTGATGCAGATATTGTTTTATCTGCATTAGATTTACCAGTAAACGGTTCGTCTTTAGTGAGCTTCTTTTTCAAATTTACGTATTTGTTATACAGTTTTCCAGTAGCGTGAGGTTTATTTTTCTCACAGCAGCCTGGACTGTAATAGACTTCGGTTGTTTCATTCCTAAAAACGTTGACAATTTCATTTGTCCAAAATTCAAATTTATCACGGCTAATTCTAAAAATAAAAATAAATATTTTTTTTAAACAAAAAATAACAAAACAGGTTTTTCAGTGTAAAATAAAAGTTATTAATTTAAAAAATAAGAAAAGAAATTATAATAAAATCTTATTTATTAGTTACTAAAATTCGTACTTCAAAGACTGACAACTGGTAATCAATAATAAGATTGCATAATTAGGTGAGACCACTCAGCGGCGCCACATTCGAAAATTTGAAAATCCTTATCACCATATTTTTTTGCTCTTTTTTTGCTATTTTTAGCCGAAGAGAACAATTTTTTTGCTCCAACTGTTTCCAAGATAGAAGGACCGCGCTAGCTTGCGGTCAACTCAGCGCGGTTTGCACTAAAACATGGTTTTTCTGCATATTCCACTACACCATATTTTTTTGCTTTTTTTTGCTATCAAATGAGATATAAATCGATTTTCCAAATGCAACCCTTCAACAAAAATCAAACCTTGGAAATTTTTTTTTTTCAAATTAGTTTTTTGCTCATTGCATTATTGTTTAACAAGACATAAACATTCACCCTATCAACTCTGGATTTTTTTGCTCTTCGATTTATTGTTCAACAAGATATAAACTTTCACCCTATCAACTCTGGATTTATTTGCTCTTCAAATTATTGTTTAACAAGACATAAACTTTCACCCTATCAACTCTGGATTTTTTTGCTCTTCGAATTATTGTTTAAAAAGACAAATACTTTCACCCTATCAACTCTGGATTTTTTTGCTCTACGAATTATTGTTTAACAAGACATATACTATCACCCTATCAACTCTGGATTTTTTTGCTCTTCGAATTATTGTTCAACAAGACATAAACTATCAGCCTATCAATTCTGGATTTTTTTGCTCTTCGAATTATTGTTTAACAAGACATAAACTATCAGCCTATCAACTCTGGATTTTTTTGCTCTTCGAATTATTGTTTAACAAGACATAAACTTTCACCCTATCAACTCTGGATTTTTTTGCTCTTCGAATTATTGTTTAAAAAGACAAATACTTTCAGCCTATCAACTCTGGATTTTTTTGCTCTTCGAATTATTGGTTAACAAGAATTATACTACCACCCTATCAACTCTGGATTTTTTTGCTCTTCGAATTATTGTTTAACAAGACATAAACTATCAGCCTATCAACTCTGGATTTTTTTGCTCTTCGAATTATTGTTTAACAAGACATAAACTATCAGCCTATCAACTCTGGATCTTTTTGCTCTTCGAATTATTGTTTAACAAGACATATACTATCACCCTATCAACTCTGGATTTTTTTGCTCTTCGAATTATTGTTTAACAAGAGATATACTATCACCCTATCAACTCTGGATTTTTTTGCTCTTCGAATTATTGTTTAACAAGACATAAACATTCACCCTATCAACTCTGGATTTTTTTGCTCTTCGATTTATTGTTTAACAAGACATAAACTATCAGCCTATCAACTCTGGATCTTTTTGCTCTTCGAATTATTGTTTAACAAGACATAAACTATCAGCCTATCAACTCTGTATTTTTTTGCTCTTCAAATTATTGTTTAACAAGACATAAACTATCAGCCTATCAACTCTGGATTTTTTTGCTCTTCGAATTATTGTTTAACAAGACATAAACTATCAGCCTATCAACTCTGGATCTTTTTGCTCTTCGAATTATTGTTTAACAAGACATAAACTATCAGCGTATCAACTCTGGATTTTTTTGCTCTTCGAATTATTGTTTAACAAGACATAAACTATCAGCCTATCAACTCTGGATTTTTTTGCTCTTCGAATTATTGTTTAACAAGACAATAACTTTAACCCTATGTAGTATAGATTTTTTTGCTCTTCGAATTATTGTTTAACAAGACATAAACTTTCACCCTATCAACTCCGGATTTTTTTGCTCTTCGAATTATTGTTCAACAAGATATAAACTTTCACCCTATCAACTCTGGATTTTTTTGCTCTTCAAATTATTGTTTAACAAGACATAAACTTTCACCCTATCAACTCTGGATTTTTTTGCTCTTCGAATTATTGTTTAAAAAGACAAATACTTTCACCCTATCAACTCTGGATTTTTTTGCTCTACGAATTATTGTTTAACAAGACATAAACTTTCACCCTATCAACTCTGGATTTTTTTGCTCTTCGAATTATTGTTCAACAAGACATAAACTTTCACCCTATGTAGTCTGGATTTTTTTGCTCTTTGAATTATTGTTTAACAAGAATTATACTATCACCCTATCAACTCTGGATTTTTTTGCTCTTCGAATTATTGTTTAACAAGACATAAACTTTCACCCTATCAACTCTGGATTTTTTTGCTCTTCGAATTATTGTTTAAAAAGACAAATACTTTCACCCTATCAACTCTGGATTTTTTTGCTCTACGAATTATTGTTTAAAAAGCCATGTAGTATCACCCTATCAACTCTGGATTTTTTTGCTCTACGAATTATTGTTTAAAAAGACATAAACTTTCACCCTATCAACTCTGGATTTTTTTGCTCTTCGAATTATTGTTTAACAAGAATTATACTATCACCCTATCAACTCTGGATTTTTTTGCTCTTCGAATTATTGTTCAACAAGACATAAACTTTCACCCTATGTAGTCTGGATTTTTTTGCTCTTTGAATTATTGTTGAACAAGAATTATACTATCACCCTATCAACTCTGGATTTTTTTGCTCTTCGAATTATTGTTTAACAAGACATAAACTTTCACCCTATCAACTCTGGATTTTTTTGCTCTTCGAATTATTGTTTAACAAGACATAAACTATCAGCCTATCAACTCTGGATTTTTTTGCTCTTCGAATTATTGTTTAAAAAGACAAATACTTTCACCCTATCAACTCTGGATATTTTGCTCTTCGAATTATTGTTCAACAAGATATAAACTTTCACCCTATAAACTCTGGATTTTTTTGCTCTTCGAATTATTGTTTAACAAGACATAAACTATCAGCCTATCAACTCTGGATTTTTTTGCTCTTCGAATTATTGTTTAACAAGACATAAACTATCAGCCTATCAACTCTGTATTTTTTTGCTCTTCGAATTATTGGTTAACAAGAATTATACTATCACCCTATCAACTCTGGATTTTTTTGCTCTTCGAATTATTGTTTAACAAGACATAAACTATCAGCCTATCAACTATGGATTTTTTTGCTCTTCGAATTATTGTTTAACAAGACATAAACTATCAGCCTATCAACTCTGGTTTTTTTTGCTTTTCGATTTATTGTTTAACAAGACATAAACTATCAGCCTATCAACTCTGGATCTTTTTGCTCTTCGAATTATTGTTTAACAAGACATAAACTATCAGCCTATCAACTCTGTATTTTTTTGCTCTTCGAATTATTGTTTAACAAGACATAAACTATCAGCCAATCAACTCTGGATCTTTTTGCTCTTCGAATTATTGTTTAACAAGACATAAACTATCAGCGTATCAACTCTGGATTTTTTTGCTCTTCGAATTATTGTTTAACAAGACATAAACTATTAGCCTATCAACTCTGGATTTTTTTGCTCTTCGAATTATTGTTTAACAAGAATTATACTATCACCCTATCAACTCTGGATTTTATTGCTCTTCGAATTATTGTTTAACAAGACATAAACTATCAGCCTATCAACTCTGGATTTTTTTGCTCTTCGAATTATTGTTTAACAAGACATAAACTATCAGCCTATCAACTCTGGATTTTTTTGCTCTTCGAATTATTGTTTAACAAGACAATAACTTTAACCCTATGTAGTATGGATTTCTTTGCTCTTCGAATTATTGTTTAACAAGACATAAACTTTCACCCTATCAACTCCGGATTTTTTTGCTCTTCGAATTATTGTTCAACAAGATATAAACTTTGACCCTATCAACTCTGGATTTTTTTGCTCTTCAAATTATTGTTTAACAAGACATAAACTTTCACCCTATCAACTCTGGATTTTTTTGCTCTTCGAATTATTGTTTAAAAAGACAAATACTATCACCCTATCAACTCTGGATTTTTTTGCTCTTCGAATTATTGTTCAACAAGACGTAAACTTTCACCCTATGTAGTCTGGATTTTTTTGCTCTTTGAATTATTGTTTAACAAGAATTATACTATCACCCTATCAACTCTGGATTTTTTTGCTCTTCGAATTATTGTTTAACAAGACATAAACTTTCACCCTATCAACTCTGGATTTTTTTGCTCTTCGAATTATTGTTTAAAAAGACAAATACTTTCACCCTATCAACTCTGGATTTTTTTGCTCTACGAATTATTGTTTAAAAAGCCATGTAGTATCACCCTATCAACTCTGGATTTTTTTGCTCTACGAATTATTGTTTAAAAAGACATAAACTTTCACCCTATCAACTCTGGATTTTTTTGCTCTTCGAATTATTGTTTAACAAGAATTATACTATCACCCTATCAACTCTGGATTTTTTTGCTCTTCGAATTATTGTTCAACAAGACATAAACTTTCACCCTATGTAGTCTGGATTTTTTTGCTCTTTGAATTATTGTTGAACAAGAATTATACTATCACCCTATCAACTCTGGATTTTTTGGCTCTTCGAATTATTGTTTAACAAGACATAAACTTTCACCCTATCAACTCTGGATTTTTTTGCTCTTCGAATTATTGTTTAACAAGACATAAACTATCAGCCTATCAACTCTGGATTTTTTTGCTCTTCGAATTATTGTTTAACAAGACATAAACTATCAGCCTATCAACTCTGGATTTTTTTGCTCTTCGAATTATTGTTTAACAAGACATAAACTATCAGCCCATCAACTCTGGATCTTTTTGCTCTTCGAATTATTGTTTAACAAGACATAAACTATCAGCGTATCAACTCTGGATTTTTTTGTTCTTCGAATTATTGTTTAACAAGACATAAACTATCAGCCTATCAACTCTGGATTTTTTTGCTCTTCGAATTATTGTTTAACAAGAATTATACTATCACCCTATCAACTCTGGATTTTATTGCTCTTCGAATTATTGTTTAACAAGACATAAACTATCAGCCTATCAACTCTGGATTTTTTTGCTCTTCGAATTATTGTTTAACAAGACAATAACTTTAACCCTATGTAGTATGGATTTCTTTGCTCTTCGAATTATTGTTTAACAAGACATAAACTTTCACCCTATCAACTCCGGATTTTTTTGCTCTTCGAATTATTGTTCAACAAGATATAAACTTTGACCCTATCAACTCTGGATTTTTTTGCTCTTCAAATTATTGTTTAACAAGACATAAACTTTCACCCTATCAACTCTGGATTTTTTTGCTCTTCGAATTATTGTTTAAAAAGACAAATACTTTCACCCTATCAACTCTGGATTTTTTTGCTCTACGAATTATTGTTTAACAAGACATATACTATCACCCTATCAACTCTGGATTTTTTTGCTCTTCGAATTATTGTTCAACAAGACGTAAACTTTCACCCTATGTAGTCTGGATTTTTTTGCTCTTTGAATTATTGTTTAACAAGAATTATACTATCACCCTATCAACTCTGGATTTTTTTGCTCTTCGAATTATTGTTTAACAAGACATAAACTTTCACCCTATCAACTCTGGATTTTTTTGCTCTTCGAATTATTGTTTAAAAAGACAAATACTTTCACCCTATCAACTCTGGATTTTTTTGCTCTACGAATTATTGTTTAAAAAGCCATGTAGTATCACCCTATCAACTCTGGATTTTTTTGCTCTACGAATTATTGTTTAAAAAGACATAAACTTTCACCCTATCAACTCTGGATTTTTTTGCTCTTCGAATTATTGTTTAACAAGAATTATACTATCACCCTATCAACTCTGGATTTTTTTGCTCTTCGAATTATTGTTCAACAAGACATAAACTTTCACCCTATGTAGTCTGGATTTTTTTGCTCTTTGAATTATTGTTGAACAAGAATTATACTATCACCCTATCAACTCTGGATTTTTTGGCTCTTCGAATTATTGTTTAACAAGACATAAACTTTCACCCTATCAACTCTGGATTTTTTTGCTCTTCGAATTATTGTTTAACAAGACATAAACTATCAGCCTATCAACTCTGGATTTTTTTGCTCTTCGAATTATTGTTTAACAAGACATAAACTATCAGCCTATCAACTCTGGATTTTTTTGCTCTTCGAATTATTGTTTAACAAGACATAAACTATCAGCCCATCAACTCTGGATCTTTTTGCTCTTCGAATTATTGTTTAACAAGACATAAACTATCAGCGTATCAACTCTGGATTTTTTTGTTCTTCGAATTATTGTTTAACAAGACATAAACTATCAGCCTATCAACTCTGGATTTTTTTGCTCTTCGAATTATTGTTTAACAAGAATTATACTATCACCCTATCAACTCTGGATTTTATTGCTCTTCGAATTATTGTTTAACAAGACATAAACTATCAGCCTATCAATTCTGGATTTTTTTGCTCTTCGAATTATTATTTAACAAGACATAAACTATCAGCCTATCAACTCTGGATTTTTTTCCTCTTCGAATTATTGTTTAAAAAGACATAAACTTTCACCCTATCAACTCTGGATTTTTTTGCTCTTTGAATTATTGTTTAAAAAGACAAATACTTTCAGCCTATCAACTCTGGATTTTTTTGCTCTTCGAATTATTGGTTAACAAGAATTATACTACCACCCTATCAACTCTGGATTTTTTTGCTCTTCGAATTATTGTTTAACAAGACATAAACTTTCACCCTATCAACTCCGGATTTTTTTGCTCTTCGAATTATTGTTCAACAAGATATAAACTTTGACCCTATCAACTCTGGATTTTTTTGCTCTTCAAATTATTGTTTAACAAGACATAAACTTTCACCCTATCAACTCTGGATTTTTTTGCTCTTCGAATTATTGTTTAAAAAGACAAATACTTTCACCCTATCAACTCTGGATTTTTTTGCTCTACGAATTATTGTTTAACAAGACATATACTATCACCCTATCAACTCTGGATTTTTTTGCTCTTCGAATTATTGTTCAACAAGACGTAAACTTTCACCCTATGTAGTCTGGATTTTTTTGCTCTTTGAATTATTGTTTAACAAGAATTATACTATCACCCTATCAACTCTGGATTTTTTTGCTCTTCGAATTATTGTTTAACAAGACATAAACTTTCACCCTATCAACTCTGGATTTTTTTGCTCTTCGAATTATTGTTTAAAAAGACAAATACTTTCACCCTATCAACTCTGGATTTTTTTGCTCTACGAATTATTGTTTAAAAAGCCATGTAGTATCACCCTATCAACTCTGGATTTTTTTGCTCTACGAATTATTGTTTAAAAAGACATAAACTTTCACCCTATCAACTCTGGATTTTTTTGCTCTTCGAATTATTGTTTAACAA
This sequence comes from Leptopilina boulardi, assembly GCF_019393585.1. Classification (NCBI taxonomy): domain Eukaryota; kingdom Metazoa; phylum Arthropoda; class Insecta; order Hymenoptera; family Figitidae; genus Leptopilina; species Leptopilina boulardi. Next base: position 34,851 of record NW_026137954.1, on the reverse strand, counting down.
GAATTATACTATCACCCTATCAACTCTGGATTTTTTTGCTCTTCGAATTATTGTTCAACAAGACATAAACTTTCACCCTATGTAGTCTGGATTTTTTTGCTCTTTGAATTATTGTTGAACAAGAATTATACTATCACCCTATCAACTCTGGATTTTTTGGCTCTTCGAATTATTGTTTAACAAGACATAAACTTTCACCCTATCAACTCTGGATTTTTTTGCTCTTCGAATTATTGTTTAACAAGACATAAACTATCAGCCTATCAACTCTGGATTTTTTTGCTCTTCGAATTATTGTTTAACAAGACATAAACTATCAGCCTATCAACTCTGGATTTTTTTGCTCTTCGAATTATTGTTTAACAAGACATAAACTATCAGCCCATCAACTCTGGATCTTTTTGCTCTTCGAATTATTGTTTAACAAGACATAAACTATCAGCGTATCAACTCTGGATTTTTTTGCTCTTCGAATTATTGTTTAACAAGACATAAACTATCAGCCTATCAACTCTGGATTTTTTTGCTCTTCGAATTATTGTTTAACAAGAATTATACTATCACCCTATCAACTCTGGATTTTATTGCTCTTCGAATTATTGTTTAACAAGACATAAACTATCAGCCTATCAACTCTGGATTTTTTTGCTCTTCGAATTATTGTTTAACAAGACAATAACTTTAACCCTATGTAGTATGGATTTCTTTGCTCTTCGAATTATTGTTTAACAAGACATAAACTTTCACCCTATCAACTCCGGATTTTTTTGCTCTTCGAATTATTGTTCAACAAGATATAAACTTTGACCCTATCAACTCTGGATTTTTTTGCTCTTCAAATTATTGTTTAACAAGACATAAACTTTCACCCTATCAACTCTGGATTTTTTTGCTCTTCGAATTATTGTTTAAAAAGACAAATACTTTCACCCTATCAACTCTGGATTTTTTTGCTCTACGAATTATTGTTTAACAAGACATATACTATCACCCTATCAACTCTGGATTTTTTTGCTCTTCGAATTATTGTTCAACAAGACGTAAACTTTCACCCTATGTAGTCTGGATTTTTTTGCTCTTTGAATTATTGTTTAACAAGAATTATACTATCACCCTATCAACTCTGGATTTTTTTGCTCTTCGAATTATTGTTTAACAAGACATAAACTTTCACCCTATCAACTCTGGATTTTTTTGCTCTTCGAATTATTGTTTAAAAAGACAAATACTTTCACCCTATCAACTCTGGATTTTTTTGCTCTACGAATTATTGTTTAAAAAGCCATGTAGTATCACCCTATCAACTCTGGATTTTTTTGCTCTACGAATTATTGTTTAAAAAGACATAAACTTTCACCCTATCAACTCTGGATTTTTTTGCTCTTCGAATTATTGTTTAACAAGAATTATACTATCACCCTATCAACTCTGGATTTTTTTGCTCTTCGAATTATTGTTCAACAAGACATAAACTTTCACCCTATGTAGTCTGGATTTTTTTGCTCTTTGAATTATTGTTGAACAAGAATTATACTATCACCCTATCAACTCTGGATTTTTTGGCTCTTCGAATTATTGTTTAACAAGACATAAACTTTCACCCTATCAACTCTGGATTTTTTTGCTCTTCGAATTATTGTTTAACAAGACATAAACTATCAGCCTATCAACTCTGGATTTTTTTGCTCTTCGAATTATTGTTTAACAAGACATAAACTATCAGCCTATCAACTCTGGATTTTTTTGCTCTTCGAATTATTGTTTAACAAGACATAAACTATCAGCCCATCAACTCTGGATCTTTTTGCTCTTCGAATTATTGTTTAACAAGACATAAACTATCAGCGTATCAACTCTGGATTTTTTTGTTCTTCGAATTATTGTTTAACAAGACATAAACTATCAGCCTATCAACTCTGGATTTTTTTGCTCTTCGAATTATTGTTTAACAAGAATTATACTATCACCCTATCAACTCTGGATTTTATTGCTCTTCGAATTATTGTTTAACAAGAATTATACTATCACCCTATCAACTCTGGATTTTATTGCTCTTCGAATTATTGTTTAACAAGACATAAACTATCAGCCTATCAACTCTGGATTTTTTTGCTCTTCGAATTATTGTTTAACAAGACAATAACTTTAACCCTATGTAGTATGGATTTCTTTGCTCTTCGAATTATTGTTTAACAAGACATAAACTTTCACCCTATCAACTCCGGATTTTTTTGCTCTTCGAATTATTGTTCAACAAGATATAAACTTTGACCCTATCAACTCTGGATTTTTTTGCTCTTCAAATTATTGTTTAACAAGACATAAACTTTCACCCTATCAACTCTGGATTTTTTTGCTCTTCGAATTATTGTTTAAAAAGACAAATACTTTCACCCTATCAACTCTGGATTTTTTTGCTCTACGAATTATTGTTTAACAAGACATATACTATCACCCTATCAACTCTGGATTTTTTTGCTCTTCGAATTATTGTTCAACAAGACGTAAACTTTCACCCTATGTAGTCTGGATTTTTTTGCTCTTTGAATTATTGTTTAACAAGAATTATACTATCACCCTATCAACTCTGGATTTTTTTGCTCTTCGAATTATTGTTTAACAAGACATAAACTTTCACCCTATCAACTCTGGATTTTTTTGCTCTTCGAATTATTGTTTAAAAAGACAAATACTTTCACCCTATCAACTCTGGATTTTTTTGCTCTACGAATTATTGTTTAAAAAGCCATGTAGTATCACCCTATCAACTCTGGATTTTTTTGCTCTACGAATTATTGTTTAAAAAGACATAAACTTTCACCCTATCAACTCTGGATTTTTTTGCTCTTCGAATTATTGTTTAACAAGAATTATACTATCACCCTATCAACTCTGGATTTTTTTGCTCTTCGAATTATTGTTCAACAAGACATAAACTTTCACCCTATGTAGTCTGGATTTTTTTGCTCTTTGAATTATTGTTGAACAAGAATTATACTATCACCCTATCAACTCTGGATTTTTTGGCTCTTCGAATTATTGTTTAACAAGACATAAACTTTCACCCTATCAACTCTGGATTTTTTTGCTCTTCGAATTATTGTTTAACAAGACATAAACTATCAGCCTATCAACTCTGGATTTTTTTGCTCTTCGAATTATTGTTTAACAAGACATAAACTATCAGCCTATCAACTCTGGATTTTTTTGCTCTTCGAATTATTGTTTAACAAGACATAAACTATCAGCCCATCAACTCTGGATCTTTTTGCTCTTCGAATTATTGTTTAACAAGACATAAACTATCAGCGTATCAACTCTGGATTTTTTTGTTCTTCGAATTATTGTTTAACAAGACATAAACTATCAGCCTATCAACTCTGGATTTTTTTGCTCTTCGAATTATTGTTTAACAAGAATTATACTATCACCCTATCAACTCTGGATTTTATTGCTCTTCGAATTATTGTTTAACAAGACATAAACTATCAGCCTATCAACTCTGGATTTTTTTGCTCTTCGAATTATTGTTTAACAAGACATAAACTATCAGCCTATCAACTCTGGATTTTTTTCCTCTTCGAATTATTGTTTAAAAAGACATAAACTTTCACCCTATCAACTCTGGATTTTTTTGCTCTTCGAATTATTGTTTAAAAAGACAAATACTTTCAGCCTATCAACTCTGGATTTTTTTGCTCTTCGAATTATTGGTTAACAAGAATTATACTACCACCCTATCAACTCTGGATTTTTTTGCTCTTCGAATTATTGTTTAACAAGACATAAACTATCAGCCTATCAACTCTGGATTTTTTTGCTCTTCGAATTATTCTTTAACAAGACATAAACTATCAGCCTATCAACTCTGTATTTTTTTGCTCTTCGAATTATTGTTTAACAAGACATAAACTATCAGCCTATCAACTCTGGATTTTTTTGCTCTTCGAATTATTGTTTAACAAGACATAAACTATCAGCCTATCAACTCTGGATTTTTTTGCTCTTCGAATTATTGTTTAAAAAGACAAATACTTTCACCCTATCAACTCTGGATATTTTGCTCTTCGAATTATTGTTCAACAAGATATAAACTTTCACCCTATAAACTCTGGATTTTTTTGCTCTTCGAATTATTGTTTAACAAGACATAAACTATCAGCCTATCAACTCTGGATTTTTTTGCTCTTCGAATTATTGTTTAACAAGACAATAACTTTCACCCTATGTAGTCTGGATTTTTTTGCTCTTCGAATTATTGTTTAACAAGACATAAACTTTCACCCTATCAACTCCGGATTTTTTTGCTCTTCGAATTATTGTTCAACAAGATATAAACTTTCACCCTATCAACTCTGGATTTTTTTGCTCTTCGAATTATTGTTTAACAAGACATAAACTTTCACCCTATCAACTCTGGATTTTTTTGCTCTTCGAATTATTGTTTAAAAAGACAAATACTTTCACCCTATCAACTCTGGATTTTTTTGCTCTACGAATTATTGTTTAACAAGACATATACTATCACCCTATCAACTCTGGATTTTTTTGCTCTTCGAATTATTGTTCAACAAGACATAAACTTTCACCCTATGTAGTCTGGATTTTTTTGCTCTTTGAATTATTGTTTAACAAGAATTATACTATCACCCTATCAACTCTGGATTTTTTTGCTCTTCGAATTATTGTTTAACAAGACATAAACTTTCACCCTATCAACTCTGGATTTTTTTGCTCTTCGAATTATTGTTTAAAAAGACAAATACTTTCACCCTATCAACTCTGGATTTTTTTGCTCTACGAATTATTGTTTAAAAAGACATAAACTTTCACCCTATCAACTCTGGATTTTTTTGCTCTTCGAATTATTGTTTAAAAAGACAAATACTTTCAGCCTATCAACTCTGGATTTTTTTGCTCTTCGAATTATTGGTTAACAAGAATTATACTACCACCCTATCAACTCTGGATTTTTTTGCTCTTCAAATTATTGTTTAACAAGACATAAACTATCAGCCTATCAACTCTGGATTTTTTTGCTCTTCGAATTATTCTTTAACAAGACATAAACTATCAGCCTATCAACTCTGTATTTTTTTGCTCTTCGAATTATTGTTTAACAAGACATAAACTATCAGCCTATCAACTCTGGATTTTTTTGCTCTTCGAATTATTCTTTAACAAGACATAAACTATCAGCCTATCAACTCTGGATTTTTTTGCTCTTCGAATTATTGTTTAAAAAGACAAATACTTTCACCCTATCAACTCTGGATATTTTGCTCTTCGAATTATTGTTCAACAAGATATAAACTTTCACCCTATAAACTCTGGATTTTTTTGCTCTTCGAATTATTGTTTAACAAGACATAAACTATCAGCCTATCAACTCTGGATTTTTTTGCTCTTCGAATTATTGTTTAACAAGACATAAACTATCAGCCTATCAACTCTGGATTTTTTTGCTCTTCGAATTATTGTTTAACAAGAATTATACTATCACCCTATCAACTCTGGATTTTTTTGCTCTTCGAATTATTGTTTAACAAGACATAAACTATCAGCCTATCAACTCTGGATTTTTTTGCTCTTCGAATTATTGTTTAACAAGACATAAACTATCAGCCTATCAACTCTGGATTTTTTTGCTCTTCGAATTATTGTTTAACAAGACATAAACTATCAGCCTATCAACTCTGGATTTTTTTGCTCTTCAAATTATTGTTTAACAAGACATATACTATCACCCTATCAACTCTGGATTTTTTTGCTCTTCGAATTATTGTTTTACAAGACATATACTATCACCCTATCAACTCTGGATTTTTTTGCTCTTCGAATTATTGTTTAACAAGACATAAACTTTCACCCTATCAACTCTGGATTTTTTTGCTCTTCGAATTATTGTTTAACAAGACATAAACTATCACCCTATCAACTCTGGATTTTTTTGCTCTTCGAATTATTGTTTAACAAGACATAAACTATCAGCCTATCAACTCTGGATTTTTTTGCTCTTCGAATTATTGTTTAACAAGACATAAACTATCAGCCTATCAACTCTGGATTTTTTTGCTCTTCGAATTATTGTTTAACAAGACATAAACTATCAGCCTATCAACTCTGGATTTTTTTGCTCTTCGAATTATTGTTTAACAAGACATAAACTATCAGCCTATCAACTCTGGATTTTTTTGCTCTTCGAATTATTGTTTAACAAGAATTATACTATCACCCTATCAACTCTGGATTTTTTTGCTCTTCGAATTATTGTTTAACAAGACATAAACTATCAGCCTATCAACTCTGGATTTTTTTGCTCTTCGAATTATTGTTTAACAAGACATAAACTATCAGCCTATCAACTCTGGATTTTTTTGCTCTTCGAATTATTGTTTAACAAGACAAAAACTTTCACCCTATAAACTCTGGATTTTTTTGCTCTTCGAATTATTGTTTAACAAGACATAAACTTTCACCCTATCAACTCTGGATTTTTTTGCTCTTCGAATTATTGTTCAACAAGATATAAACTTTCACCCTATCAACTCTGGATTTTTTTGCTCTTCAAATTATTGTTTAACAAGACATAAACTTTCACCCTATCAACTCTGGATTTTTTTGCTCTTCGAATTATTGTTTAAAAAGACAAATACTTTCACCCTATCAACTCTGGATTTTTTTGCTCTACGAATTATTGTTTAACAAGACATATACTATCACCCTATCAACTCTGGATTTTTTTGCTCTTCGAATTATTGTTCAACAAGACATAAACTTTCACCCTATGTAGTCTGGATTTTTTTGCTCTTTGAATTATTGTTTAACAAGAATTATACTATCACCCTATCAACTCTGGATTTTTTTGCTCTTCGAATTATTGTTTAACAAGACATAAACTTTCACCCTATCAACTCTGGATTTTTTTGCTCTTCGAATTATTGTTTAAAAAGACAAATACTTTCACCCTATCAACTCTGGATTTTTTTGCTCTACGAATTATTGTTTAAAAAGCCATGTAGTATCACCCTATCAACTCTGGATTTTTTTGCTCTACGAATTATTGTTTAAAAAGACATAAACTTTCACCCTATCAACTCTGGATTTTTTTGCTCTTCGAATTATTGTTTAACAAGAATTATACTATCACCCTATCAACTCTGGATTTTTTTGCTCTTCGAATTATTGTTCAACAAGACATAAACTTTCACCCTATGTAGTCTGGATTTTTTTGCTCTTTGAATTATTGTTGAACAAGAATTATACTATCACCCTATCAACTCTGGATTTTTTGGCTCTTCGAATTATTGTTTAACAAGACATAAACTTTCACCCTATCAACTCTGGATTTTTTTGCTCTTCGAATTATTGTTTAACAAGACATAAACTATCAGCCTATCAACTCTGGATTTTTTTGCTCTTCGAATTATTGTTTAACAAGACATAAACTATCAGCCTATCAACTCTGGATTTTTTTGCTCTTCGAATTATTGTTTAACAAGACATAAACTATCAGCCCATCAACTCTGGATTTTTTTGCTCTTCGAATTATTGTTTAACAAGACATAAACTATCAGCCTATCAACTCTGGATTTTTTTGCTCTTCGAATTATTGTTTAACAAGACATAAACTATCAGCCTATCAACTCTGGATTTTTTTGCTCTTCGAATTATTGTTTAACAAGAATTATACTATCACCCTATCAACTCTGGATTTTTTTGCTCTTCGAATTATTGTTTAACAAGACATAAACTATCAGCCTATCAACTCTGGATTTTTTTGCTCTTCGAATTATTATTTAACAAGACATAAACTATCAGCCTATCAACTCTGGATTTTTTTGCTCTTCGAATTATTGTTTAAAAAGACATAAACTTTCACCCTATCAACTCTGGATTTTTTTGCTCTTCGAATTATTGTTTAAAAAGACAAATACTTTCAGCCTATCAACTCTGGATTTTTTTGCTCTTCGAATTATTGTTTAACAAGAATTATACTATCACCCTATCAACTCTGGATTTTTTTGCTCTTCGAATTATTGTTTAACAAGACATAAACTATCAGCCTATCAACTCTGGATTTTTTTGCTCTTCGAATTATTGTTTAACAAGACATAAACTATCAGCCTATCAACTCTGGATTTTTTTGCTCTTCGAATTATTGTTTAACAAGACATAAACTATCAGCCTATCAACTCTGGATTTTTTTGCTCTTCGAATTATTGTTTAACAAGACATAAACTATCAGCCTATCAACTCTGGATTTTTTTGCTCTTCGAATTATTGTTTAACAAGACATAAACTATCACCCTATCAACTCTGGATTTTTTTGCTCTTCGAATTATTGTTTAACAAGACATAAACTTTCACCCTATCAACTCTGGATTTTTTTGCTCTTCGAATTATTGTTTAACAAGAATTATACTATCACCCTATCAACTCTGGATTTTTTTGCTCTTCGAATTATTGTTTAACAAGACATAAACTATCACCCTATCAACTCTGGATTTTTTTGCTCTTCGAATTATTGTTTAACAAGACATAAACTATCACCCTATCAACTCTGGATTTTTTTGCTCTTCGAATTATTGTTTAAAAAGACATAAACTTTCACCCTATCAACTCTGGATTTTTTTGCTCTTCGAATTATTGTTTAACAAGACAAATACTTTCACCCTATCAACTCTGGATTTTTTTGCTCTTCGAATTATTGGTTAACAAGAATTATACTACCACCCTATCAACTCTGGATTTTTTTGCTCTTCGAATTATTGTTTAACAAGACATAAACTATCAGCCTATCAACTCTGGATTTTTTTGCTCTTCGAATTATTGTTTAACAAGACATAAACTATCAGCCTATCAACTCTGGATTTTTTTGCTCTTCGAATTATTGTTTAACAAGACATAAACTATCAGCCTATCAACTCTGGATTTTTTTGCTCTTCGAATTATTCTTTAACAAGACATAAACTATCAGCCTATCAACTCTGGATTTTTTTGCTCTTCGAATTATTGTTTAACAAGACATAAACTATCAGCCTATCAACTCTGGATTTTTTTGCTCTTCGAATTATTGTTCAACAAGACATAAACTTTCACCCTATGTAGTCTGGATTTTTTTGCTCTTTGAATTATTGTTGAACAAGAATTATACTATCACCCTATCAACTCTGGATTTTTTTGCTCTTCGAATTATTGTTTAACAAGACATAAACTTTCACCCTATCAACTCTGGATTTTTTTGCTCTTCGAATTATTGTTTAACAAGACATAAACTATCAGCCTATCAACTCTGGATTTTTTTGCTCTTCGAATTATTGTTTAACAAGACATAAACTATCAGCCTATCAACTCTGGATTTTTTTGCTCTTCGAATTATTGTTTAACAAGACATAAACTATCAGCCTATCAACTCTGGATTTTTTTGCTCTTCGAATTATTGTTTAACAAGACATAAACTATCAGCCTATCAACTCTGGATTTTTTTGCTCTTCGAATTATTGTTTAACAAGACATAAACTATCAGCCTATCAACTCTGGATTTTTTTGCTCTTCGAATTATTGTTTAACAAGACATATACTATCACCCTATCAACTCTGGATTTTCTTGCTCTTCGAATTATTGTTTAACAAGACATAAACTATCAGCCTATCAACTCTGGATTTTTTTGCTCTTCGAATTATTGTTTAACAAGACATAAACTATCAGCCTATCAACTCTGGATTTTTTTCCTCTTCGAATTATTGTTTAAAAAGACATAAACATTCACCCTATCAACTCTGGATTTTTTTGCTCTTCGAATTATTGTTTAAAAAGACAAATACTTTCAGCCTATCAACTCTGGATTTTTTTGCTCTTCGAATTATTGGTTAACAAGAATTATACTACCACCCTATCAACTCTGGATTTTTTTGCTCTTCGAATTATTGTTTAACAAGACATAAACTATCAGCCTATCAACTCTGGATTTTTTTGCTCTTCGAATTATTGTTTAACAAGACATAAACTATCAGCCTATCAACTCTGTATTTTTTTGCTCTTCGAATTATTGTTTAACAAGACATAAACTATCAGCCTATCAACTCTGGATTTTTTTGCTCTTCGAATTATTCTTTAACAAGACATAAACTATCAGCCTATCAACTCTGGATTTTTTGCTCTTCGAATTATTGTTTAACAAGACATAAACTATCAGCCTATCAACTCTGGATCTTTTTGCTCTTCGAATTATTGTTTAACAAGACATACACTATCAGCCTATCAACTCTGGATTTTTTTGCTCTTCGAATTATTGTTTAACAAGAATTATACTATCACCCTATCAACTCTGGATTTTTTTGCTCTTCGAATTATTGTTTAACAAGAATTATACTATCACCCTATCAACTCTGGATTTTTTTGCTCTTCGAATTATTGTTTAACAAGACATAAACTTTCACCCTATCTACTCTGGATTTTTTTGCTCTTCGAATTATTGTTTAACAAGAATTATACTATCACCCTATCAACTCTGGATTTTTTTGCTCTTCGAATTATTGTTTAACAAGACATAAACTTTCACCCTATCAACTCTGGATTTTTTTGCTCTTCGAATTATTGTTTAACAAGACATAAACTATCAGCCTATCAACTCTGGATTTTTTTGCTCTTCGAATTATTGTTTAACAAGACATAAACTATCAGCCTATCAACTCTGGATTTTTTTGCTCTTCGAATTATTGTTTAACAAGACATAAACTATCAGCCTATCAACTCTGGATTTTTTTGCTCTTCGAATTATTGTTTAACAAGACATAAACTATCAGCCTATCAACTCTGGATTTTTTTGCTCTTCGAATTATTGTTTAACAAGACATAAACTATCAGCCTATCAACTCTGGATTTTTTTGCTCTTCGAATTATTGTTTAACAAGACATAAACTATCAGCCTATCAACTCTGGATTTTTTTGCTCTTCGAATTATTGTTTAACAAGACATAAACTATCAGCCTATCAACTCTGGATTTTTTTGCTCTTCGAATTATTGTTTAACAAGAATTATACTATCACCCTATCAACTCTGGATTTTTTTGCTCTTCGAATTATTGTTTAACAAGAATTATACTATCACCCTATCAACTCTGGATTTTTTTGCTCTTCGAATTATTGTTCAACAAGACATAAACTTTCACCCTATGTAGTCTGGATTTTTTTGCTCTTTGAATTATTGTTGAACAAGAATTATACTATCACCCTATCAACTCTGGATTTTTTTGCTCTTCGAATTATTGTTTAACAAGACATAAACTTTCACCCTATCAACTCTGGATTTTTTTGCTCTTCGAATTATTGTTTAACAAGACATAAACTATCAGCCTATCAACTCTGGATTTTTTTGCTCTACGAATTATTGTTTAACAAGACATAAACTATCAGCCTATCAACTCTGGATTTTTTTGCTCTTCGAATTATTGTTTAACAAGACATAAACTATCAGCCTATCAACTCTGGATTTTTTTGCTCTTCGAATTATTGTTTAACAAGACATAAACTATCAGCCTATCAACTCTGGATTTTTTTGCTCTTCGAATTATTGTTTAACAAGACATAAACTATCAGCCTATCAACTCTGGATTTTTTTGCTCTTCGAATTATTGTTTAACAAGACATAAACTATCACCCTATCAACTCTGGATTTTTTTGCTCTTCGAATTATTGTTTAAAAAGACAAATACTTTCACCCTATCAACTCTGGATTTTTTTGCTCTACGAATTATTGTTTAAAAAGACATATACTATCACCCTATCAACTCTGGATTTTTTTGCTCTTCGAATTATTGTTTAAAAAGACATAAACTTTCACCCTATCAACTCTGGATTTTTTTGCTCTTCGAATTATTGTTTAACAAGAATTATACTATCACCCTATCAACTCTGGATTTTTTTGCTCTTCGAATTATTGTTCAACAAGACATAAACTTTCACCCTATGTACTCTGGATTTTTTTGCTCTTTGAATTATTGTTGAACAAGAATTATACTATCACCCTATCAACTCTGGATTTTTTTGCTCTTCGAATTATTGTTTAACAAGACATAAACTTTCACCCTATCAACTCTGGATTTTTTTGCTCTTCGAATTATTGTTTAACAAGACATAAACTATCAGCCTATCAACTCTGGATTTTTTTGCTCTTCGAATTATTGTTTAACAAGACATAAACTATCAGCCTATCAACTCTGGATTTTTTTGCTCTTCGAATTATTGTTTAACAAGACATAAACTTTCACCCTATCAACTCTGGATTTTTTTGCTCTTTGAATTATTGTTTAACAAGAATTATACTATCACCCTATCAACTCTGGATTTTTTTGCTCTTCGAATTATTGTTTAACAAGACATAAACTTTCACCCTATCAACTCTGGATTTTTTTGCTCTTCGAATTATTGTTTAACAAGACATAAACTATCAGCCTATCAACTCTGGATTTTTTTGCTCTTCGAATTATTGTTTAACAAGACATAAACTATCAGCCTATCAACTCTGGATTTTTTTGCTCTTCGAATTATTGTTTAACAAGACATAAACTATCAGCCTATCAACTCTGGATTTTTTTGCTCTTCGAATTATTGTTTAACAAGACATAAACTATCAGCCTATCAACTCTGGATTTTTTTGCTCTACGAATTATTGTTTACCAAGACATAAACTATCAGCCTATCAACTCTGGATTTTTTTGCTCTTCGAATTATTGTTTAACAAGACATAAACTATCACCCTATCAACTCTGGATTTTTTTGCTCTTCGAATTATTGTTTAAAAAGACAAATACTTTCACCCTATCAACTCTGGATTTTTTTGCTCTTCGAATTATTGTTTAAAAAGACATATACTATCACCCTATCAACTCTGGATTTTTTTGCTCTTCGAATTATTGTTTAAAAAGACATAAACTTTCACCCTATCAACTCTGGATTTTTTTGCTCTTCGAATTATTGTTTAACAAGAATTATACTATCACCCTATCAACTCTGGATTTTTTTGCTCTTCGAATTATTGTTCAACAAGACATAAACTTTCACCCTATGTAGTCTGGATTTTTTTGCTCTTTGAATTATTGTTGAACAAGAATTATACTATCACCCTATCAACTCTGGATTTTTTTGCTCTTCGAATTATTGTTTAACAAGACATAAACTTTCACCCTATCAACTCTGGATTTTTTTGCTCTTCGAATTATTGTTTAACAAGACATAAACTATCAGCCTATCAACTCTGGATTTTTTTGCTCTACGAATTATTGTTTAACAAGACATAAACTATCAGCCTATAAACTCTGGATTTTTTTGCTCTTTGAATTATTGTTTAACAAGACATAAACTATCAGCCTATCAACTCTGGATTTTTTTGCTCTTCGAATTATTGTTTAACAAGACATAAACTATCACCCTATCAACTCTGGATTTTTTTGCTCTTCGAATTATTGTTTAACAAGACATAAACTTTCACCCTATCAACTCTGGATTTTTTTGCTCTTCGAATTATTGTTTAACAAGACATAAACTATCAGCCTATCAACTCTGGATTTTTTTGCTCTTCGAATTATTGTTTAACAAGACATAAACTATCAGCCTATCAACTCTGGATTTTTTTGCTCTTCGAATTATTGTTTAACAAGACATAAACTATCAGCCTATCAACTCTGGATTTTTTTGCTCTTCGAATTATTGTTTAAAAAGACAAATACTTTCACCCTATCAACTCTGGATTTTTTTGCTCTACGAATTATTGTTTAAAAAGCCATGTACTATCACCCTATCAACTCTGGATTTTTTTGCTCTTCGAATTATTGTTTAACAAGACATAAACTTTCACCCTATCAACTCTGGATTTTTTTGCTCTTCGAATTATTGTTTAACAAGAATTATACTATCACCCTATCAACTCTGGATTTTTTTGCTCTTCGAATTATTGTTTAACAAGACATAAACTTTCACCCTATCAACTCTGGATTTTTTTGCTCTTTGAATTATTGTTTAACAAGAATTATACTATCACCCTATCAACTCTGGATTTTTTTGCTCTTCGAATTATTGTTTAACAAGACATAAACTTTCACCCTATCAACTCTGGATTTTTTTGCTCTTCGAATTATTGTTTAACAAGACATAAACTATCAGCCTATCAACTCTGGATTTTTTTGCTCTTCGAATTATTGTTTAACAAGACATAAACTATCAGCCTATAAACTCTGGATTTTTTTGCTCTTCGAATTATTGTTTAACAAGACATAAACTTTCACCCTATCAACTCTGGATTTTTTTGCTCTTCGAATTATTGTTTAACAAGACATAAACTTTCACCCTATCAACTCTGGATTTTTTTGCTCTTCGAATTATTGTTTAACAAGACATAAACTTTCACCCTATCAACTCTGGATTTTTTTGCTCTTCGAATTATTGTTTAAAAAGACAAATACTTTCACCCTATCAACTCTGGATTTTTTTGCTCTTCGAATTATTGTTTAACAAGACATATACTATCACCCTATCAACTCTGGATTTTTTTGCTCTTCGAATTATTGTTCAACAAGACATAAACTTTCACCCTATGTACTCTGGATTTTTTTGCTCTTCGAATTATTGTTTAACAAGAATTATACTATCACCCTATCAACTCTGGATTTTTTTGCTCTTCGAATTATTGTTTAACAAGACATAAACTTTCACCCTATCAACTCTGGATTTTTTTGCTCTTCGAATTATTGTTTAAAAAGACAAATACTTTCACCCTATCAACTCTGGATTTTTTTGCTCTACGAATTATTGTTTAAAAAGACATGTACTATCACCCTATCAACTCTGGATTTTTTTGCTCTACGAATTATTGTTTAAAAAGACATAAACTTTCACCCTATCAACTCTGGATTTTTTTGCTCTTCGAATTATTGTTTAACAAGAATTATACTATCACCCTATCAACTCTGGATTTTTTTGCTCTTCGAATTATTGTTCAACAAGACATAAACTTTCACCCTATCAACTCTGGATTTTTTTGCTCTTTGAATTATTGTTTAACAAGAATTATACTATCACCCTATCAACTCTGGATTTTTTTGCTCTTCGAATTATTGTTTAACAAGACATAAACTTTCACCCTATCAACTCTGGATTTTTTTGCTCTTCGAATTATTGTTTAACAAGACATAAACTATCAGCCTATCAACTCTGGATTTTTTTGCTCTTCGAATTATTGTTTAACAAGACATAAACTATCAGCCTATCAACTCTGGATTTTTTTGCTCTTCGAATTATTGTTTAACAAGACATAAACTATCACCCTATCAACTCTGGATTTTTTTGCTCTTCGAATTATTGTTCAACAAGACATAAACTTTCACCCTATCAACTCTGGATTTTTTTGCTCTTCGAATTATTGTTTAACAAGACATAAACTATCAGCCTATCAACTCTGGATTTTTTTGCTCTTCGAATTATTGTTTAACAAGACATAAACTATCAGCCTATCAACTCTGGATTTTTTTGCTCTTCGAATTATTGTTTAACAAGACATAAACTATCAGCCTATCAACTCTGGATTTTTTTGCTCTTCGAATTATTGTTTAACAAGACATAAACTTTCACCCTATCAACTCTGGATTTTTTTGCTCTTCGAATTATTGTTTAAAAAGACAAATACTTTCACCCTATCAACTCTGGATTTTTTTGCTCTTCGAATTATTGTTCAACAAGATATAAACTTTCACCCTATCAACTCTGGATTTTTTTGCTCTTCGAATTATTGTTTAACAAGACATAAACTATCAGCCTATCAACTCTGGATTTTTTTGCTCTTCGAATTATTGTTTAAAAAGACAAATACTTTCACCCTATCAACTCTGGATTTTTTTGCTCTTCGAATTATTGTTTAACAAGACATAAACTATCACCCTATCAACTCTGGATTTTTTTGCTCTTCGAATTATTGTTTAACAAGACATAAACTATCAGCCTATAAACTCTGGATTTTTTTGCTCTACGAATTATTGTTTAACAAGACATATACTATCACCCTATCAACTCTGGATTTTTTTGCTCTTCGAATTATTGTTCAACAAGACATAAACTTTCACCCTATCAACTCTGGATTTTTTTGCTCTTCAAATTATTGTTTAACAAGACATAAACTTTCACCCTATCAACTCTTGATTTTTTTGCTCTTCGAATTATTGTTTAAAAAGACAAATACTTTCACCCTATCAACTCTGGATTTTTTTGCTCTTCGAATTATTGTTTAACAAGACATATACTATCACCCTATCAACTCCGGATTTTTTTGCTCTTCGAATTATTGTTCAACAAGACATAAACTTTCACCCTATGTAGTCTGGATTTTTTTGCTCTTCGAATTATTGTTTAACAAGACATAAACTTTCACCCTATCAACTCCGGATTTTTTTGCTCTTCGAATTATTGTTCAACAAGATATAAACTTTCACCCTATCAACTCTGGATTTTTTTGCTCTTCAAATTATTGTTTAACAAGACATACACTATCAGCCTCTCAACTCTGGATTTTTTTGCTCTTCGAATTATTGTTTAACAAGACATAATACTATCACCCTATCAACTCTGGATTTTTTTGCTCTTCGAATTATTGTTTAACAAGAATTATACTATCACCCTATCAACTCTGGATTTTTTTGCTCTTCGAATTATTGTTCAACAAGACATAAACTTTCACCCTATGTAGTCTGGATTTTTTTGCTCTTTGAATTATTGTTGAACAAGAATTATACTATCACCCTATCAACTCTGGATTTTTTTGCTCTTCGAATTATTGTTTAACAAGACATAAACTTTCACCCTATCAACTCTGGATTTTTTTGCTCTTCGAATTATTGTTTAACAAGACATAAACTATCAGCCTATCAACTCTGGATTTTTTTGCTCTACGAATTATTGTTTAACAAGACATAAACTATCAGCCTATCAACTCTGGATTTTTTTGCTCTTCGAATTATTGTTTAACAAGACATAAACTATCAGCCTATCAACTCTGGATTTTTTTGCTCTTCGAATTATTGTTTAACAAGACATAAACTATCAGCCTATCAACTCTGGATTTTTTTGCTCTTCGAATTATTGTTTAACAAGACATAAACTATCACCCTATCAACTCTGGATTTTTTTGCTCTTCGAATTATTGTTTAACAAGACATAAACTATCACCCTATCAACTCTGGATTTTTTTGCTCTTCGAATTATTGTTTAAAAAGACAAATACTTTCACCCTATCAACTCTGGATTTTTTTGCTCTACGAATTATTGTTTAAAAAGACATGTACTATCACCCTATCAACTCTGGATTTTTTTGCTCTACGAATTATTGTTTAAAAAGACATAAACTTTCACCCTATCAACTCTGGATTTTTTTGCTCTTCGAATTATTGTTTAACAAGAATTATACTATCACCCTATCAACTCTGGATTTTTTTGCTCTTCGAATTATTGTTCAACAAGACATAAACTTTCACCCTATGTAGTCTGGATTTTTTTGCTCTTTGAATTATTGTTGAACAAGAATTATACTATCACCCTATCAACTCTGGATTTTTTGGCTCTTCGAATTATTGTTTAACAAGACATAAACTTTCACCCTATCAACTCTGGATTTTTTTGCTCTTCGAATTATTGTTTAACAAGACATAAACTATCAGCCTATCAACTCTGGATTTTTTTGCTCTACGAATTATTGTTTACCAAGACATAAACTATCAGCCTATAAACTCTGAATTTTTTTGCTTTTTGAATTATTGTTTAACAAGACATAAACTATCAGCCTATCAACTCTGGATTTTTTTGCTCTTCGAATTATTGTTTAACAAGACATAAACTATCACCCTATCAACTCTGGATTTTTTTGCTCTTCGAATTATTGTTCAACAAGATATAAACTTTCACCCTATCAACTCTGGATTTTTTTGCTCTTCGAATTATTGTTTAACAAGACATAAACTATCAGCCTATCAACTCTGGATTTTTTTGCTCTTCGAATTATTGTTTAACAAGACATAAACTATCAGCCTATCAACTCTGGATTTTTTTGCTCTTCGAATTATTGTTTAACAAGACATAAACTATCAGCCTATCAACTCTGGATTTTTTTGCTCTTCGAATTATTGTTTAACAAGATATAAACTTTCACCCTATCAACTCTGGATTTTTTTGCTCTTCGAATTATTGTTTAAAAAGACAAATACTTTCACCCTATCAACTCTGGATATTTTGCTCTTCGAATTATTGTTCAACAAGATATAAACTTTCACCCTATAAACTCTGGATTTTTTTGCTCTTCGAATTATTGTTTAACAAGACATAAACTATCAGCCTATCAACTCTGGATTTTTTTGCTCTTCGAATTATTGTTTAAAAAGACAAATACTTTCACCCTATCAACTCTGGATTTTTTTGCTCTACGAATTATTGTTTAACAAGACATATACTATCACCCTATCAACTCTGGATTTTTTTGCTTTTCGAATTATTGTTTAACAAGACATAAACTATCAGCCTATAAACTCTGGATTTTTTTGCTCTACGAATTATTGTTTAACAAGACATATACTATCACCCTATCAACTCTGGATTTTTTTGCTCTTCGAATTATTGTTCAACAAGATATAAACTTTCACCCTATCAACTCTGGATTTTTTTGCTCTTCGAATTATTGTTTAACAAGACATAAACTTTCACCCTATCAACTCTGGATTTTTTTGCTCTTCGAATTATTGTTTAAAAAGACAAATACTTTCACCCTATCAACTCTGGATTTTTTTGCTCTACGAATTATTGTTTAACAAGACATATACTATCACCCTATCAACTCCGGATTTTTTTGCTCTTCGAATTATTGTTCAACAAGACATAAACTTTCACCCTATGTAGTCTGGATTTTTTTGCTCTTCGAATTATTGTTTAACAAGACATAAACTTTCACCCTATCAACTCTGGATTTTTTTGCTCTTCGAATTATTGTTTAACAAGACATAAACTTTCACCCTATCAACTCTGGATTTTTTTGCTCTTCGAATTATTGTTTAACAAGACATACACTATCAGCCTCTCAACTCTGGATTTTTTTGCTCTTCGAATTATTGTTTAACAAGAATTATACTATCACCCTATCAACTCTGGATTTTTTTGCTCTTCGAATTATTGTTCAACAAGACATAAACTTTCACCCTATCTACTCTGGATTTTTTTGCTCTTTGAATTATTGTTTAACAAGAATTATACTATCACCCTATCAACTCTGGATTTTTTTGCTCTTCGAATTATTGTTTAACAAGACATAAACTATCAGCCTATCAACTCTGGATTTTTTTGCTCTTCGAATTATTGTTTACCAAGACATAAACTATCACCCTATCAACTCTGGATTTTTTTGCTCTTCGAATTATTGTTTAACAAGACGTAAACTATCAGCCTATCAACTCTGGATTTTTTTGCTCTACGAATTATTGTTTAACAAGACATATACTATCACCCTATCAACTCTGGATTTTTTTGCTTTTCGAATTATTGTTTAACAAGACATAAACTATCAGCCTATCAACTCTGGATTTTTTTGCTCTTCGAATTATTGTTTAACAAGACATAAACTATCACCCTATCAACTCTGGATTTTTTTGCTCTTCGAATTATTGTTTAACAAGACATAAACTTTCACCCTATCAACTCTGGATTTTTTTGCTCTTCGAATTATTGTTTAACAAGACATAAACTTTCACCCTATCAACTCTGGATTTTTTTGCTCTTCGAATTATTGTTTAACAAGACATAAACTATCAGCCTATCAACTCTGGATTTTTTTGCTCTTCGAATTATTGTTTAACAAGACATAAACTATCAGCCTATCAACTCTGGATTTTTTTGCTCTTCGAATTATTGTTTAACAAGACATAAACTATCAGCCTATCAACTCTGGATTTTTTTGCTCTTCGAATTATTGTTTAACAAGACATAAACTATCACCCTATCAACTCTGGATTTTTTTGCTCTTCGAATTATTGTTTAACAAGACAAATACTTTCACCCTATCAACTCTGGATTTTTTTGCTCTTCGAATTATTGTTTAACAAGACATATACTATCACCCTATCAACTCTGGATTTTTTTGCTCTTCGAATTATTGTTTAACAAGACATAAACTATCAGCCTATCAACTCTGGATTTTTTTGCTCTTCGAATTATTGTTTAACAAGACATATACTATCACCCTATCAACTCTGGATTTTTTTGCTCTTCGAATTATTGTTTAACAAGACATAAACTTTCACCCTATCAACTCTGGATTTTTTTGCTCTTCGAATTATTGTTTAACAAGACGTAAACTATCACCCTATCAACTCTGGATTTTTTTGCTCTTCGAATTATTGTTTAACAAGACGTAAACTATCAGCCTATCAACTCTGGATTTTTTTGCTCTTCGAATTATTGTTTAACAAGACATAAACTATCACCCTATCAACTCTGGATTTTTTTGCTCTTCGAATTATTGTTTAACAAGACATAAACTATCAGCCTATCAACTCTGGATTTTTTTGCTCTACGAATTATTGTTTAACAAGACATATACTATCACCCTATCAACTCTGGATTTTTTTGCTCTTCGAATTATTGTTTAACAAGACATAAACTTTCACCCTATCAACTCTGGATTTTTTTGCTCTTCGAATTATTGTTTAACAAGAATAAACTATCACCCTATCAACTCTGGATTTTTTTGCTCTTCGAATTATTGTTTAACAAGACATAAACTTTCACCCTATCAACTCTGGATTTTTTTGCTCTTCGAATTATTGTTTAACAAGACATAAACTATCACCCTATCAACTCTGGATTTTTTTGCTCTACGAATTATTGTTTAACAAGACATAAACTATCAGCCTATAAACTCTGGATTTTTTTGCTCTTCGAATTATTGTTTAACAAGACATATACTATCAGCCTATAAACTCTGGATTTTTTTGCTCTTCGAATTATTGTTTAACAAGACATATACTATCACCCTATCAACTCTGGATTTTTTTGCTCTTCGAATTATTGTTCAACAAGATATAAACTTTCACCCTATCAACTCTGGATTTTTTTGCTCTTCAAATTATTGTTTAACAAGACATAAACTTTCACCCTATCAACTCTTGATTTTTTTGCTCTTCGAATTATTGTTTAAAAAGACAAATACTTTCACCCTATCAACTCTGGATTTTTTTGCTCTACGAATTATTGTTTAACAAGACATATACTATCACCCTATCAACTCCGGATTTTTTTGCTCTTCGAATTATTGTTCAACAAGACATAAACTTTCACCCTATGTAGTCTGGATTTTTTTGCTCTTCGAATTATTGTTTAACAAGACATAAACTTTCACCCTATCAACTCCGGATTTTTTTGCTCTTCGAATTATTGTTCAACAAGATATAAACTTTCACCCTATCAACTCTGGATTTTTTTGCTCTTCAAATTATTGTTTAACAAGACATACACTATCAGCCTCTCAACTCTGGATTTTTTTGCTCTTCGAATTATTGTTTAACAAGAATTATACTATCACCCTATCAACTCTGGATTTTTTTGCTCTTCGAATTATTGTTCAACAAGACATAAACTTTCACCCTATGTAGTCTGGATTTTTTTGCTCTTTGAATTATTGTTGAACAAGAATTATACTATCACCCTATCAACTCTGGATTTTTTTGCTCTTCGAATTATTGTTTAACAAGACATAAACTTTCACCCTATCAACTCTGGATTTTTTTGCTCTTCGAATTATTGTTTAACAAGACATAAACTATCAGCCTATCAACTCTGGATTTTTTTGCTCTTCGAATTATTGTTTAACAAGACATAAACTATCAGCCTATCAACTCTGGATTTTTTTGCTCTTCGAATTATTGTTTAACAAGACATAAACTATCAGCCTATCAACTCTGGATTTTTTTGCTCTTCGAATTATTGTTTAACAAGACATAAACTATCACCCTATCAACTCTGGATTTTTTTGCTCTTCGAATTATTGTTTAACAAGACATAAACTTTCACCCTATCAACTCTGGATTTTTTTGCTCTTCGAATTATTGTTTAACAAGAATTATACTATCACCCTATCAACTCTGGATTTTTTTGCTCTTCGAATTATTGTTTAACAAGACATAAACTTTCACCCTATCAACTCTGGATTTTTTTGCTCTTCGAATTATTGTTTAACAAGACATAAACTATCAGCCTATCAACTCTGGATTTTTTTGCTCTTCGAATTATTGTTTAACAAGACATAAACTATCAGCCTATCAACTCTGGATTTTTTTGCTCTTCGAATTATTGTTTAACAAGACATAAACTATCAGCCTATCAACTCTGGATTTTTTTGCTCTTCGAATTATTGTTTAACAAGACATAAACTATCACCCTATCAACTCTGGATTTTTTTGCTCTTCGAATTATTGTTTAAAAAGACAAATACTTTCACCCTATCAACTCTGGATTTTTTTGCTCTTCGAATTATTGTTTAACAAGACATAAACTATCACCCTATCAACTCTGGATTTTTTTGCTCTTCGAATTATTGTTTAACAAGACATAAACTATCAGCCTATCAACTCTGGATTTTTTTGCTCTTCGAATTATTGTTTAACAAGACATATACTATCACCCTATCAACTCTGGATTTTTTTGCTCTTCGAATTATTGTTTAACAAGATATAAACTTTCACCCTATCAACTCTGGATTTTTTTGCTCTTCGAATTATTGTTTAACAAGACATAAACTTTCACCCTATCAACTCTGGATTTTTTTGCTCTTCGAATTATTGTTTAACAAGACATATACTTTCACCCTATCAACTCTGGATTTTTTTGCTCTTCGAATTATTGTTTAACAAGACATATACTATCACCCTATCAACTCTGGATTTTTTTGCTCTTCGAATTATTGTTCAACAAGACATAAACTTTCACCCTATGTAGTCTGGATTTTTTTGCTCTTCGAATTATTGTTTAACAAGACATAAACTTTCACCCTATCAACTCTGGATTTTTTTGCTCTTCGAATTATTGTTTAACAAGACATAAACTTTCACCCTATCAACTCTGGATTTTTTTGCTCTTCGAATTATTGTTTAACAAGACATAAACTATCAGCCTATCAACTCTGGATTTTTTTGCTCTTCGAATTATTGTTTAACAAGACATAATACTATCACCCTATCAACTCTGGATTTTTTTGCTCTTCGAATTATTGTTCAACAAGACATAAACTTTCACCCTATCAAGTCTGGATTTTTTTGCTCTTTGAATTATTGTTGAACAAGAATTATACTATCACCCTATCAACTCTGGATTTTTTTGCTCTTCGAATTATTGTTTAACAAGACGTAAACTATCAGCCTATCAACTCTGGATTTTTTTGCTCTACGAATTATTGTTTAACAAGACATAAACTATCACCCTATCAACTCTGGATTTTTTTGCTCTTCGAATTATTGTTTAACAAGACGTAAACTATCAGCCTATCAACTCTGGATTTTTTTGCTCTACGAATTATTGTTTAACAAGACATATACTATCACCCTATCAACTCTGGATTTTTTTGCTCTTCGAATTATTGTTTAACAAGACATAAACTATCAGCCTATAAACTCTGGATTTTTTTGCTCTACGAATTATTGTTTAACAAGACATATACTATCACCCTATCAACTCTGGATTTTTTTGCTCTTCGAATTATTGTTCAACAAGATATAAACTTTCACCCTATCAACTCTGGATTTTTTTGCTCTTCGAATTATTGTTTAACAAGACATAAACTTTCACCCTATCAACTCTGGATTTTTTTGCTCTTCGAATTATTGTTTAACAAGACATAAACTATCAGCCTATCAACTCTGGATTTTTTTGCTCTACGAATTATTGTTTACCAAGACATAAACTATCAGCCTATAAACTCTGGATTTTTTTGCTCTTCGAATTATTGTTTAACAAGACATAAACTATCAGCCTATCAACTCTGGATTTTTTTGCTCTTCGAATTATTGTTTAACAAGACATAAACTATCAGCCTATCAACTCTGGATTTTTTTGCTCTTCGAATTATTGTTTAAAAAGACAAATACTTTCACCCTATCAACTCTGGATTTTTTTGCTCTACGAATTATTGTTTAACAAGACATATACTATCACCCTATCAACTCTGGATTTTTTTGCTTTTCGAATTATTGTTTAACAAGACATAAACTATCAGCCTATAAACTCTGGATTTTTTTGCTCTACGAATTATTGTTTAACAAGACATATACTATCACCCTATCAACTCTGGATTTTTTTGCTCTTCGAATTATTGTTCAACAAGATATAAACTTTCACCCTATCAACTCTGGATTTTTTTGCTCTTCAAATTATTGTTTAACAAGACATAAACTTTCACCCTATGTAGTCTGGATTTTTTTGCTCTTCGAATTATTGTTCAACAAGACATAAACTTTCACCCTATGTAGTCTGGATTTTTTTGCTCTTTGAATTATTGTTTAACAAGAATTATACTATCACCCTATCAACTCTGGATTTTTTTGCTCTTCGAATTATTGTTTAACAAGACATAAACTATCAGCCTATCATCTCTGGATTTTTTTGCTCTTTGAATTATTGTTTAACAAGACATAAACTATCAGCCTATCAACTCTGGATTTTTTTGCTCTTCGATTTATTGTTTAACAAGACATAAACTATCAGCCTATCAACTCTGGATTTTTTTGCTCTTCGAATTATTGTTTAACAAGAATTATACTATCACCCTATCAACTCTGGATTTTTTTGCTCTTCGAATTATTGTTTAACAAGAATTATACTATCACCCTATCAACTCTGGATTTTTTTGCTCTTCGAATTATTGTTCAACAAGACATAAACTTTCACCCTATCTACTCTGGATTTTTTTGCTCTTTGAATTATTGTTGAACAAGAATTATACTATCACCCTATCAACTCTGGATTTTTTTGCTCTTCGAATTATTGTTTAACAAGACATAAACTTTCACCCTATCAACTCTGGATTTTTTTGCTCTTCGAATTATTGTTTAACAAGACATAAACTTTCACCCTATCAACTCCGGATTTTTTTGCTCTTCGAATTATTGTTCAACAAGATATAAACTTTCACCCTATCAACTCTGGATTTTTTTGCTCTTCAAATTATTGTTTAACAAGACATAAACTTTCACCCTATCAACTCTGGATTTTTTTGCTCTTCGAATTATTGTTTAAAAAGACAAATACTTTCACCCTATCAACTCTGGATTTTTTTGCTCTACGAATTATTGTTTAACAAGACATATACTATCACCCTATCAACTCTGGATTTTTTTGCTCTTCGAATTATTGTTCAACAAGACATAAACTTTCACCCTATGTAGTCTGGATTTTTTTGCTCTTTGAATTATTGTTTAACAAGAATTATACTATCACCCTATCAACTCTGGATTTTTTTGCTCTTCGAATTATTGTTTAACAAGACATAAACTTTCACCCTATCAACTCTGGATTTTTTTGCTCTTCGAATTATTGTTTAAAAAGACAAATACTTTCACCCTATCAACTCTGGATTTTTTTGCTCTACGAATTATTGTTTAAAAAGCCATGTAGTATCACCCTATCAACTCTGGATTTTTTTGCTCTACGAATTATTGTTTAAAAAGACATAAACTTTCACCCTATCAACTCTGGATTTTTTTGCTCTTCGAATTATTGTTTAACAAGAATTATACTATCACCCTATCAACTCTGGATTTTTTTGCTCTTCGAATTATTGTTCAACAAGACATAAACTTTCACCCTATGTAGTCTGGATTTTTTTGCTCTTTGAATTATTGTTGAACAAGAATTATACTATCACCCTATCAACTCTGGATTTTTTGGCTCTTCGAATTATTGTTTAACAAGACATAAACTTTCACCCTATCAACTCTGGATTTTTTTGCTCTTCGAATTATTGTTTAACAAGACATAAACTATCAGCCTATCAACTCTGGATTTTTTTGCTCTACGAATTATTGTTTACCAAGACATAAACTATCAGCCTATAAACTCTGAATTTTTTTGCTTTTCGAATTATTGTTTAACAAGACATAAACTATCAGCCTATCAACTCTGGATTTTTTTGCTCTTCGAATTATTGTTTAACAAGACATAAACTATCACCCTATCAACTCTGGATTTTTTTGCTCTTCGAATTATTGTTCAACAAGATATAAACTTTCACCCTATCAACTCTGGATTTTTTTGCTCTTCGAATTATTGTTTAACAAGACATAAACTATCAGCCTATCAACTCTGGATTTTTTTGCTCTTCGAATTATTGTTTAACAAGACATAAACTATCAGCCTATCAACTCTGGATTTTTTTGCTCTTCGAATTATTGTTTAACAAGACATAAACTATCAGCCTATCAACTCTGGATTTTTTTGCTCTTCGAATTATTGTTTAACAAGACATAAACTTTCACCCTATCAACTCTGGATTTTTTTGCTCTTCGAATTATTGTTTAAAAAGACAAATACTTTCACCCTATCAACTCTGGATTTTTTGCTCTTCGAATTATTGTTCAACAAGATATAAACTTTCACCCTATCAACTCTGGATTTTTTTGCTCTTCGAATTATTGTTTAACAAGACATAAACTATCAGCCTATCAACTCTGGATTTTTTTGCTCTTCGAATTATTGTTTAACAAGACAAAACTTTCACCCTATCAACTCTGGATTTTTTTGCTCTTCGAATTATTGTTTAACAAGACATAAACTATCACCCTATCAACTCTGGATTTTTTTGCTCTTCGAATTATTGTTTAACAAGACATAAACTATCAGCCTATAAACTCTGGATTTTTTTGCTTTACGAATTATTGTTTAACAAGACATATACTATCACCCTATCAACTCTGGATTTTTTTGCTCTTCGAATTATTGTTCAACAAGATATAAACTTTCACCCTATCAACTCTGGATTTTTTTGCTCTTCGAATTATTGTTTAACAAGACATAAACTTTCACCCTATCAACTCTGGATTTTTTTGCTCTTCGAATTATTGTTTAACAAGACATATACTATCACCCTATCAACTCTGGATTTTTTTGCTCTTCGAATTATTGTTTAACAAGACATAAACTTTCACCCTATCAACTCTGGATTTTTTTGCTCTTCGAATTATTGTTTAACAAGACATATACTATCACCCTATCAACTCTGGATTTTTTTGCTCTTCGAATTATTGTTTAACAAGACATAAACTTTCACCCTATCAACTCTGGATTTTTTTGCTCTTCGAATTATTGTTTAACAAGACATAAACTATCAGCCTATCAACTCTGGATTTTTTTGCTCTTCGAATTATTGTTTAACAAGACATAAACTATCAGCCTATCAACTCTGGATTTTTTTGCTCTTCGAATTATTGTTTAACAAGACATAAACTATCAGCCTATCAACTCTGGATTTTTTTGCTCTTCGAATTATTGTTTAACAAGACATAAACTATCACCTATCAACTCTGGATTTTTTTGCTCTTCGAATTATTGTTTAACAAGAATAACTATCACCCTATCAACTCTGGATTTTTTTGCTCTTCGAATTATTGTTTAACAAGACATAAACTTTCACCCTATCAACTCTGGATTTTTTTGCTCTTCGAATTATTGTTTAACAAGACATAAACTATCAGCCTATCAACTCTGGATTTTTTTGCTCTTCGAATTATTGTTTAACAAGACATAAACTATCAGCCTATCAACTCTGGATTTTTTTGCTCTTCGAATTATTGTTTAACAAGACATAAACTATCAGCCTATCAACTCTGGATTTTTTTGCTCTTCGAATTATTGTTTAACAAGACATAAACTATCACCCTATCAACTCTGGATTTTTTTGCTCTTCGAATTATTGTTCAACAAGATATAAACTTTCACCCTATCAACTCTGGATTTTTTTGCTCTTCGAATTATTGTTTAACAAGACATAAACTATCAGCCTATCAACTCTGGATTTTTTTGCTCTTCGAATTATTGTTTAACAAGACATAAACTATCAGCCTATCAACTCTGGATTTTTTTGCTCTTCGAATTATTGTTTAACAAGACATAAACTATCAGCCTATCAACTCTGGATTTTTTTGCTCTTCGAATTATTGTTTAACAAGACATAAACTATCACCCTATCAACTCTGGATTTTTTTGCTCTTCGAATTATTGTTTAACAAGACATAAACTTTCACCCTATCAACTCTGGATTTTTTTGCTCTTCGAATTATTGTTTAACAAGACATAAACTTTCACCCTATCAACTCTGGATTTTTTTGCTCTTCGAATTATTGTTTAACAAGACATAAACTATCACCCTATCAACTCTGGATTTTTTTGCTCTTCGAATTATTGTTTAACAAGACATAAACTATCAGCCTATCAACTCTGGATTTTTTTGCTCTTCGAATTATTGTTTAACAAGACATAAACTATCAGCCTATCAACTCTGGATTTTTTTGCTCTTCGAATTATTGTTTAACAAGACATAAACTATCACCCTATCAACTCTGGATTTTTTGCTCTTCGAATTATTGTTCAACAAGATATAAACTTTCACCCTATCAACTCTGGATTTTTTTGCTCTTCGAATTATTGTTTAACAAGACATAAACTATCAGCCTATCAACTCTGGATTTTTTTGCTCTTCGAATTATTGTTTAAAAAGACAAATACTTTCACCCTATCAACTCTGGATTTTTTTGCTCTACGAATTATTGTTTAACAAGACATATACTATCACCCTATCAACTCTGGATTTTTTTGCTTTTCGAATTATTGTTTAACAAGACATAAACTATCAGCCTATAAACTCTGGATTTTTTTGCTCTTCGAATTATTGTTTAACAAGACATATACTATCACCCTATCAACTCTGGATTTTTTTGCTCTTCGAATTATTGTTCAACAAGATATAAACTTTCACCCTATCAACTCTGGATTTTTTTGCTCTTCGAATTATTGTTTAACAAGACATAAACTTTCACCCTATCAACTCTGGATTTTTTTGCTCTTCGAATTATTGTTTAACAAGACATAAACTTTCACCCTATCAACTCTGGATTTTTTTGCTCTTCGAATTATTGTTTAACAAGACATAAACTATCAGCCTATCAACTCTGGATTTTTTTGCTCTTCGAATTATTGTTTAACAAGACATAAACTATCACCCTATCAACTCTGGATTTTTTTGCTCTTCGAATTATTGTTAACAAGACATAAACTATCACCTATCAACTCTGGATTTTTTTGCTCTTCGAATTATTGTTTAACAAGACATAAACTTCACCCTATCAACTCTGGATTTTTTTGCTCTTCGAATTATTGTTTACCAAGACATAAACTATCAGCCTATAAACTCTGAATTTTTTTGCTTTTTGAATTATTGTTTAACAAGACATAAACTATCAGCCTATCAACTCTGGATTTTTTTGCTCTTCGAATTATTGTTTAACAAGACATAAACTATCAGCCTATCAACTCTGGATTTTTTTGCTCTTCGAATTATTGTTTAACAAGACATAAACTATCAGCCTATCAACTCTGGATTTTTTTGCTCTTCGAATTATTGTTTAACAAGACATAAACTTTCACCCTATCAACTCTGGATTTTTTTGCTCTTCGAATTATTGTTTAAAAAGACAAATACTTTCACCCTATCAACTCTGGATATTTTGCTCTTCGAATTATTGTTCAACAAGATATAAACTTTCACCCTATCAACTCTGGATTTTTTTGCTCTTCGAATTATTGTTTAACAAGACATAAACTATCAGCCTATCAACTCTGGATTTTTTTGCTCTTCGAATTATTGTTTAAAAAGACAAATACTTTCACCCTATCAACTCTGGATTTTTTTGCTCTACGAATTATTGTTTAGCAAGACATATACTATCACCCTATCAACTCTGGATTTTTTTGCTTTTCGAATTATTGTTTAACAAGACATAAACTATCAGCCTATAAACTCTGGATTTTTTTGCTTTACGAATTATTGTTTAACAAGACATATACTATCACCCTATCAACTCTGGATTTTTTTGCTCTTCGAATTATTGTTCAACAAGATATAAACTTTCACCCTATCAACTCTGGATTTTTTTGCTCTTCAAATTATTGTTTAACAAGACATAAACTTTCACCCTATCAACTCTGGATTTTTTTGCTCTTCGAATTATTGTTTAACAAGACATAAACTTTCACCCTATCAACTCTGGATTTTTTTGCTCTACGAATTATTGTTTAACAAGACATACACTATCAGCCTCTCAACTCCGGATTTTTTTGCTCTTCGAATTATTGTTCAACAAGACATAAACTTTCACCCTATCAACTCTGGATTTTTTTGCTCTTCGAATTATTGTTTAACAAGACATAAACTTTCACCCTATCAACTCTGGATTTTTTTGCTCTTCGAATTATTGTTTAACAAGATATAAACTTTCACCCTATCAACTCTGGATTTTTTTGCTCTTCGAATTATTGTTTAACAAGACATAAACTATCAGCCTATCAACTCTGGATTTTTTTGCTCTTCGAATTATTGTTTAACAAGAATAATACTATCACCCTATCAACTCTGGATTTTTTTGCTCTTCGAATTATTGTTCAACAAGACATAAACTTTCACCCTATCAACTCTGGATTTTTTTGCTCTTCGAATTATTGTTTAACAAGAATTATACTATCACCCTATCAACTCTGGATTTTTTTGCTCTTCGAATTATTGTTTAACAAGACATAAACTATCAGCCTATCAACTCTGGATTTTTTTGCTCTTCGAATTATTGTTTAACAAGACATAAACTATCAGCCTATCAACTCTGGATTTTTTTGCTCTTCGAATTATTGTTTAACAAGACATAAACTATCAGCCTATCAACTCTGGATTTTTTTGCTCTTCGAATTATTGTTTAACAAGACATAAACTTTCACCCTATCAACTCTGGATTTTTTTGCTCTTCGAATTATTGTTTAACAAGACATAATACTATCACCCTATCAACTCTGGATTTTTTTGCTCTTCGAATTATTGTTCAACAAGACATAAACTTTCACCCTATAAACTCTGGATTTTTTTGCTCTTCGAATTATTGTTTAACAAGACATAAACTATCAGCCTATCAACTCTGGATTTTTTTGCTCTTCGAATTATTGTTTAACAAGACATAAACTTTCACCCTATCAACTCTGGATTTTTTTGCTCTTCGAATTATTGTTTAGCAAGACATATACTATCACCCTATCAACTCTGGTTTTTTTTGCTTTTCGAATTATTGTTTAACAAGACATAAACTATCAGCCTATAAACTCTGGATTTTTTTGCTTTCGAATTATTGTTTAACAAGACATATACTATCACCCTATCAACTCTGGATTTTTTTGCTCTTCAAATTATTGTTTAACAAGACATAAACTTTCACCCTATCAACTCCGGATTTTTTTGCTCTTCGAATTATTGTTCAACAAGATATAAACTTTCACCCTATCAACTCTGGATTTTTTTGCTCTACGAATTATTGTTTAACAAGACATATACTATCACCCTATCAACTCCGGATTTTTTTGCTCTTCGAATTATTGTTCAACAAGACATAAACTTTCACCCTATGTAGTCTGGATTTTTTTGCTCTTCGAATTATTGTTTAACAAGACATAAACTATCACCCTATCAACTCTGGATTTTTTTGCTCTTCGAATTATTGTTCAACAAGACATAAACTTTCACCCTATCAACTCTGGATTTTTTTGCTCTTCGAATTATTGTTCAACAAGATATAAACTTTCACCCTATCAACTCTGGATTTTTTTGCTCTTCGAATTATTGTTTAACAAGACATACACTATCAGCCTCTCAACTCTGGATTTTTTTGCTCTTCGAATTATTGTTGAACAAGAATTATACTATCACCCTATCAACTCTGGATTTTTTTGCTCTTCGAATTATTGTTTAACAAGACATAAACTTTCACCCTATCAACTCTGGATTTTTTTGCTCTTCGAATTATTGTTTAACAAGACATAAACTATCAGCCTATCAACTCTGGATTTTTTTGCTCTTCGAATTATTGTTTAACAAGACATAAACTATCAGCCTATCAACTCTGGATTTTTTTGCTCTTCGAATTATTGTTTAACAAGACATAAACTATCAGCCTATCAACTCTGGATTTTTTTGCTCTTCGAATTATTGTTTAACAAGAATTATACTATCACCCTATCAACTCTGGATTTTTTTGCTCTTCGAATTATTGTTCAACAAGACATAAACTTTCACCCTATGTAGTCTGGATTTTTTTGCTCTTTGAATTATTGTTGAACAAGACATAAACTATCACCCTATCAACTCTGGATTTTTTTGCTCTTCGAATTATTGTTCAACAAGATATAAACTTTCACCCTACCAACTCTGGATTTTTTTGCTCTTCGAATTATTGTTTAACAAGACAAATACTTTCACCCTATCAACTCTGGATTTTTTTGCTCTTCGAATTATTGTTTAACAAGACATAAACTTTCACCCTATCAACTCTGGATTTTTTGGCTCTTCGAATTATTGTTTAACAAGACATAAACTATCAGCCTATCAACTCTGGATTTTTTTGCTCTACGAATTATTGTTTACCAAGACATAAACTATCAGCCTATAAACTCTGAATTTTTTTGCTCTTCGAATTATTGTTTAACAAGACATAAACTATCAGCCTATCAACTCTGGATTTTTTTGCTCTTCGAATTATTGTTTAACAAGACATAAACTATCACCCTATCAACTCTGGATTTTTTTGCTCTTCGAATTATTGTTCAACAAGATATAAACTTTCACCCTATCAACTCTGGATTTTTTTGCTCTTCGAATTATTGTTTAAAAAGACAAATACTTTCACCCTATCAACTCTGGATATTTTGCTCTTCGAATTATTGTTCAACAAGATATAAACTTTCACCCTATAAACTCTGGATTTTTTTGCTCTTCGAATTATTGTTTAACAAGACATATACTATCACCCTATCAACTCTGGATTTTTTTGCTCTTCGAATTATTGTTTAACAAGACATAAACTATCAGCCTATCAACTCTGGATTTTTTTGCTCTTCGAATTATTGTTTAAAAAGACAAATACTTTCACCCTATCAACTCTGGATTTTTTTGCTCTACGAATTATTGTTTAACAAGACATATACTATCACCCTATCAACTCTGGATTTTTTTGCTCTTCGAATTATTGTTCAACAAGACATAAACTTTCAACCTATAAACTCTGGATTTTTTTGCTCTACGAATTATGTACAAGAATATTACCATCAACCGGATTTGCCCGAATAGTACAAGAATACTTTCACCCTATCAACTCTGGATTTTTTTGCTCTTCAAATTATTGTTTAACAAGACATAAACTTTCACCCTATGTAGTCTGGATTTTTTTGCTCTTCGAATTATTGTTCAACAAGACATAAACTTTCACCCTATGTAGTCTGGATTTTTTTGCTCTTTGAATTATTGTTTAACAAGAATTATACTATCACCCTATCAACTCTGGATTTTTTTGCTCTTCGAATTATTGTTTAACAAGACATAAACTATCAGCCTATCAACTCTGGATTTTTTTGCTCTTCGAATTATTGTTTAACAAGACATAAACTATCAGCCTATCAACTCTGGATTTTTTTGCTCTTCGAATTATTGTTTAACAAGACATAAACTATCAGCCTATCAACTCTGGATTTTTTTGCTCTTCGAATTATTGTTTAACAAGACATAAACTATCACCCTATCAACTCTGGATTTTTTTGCTCTTCGAATTATTGTTTAACAAGAATTATACTATCACCCTATCAACTCTGGATTTTTTTGCTCTTCGAATTATTGTTTAACAAGACATAAACTTTCACCCTATCAACTCTGGATTTTTTTGCTCTTCGAATTATTGTTTAACAAGACATATACTATCACCCTATCAACTCTGGATTTTTTTGCTCTTCGAATTATTGTTTAACAAGACATAAACTTTCACCCTATCAACTCTGGATTTTTTTGCTCTTCGAATTATTGTTTAACAAGACATAAACTTTCACCCTATCAACTCCGGATTTTTTTGCTCTTCGAATTATTGTTCAACAAGATATAAACTTTCACCCTATCAACTCTGGATTTTTTTGCTCTTCGAATTATTGTTTAACAAGACATAAACTTTCACCCTATCAACTCTGGATTTTTTTGCTCTTCGAATTATTGTTTAACAAGACAAATACTTTCACCCTATCAACTCTGGATTTTTTTGCTCTACGAATTATTGTTTAACAAGACATAAACTATCACCCTATCAACTCTGGATTTTTTTGCTCTTCGAATTATTGTTCAACAAGACATAAACTTTCACCCTATGAACTCTGGATTTTTTTGCTCTTCGAATTATTGTTTAACAAGAATTAAACTATCACCCTATCAACTCTGGATTTTTTTGCTCTTCGAATTATTGTTTAACAAGACATAAACTTTCACCCTATCAACTCTGGATTTTTTTGCTCTTCGAATTATTGTTTAAAAAGACAAATACTTTCACCCTATCAACTCTGGATTTTTTTGCTCTTCGAATTATTGTTTAACAAGACATATACTATCACCCTATCAACTCTGGATTTTTTTGCTCTTCGAATTATTGTTTAACAAGACATAAACTTTCACCCTATCAACTCTGGATTTTTTTGCTCTTCGAATTATTGTTTAACAAGAA